>NW_018742552.1:0-600000 GCF_001683475.1 Chenopodium quinoa | reverse complement strand
AAGTGGTGCTCTAATAATTTTTTAAAAATTAAAATCATAGGTGGCGCTCTAAAAACTCGGGAAAAAACCCACTCATTCCCATCGGGAAGAAACTTATGATAGTGAATGCTCTAATATATAACTTTCGGGGAAACGACGACGTTCCTTGTAACACAGGGAAAGGGAAGAATTTTAAACCAATACTCATACAGAAGAGCAGCCACCTAGCTTCTAACACAATGATGCCTGTCCAAAAGTAATTTCATCCATCAGTTATTAGTTTGTCGTGTATTCATTTAAAGCTACTCATATCAGTTGCAAATAATACTTACAACGTCGTTAATGTAATGTAAGACTGGTGTGCCATTACCGAGTCTCAATAACCAAACATCTACAGGTTTTCCAACTTTGGCTACTAGCCAGAAGTTGCTTACGAAGGGAAGTTTAAGCGCATCTCCACAGTACATCTAATGATCAAATAAAGAACTTTGATATTACTGGAATGAAAAAATAATGCAATCTCTTATGATGAAACCACAACACAAATGGTGAAGAAGTACAAGAAACAATACCTCATAAATTAGGGCCATAAATGTAGTCGAGTGAGTTTGAACAAACTTAATAAGGATACGTACTAGAGAGCATAAGCCAACAGCCCCACTAGAACAAAACACCACCTCTGTCTGCAATAATCATAATTAGCGTATCGAAATTAAAAATAAGCCAATCCTACAATTATCAAGCTTTGTAACATAATTGAAGCAACTACCTTCACATAATCATCCATTTTCAAAGGGTTCCAAGTTGGTTCGCTCAATTGCATAGCATACAACCTACCAAACTACATGATTCCACATATAAGACCATATATAACACCTACGAAACAATTGAATGTGAATAACATAGAAAGTTTTACAACATACTTACCCATGCCATAATTCTTTGTAAGGCAAAAAGTTGTTCAGAAGACATAGACCTATAATTTACATCACACCACATCAATCTCAATCAACTAGTTAGCATATGATGATTTTTTAAAATCATTTAACATATATCACAGCTAACCATTTCAAACCAGTTCTAGGTTGACACAATGATAGACATGGAATTGTATTATATTAGAGACCCCGGATATGTGAGAAAAGGTAGAACCGTGGATTTGCTTCATCAAAGGGGGCTTATCAATCGAGTGTACAGGACATAATGAATCAAGAGAGTCATTACAAGGAACAAGGCGTTTATTAGTTTTAGTTTGTTGCGGAAAAGCCTTTGGAGGCGCCCCACGCCTTCTCTTCGCTTTATGCGCATGGTCAGATGTATCAAAGATTACATGGCTTCCATGCGGCATAACAAGCATCAATCACTATGCAAGTCCTTTCATTTATTTATAAACAAAGTTCAGATTAATTGTAAATGCAACAAGCTACCTCTTTAGCATTCGATGGTCCATTAAGGTCAATGGCTTCCTTTGGGTGGTGCTCCCCATACGCGACATCCAAAGTCTACCGGGATAAAGGAAACCAATAAGAGACTAACAACCATCACCAAATCATTCAAATGACACAAGATAATACACAGTCAACTATTGCTTACCCCCATCACACCGTAGTCACCTCCGGTTGTAATTCGATCCTCTTTGATGGCTACACTAATCTCATTCTTGTTCCAGACCTTAATCCTAGGAAAATCACCCGATTGAATAAGAAACCGGTTCAACTTGTCTAAATAACACACGTAGACACACATTACCAAGGCAATCCAAGAGGAAACATTACATAAAACAAGTAGTTATTGAGGTAATTACAACATACCACAACAAAAATGGTACACCCACCACAGCCACCAGCTACACCAGTCATGTAAAAACGATGAGCAAAACTAGTAACACTGAACATCAACTTATTCAGAACAAGATCACACCAGTCACCCGCTAATCTAGGAGATTGAGTTGGACATAACACCATCTCAAGTGATAATAATAGGAAGATCGTCTTAAACTCTTCTTCCTCGTGTGACTCCCATCCACCCTCCAACCTTTCCATCAACTTCGAATTCACATGTATACCTAAAGATGTGTAAACACGACCTTCATACTTCCGGGAATTTGTCTTAGAAGGTTGACCGTATTTTTCCTTGATTTTTTCGCTTTCTTTTGCATTTCAAATGACATGGATTTACCAGTTGGAACAGGCAACCCACCGTTAGGGATGCCTAAAACCCAATGCACTTGGTTAGATGATAACCTAAAATGTTTCCCATCCGGGGCAATAAGCAACTTATTCAAAGGATCGATACGACTCATTAACCAATAACCTGATTGTTGGGGTAAGTGAATGTCACTAGGAGCATTCAACAACCCACCAAACCACATTTCATTAACCCATCTTGTCCTTCTCTCATCAAATGTATGACATATTCTACTGAAAGTCTCGATATGACAATTCATATTCGGGGCTGCAATTAAATTCAACAAATGAGCCATGCAACACACATACAAAAAATTAATTAAACAAGGCCATGTAATGATCTAATTCAATAATCACATACTCGACAAAATACATACATCACATTGTTTCTTAATAACTTCACCATTTCCCTTCACTTTCCCACCAACACTAATACTATCATCCTACACAAAAGAAGCAATGCATTAACACCCTCAATACACTGGATAAGCCAGGTTATTTTACATATCCTAAGTTCTCTAATTCCATACCATAAACAATTCACTATGCAACCCTTTCCTATGAGGATGCCTAAGCTAGATCCATTATTAACATGTATTCACAAAATAAATTTCCAACATTACATGTAAACATAAATGCAGAATTCAACCACTAACCTAGACTTAAACTTGGAAATTAGATAACAATTACCACCTTTTCCAAACCACACCCATCATCCAAGGAACACATTCTCCTATGTGAATTAACTGCACCTGAAACTGCACATAGAGGGTTTATGACTATTAAGGAACTTGAATGCCAACAATTATCAATGTATAACAAACATCGAGCAACAATCAATTGGTTAATTAGCAGGATAACAATGCATATTCAAACAATCAATTGGTTGATTAGCACGCAGGACAATCAATTAGTTAAATAGCAATATTTAATTGGTTATTTAGCACAATTCAATTTCTTAATTAGCAACATTCAATTGGTTACTTATCAGAAAATTTAATTGGTTAATTTGCAGGCCATTCAATTGTTTCGATAAACTGATTAGGAAGCTCAACATCACTCAGTCTAATTAGCAAGCTCAACATAACTTAGTACGTTACAGTGTCAATTAAATCAAACTAAAGCAATTAATACTTACAACCAGTCATCTAATACACTGATATCGACCACGTTTCTGGACAACCAACACGGAGACCCAGCCAGCTTGCCCAAAGACCTTACAGCCACAACCCACTTCTGGTAAAAAGGCCGACAAAGCATCCAAACATTAGGGGTGCCAGATTCAACGACCCATCGTACTATTTTCGCGATGTAGCTCTACACTCGCCTCGTTTATACTACCTCAACTATTGCCATGAATGACCATCAATAATTCGTATGACACATTCTCTCTCCTAAGTTTTCCTTAGTCTAGTTTGGTCAAAGAAAACGGTCAATAAAAACTGCCGTTTCTGAGTCACCATCTGTTAATTTTGTGAACTTCATATATACCCTTACACATAATTGCGAAATGACGCATAAACCTCCGAGATAAACAACAAATTAAACGTTGATCTCTGAGATGAACTTGAATTTGCCGTTACTATATTGCAAGGTTCACTAACCAAGAAGAGATGATAATTACTTAACGATTAGAAAATGGATACTGAAATTGTCCCTGATGAATCTCCCATTAAAGTTCTTACGAAATGGGTGCGCATTCCAAACTTACCAGTGGAATATTTTGACATCAATTTCTTGAAAAAAATAGGTTTAAAAATTGGAAAAGTGTTGCGTGTTGACAAGACCACAACTCAAGCACAACAAGGTTAGTTCACTACTTCACTAGACTTAGTGTTGAGATTGATCTATCTAAACCACTGTTGTCGAAATTCTGGTTAAAAGGGCGAGTGTGGAGAATTCGGTATGAAGGAATACAAATGGTTTGTTTCAAGTGTGGTAAGCTAGGCCATGTCGAGGATGATTGCAAGTTCAGGCGCTGAGAGTGGAAATAGGGTGGGGTGAGAGGGTATAGGGAAAGTCCAAAATTCATCCCATCCCCATCCCGACGGGTATAATTCCATAACCATCCCTGCCCCCCCCCCACTTGGATATCCACCTCCACCTGATCCCCACCAAAGACCCGCCTCCCAAATACATAATCCTACATAATTAATATAGATTACAATAAATAAAAAAAAAAACGTTCGGGCGGAAGCCGAACTCCTCTTGAAGAATCACCTCAATTTAAAAACAGTGTCAGGAAAATCAATGTTAATATTACACATTTTTTTGTTTATAAATGTTAGTGTATTACAAAGTATTATATTTACTATTTTATTTTACATAATTTTTTTTAATAAAATAGTATAATAGTATAAGATTTAGTTTTAAAAAATATATAAATCTAGGTATGGGGTGGGTATGAAGTGGGGTGGGGCGGGGCGGGGCGGGGCGGGGCGGGGCTAGGGTGGGTACAACCTAAAATCCACTCCTGCCCCATCACCCATGGCAGGCATGGTTTTTATCTCCATTCCTGCCCCACCACCTGCCAAACCGAGACCCATCCTTGTCCTACTAGGGCGAGGATGGGGCAAGTCTCCAACTTGACCCGCCCCACTGACCTCCCTAAGTCTAAGTCTAAAATTCATGCCCAACCAATCACCCATGCGGGTACAATTTTATCCTCATCCTCACCCTATCACCTGCCAAATAGCCAATCCTCCCTTCATCCTTATCCCGTTTGAGCGGGGATGAGGCGAGTCTTCTATTTAACTCGCCCAACTGACAACCATAGTATAAAGTCAAATGGGGCCAAAAAAAAAAAAAAAAAAAAGAGACGGAAGGAGTAATATATAATAAGTAGTGACTCGAAACATCACTCATGTGATCATTCCATATTTCCAATACAGAGTAGGCGAGTAGCTAACTTTTACTCCCTTTCTACCCTAATTTTTTTTTTGCCCCATTGTCTAAATTTGGGGCAAACTTTAGAAACTTTAACTATAAATTTTTGTTAATCTATAATACAAAGTAGTTTTTATAGTTTTATGGGTCAAGTTATATTCATCTCATTACACATTGTTTTTGACAAGATCTCATTATACATTTTATAAATGTAAATATCAAAACCTAATAAAATTAACACGTCTAAAGTAAACATTTTTACATTTTAAAATAAATTTTGATAAACGTAAAAAGTCAAATGGGACAAAATAAATTAAGACGAATGAACTAATGGACTACAAGTACAACTAGTATACATGAATTTCCCAAGCAACCTATCCAAACGGGTCATGGAGACTTGGGTGGGTATAATCTTAAACCCTACTTCTAAAACACCATCACTCCATTTCCAAAAGCCCCCTTAAACCCTTCAAATCTCTCTCCTCTTCTCCCTTCTTCTTCCTCTGCATTCCATCCTTCATCCTCCATAACCATGGCAGAGCTTCAAACCTTCCCCACAAAACCCCGCCTAAAACCCACCTCCAAAAAATCCAACAATCTCCCAGAATCCAAATTCTGGAAATCCTTCAAAACCCATGAAATATCTGGCTTAGTCTCTTCAATTACCTCCATTGATTTCTCCCCTCAATCTCCCCACCATTTCGCCGCTACATACAGCGCTTCCCTCTCTTTCTTCAACCCCCACCACCCCTTTTCACCTTCGGAGCCAACCTCTACTATCCGCTCCTTTAAGGACACCTCCTACTCCGCCTCGTATCGTTCCGATAGCAAGCTCATTGCGGCTGGTTGCCAATCTGGAGTAATTCATGTTTTCGAGGCGAAAACCCGAAACGCTCTTCGTCAATTGAAGGGGCATTCCAGGCCTGTGAGGTTAGTTCAATACCCTAGAGTGGATCGTTTGCATTTGTTTTCTGGTGGTGATGATTCTGTTGTTAAGTATTGGGATGTTGCAACTGAAACTTCTTTGTCCAATTTTTTGGGTCATAAGGATTATGTTAGAAGTGGGTCTGCTTCTCCTGTTGATGATAATTTGTTTGTTACTGGATCTTATGATCATACAGTTAGGGTTTGGGATGTTAGGGGTTCTAAATTAGGTTCTTCTGCAATGGTTGTTAATCATGGAAAACCCGTCGAAGATGTTGCATTTTTGCCTTCTGGTGGGTTGATTGCTACTGCTGGAGGAAATGTGGTGAAGATTTGGGATGTGATTGGAGGTGGGAAATGTGTGTATTCCATGGAGAGTCATAATAAGACCGTGACGTCGATTTGTGTTGGTAAGGTGGGTAAGGATAGTGGGGAGGAATCCGATCAATACCGTCTTTTGACCGTTGGGTTAGACGGGTATTTGAAGGTGCTAGATTACTCGAAGTTGAAGATTACGTTTTCTATGAGGTTTCCTGCGCCTCTGGTGTCGGTTGGGTTCTCCCCTGATGGTTCAACACGAGTTATTGGAACCTCGAATGGGATTATATATATGGCAAAGAGGAAGAAGGAGAAAGTGGAAGAACGTAGTGTAGGGGATTTTGTGGGATTTCAGTATAGGGAGGAGCCGCGGAAGAGGGTGTTGAAGCCGTCGTTCTTTAGGTATTTTCATCGAGGGCAAAGCGAGAAACCCAAAGGAGGTGAATATTTGGTATTAAGACCCAAGAAGGTTAAGTTGGCAGAGCATGACAAGCTATTGAAGAAGTTCAGGCACAAAGATGCTTTTGTAGCTGTTCTTCAGAAGAAGAATCCAGAAAATGTGGTTGCTGTGATGGAAGAATTGATAGCAAGAAAGAAATTGTTCAGATGTGTGACAAATTTGGATGTTCAGGAGCTTGAACTGCTGTTGGTGTTCTTGCAGAAGTATACAACTCTTCCAAGGTATGCTGGTTTACTGATGCCATTTGCCAACAAGGTTATTCAAATGCGAGCTGAGGATATTCGAGGTTCTGATGGCCTTAAAGCTCAACTAAGGAACTTGAAGAGAACCATTCAAGAGGAGCTGCGAATACAACAGTCATTACTGGAGATTCAAGGAATAATATCCCCCTTGATGAGGATTGCTGGGAAGAGATAGTGCTTGTTACCCTAGTATTGCTTTCACATCTGTATGTTAATTACCTCTTACCAGAAACCGTACTTTTAGTAGAGGATATGATCTTAAGCACATTTTTACTTTTTATCCCCATGTTACATTTTGTAGAGGATAGAATCTTGAGCACATGTTTAGTAATGGATAGAATCAAGTGTTGAAACTACACTTTGGATTCATGATCTCCTTTGTTCTTGGATATCTGCTCAAGTTAAAATTTTGGTTTCGAGAAGTCATATGTTCTTGCTGTACTAGTATTGCTCCAATTTTTTTTGTTGTCTTGAAATGAGAAACTAAAAAAAAGTATTTTACTTGATTTGTTGATCGCACTCTTATTGTGTTATACTCAACTGTGCTTAATTGAACTTTGCCTTCTTTTAGTTTAACACTTTAGCCTGAATCACTTATTTATTTATATCTATTTATTTTAATGTTAGCGCACTAATTGCTTTGACACTATCTCTGTTGACTGTCTTTGTGGTTTATATGGAAGGAAAAAAATTCATGTGGGGTCTTATTATATTTGTCTTGATAGATACTTTCAAAGCGTCATCTTTTATAATCTTTACTTGTTGGAAATTAAATACTATGTATATTAGTGGTCGGACTTGTGAAAGCCTTTAAAGCAAACTGACTAAACTAAAAACAAAAACAAGGATTATTATCCATGCATTTGTCATCTGTTTTTTGTGTGTATGAAAGATTGGGAGCAACTTGATTTTGAGTATTTCAGATGTAATTTTAAAATTTATGGAGTAATCAAAAGCTGTCATTTTAAAATTTATTGCTTCTTTGGGTTCAAGTTTGTAAATAGTCAGAGAACATTGGTGAATTCTTCCTATTGTTTTTTATTTTATTTCTTGTACCTTCCCATATCCCCTTCCTCCCTCCCTTTATCTATATCCTTTTAAATTATCAAGGACATTGTGCTTGTGTTGAGTGTTCTCGCAGCAGGAAAAACATAGGACAAAAAGCAATAATTGTTCTTTCTGTAAAGCTAGCTACACTACAGCAGCGAGTCTATATATATTTGGGATTTCGTTCTTTTCAAATGATTGTGTGCAGATATGTTTTGGAGTGAATTGAAGCATGGTTTTAAATGGTAACAGCTGTGGAATCACTTTTGTAGGCAATTTGGATGGTTTGCAGCGGTTGCAGCCTTAAAATGTTGTCACGGTAAGCTCAAATATCCTTTACAGTGCAGTCACGAATCTCATGATGCAATCTAGATTTAATACCATGATTTGAAGTCCATGTAACCCAATGAGAATGAAAAGCAAATGTACTTTCTTGAAATATGGACAACCAGCATTTTAACTGATTTACATATTCCAGTTTTACGCGAGGTAGTAGAAAACTTTAGTAACTTCACTAATATCTAACTCTGGATACCTGAATATTGTATATGAGTATGGCCCTTGAGGTCCTTCATATTACAGAAAATTCGAACTGAAGCTGTACGCTAGTACAGCCTAGATGTATTTGCAACAATGTTTGCATGAGGAGCAATTGATGTAGTTGAGAAAAGTTATGCTAGTGGGCAGAGCTAATTTGGCTATTTGGTTTTAACATACAGTGTTTGCACCTATATAAAATGTTGGTGTCTTCAAAAGCTAGCTAATCATTGTAACCAATTGACCTTGCCAGGGTTGTGAAAACCAAATGCCATTGCTTCAGTTTACCTTGAATATATCTACATGATTTTAATTGTACTCTAGGTGCCTCAAGTGATGGGACTCTGACTACAGTTTCTGCTATGCATAATATACATTTTATTTTGTGCACTTCCATATTGAGTTTCAGTGTTTGATGATTTCTCCTAAGATCTTAGTGACCTTACCTTAAGACTATTGCAATTTATGTTGATCCCCACAATAAGAGGGAAGGAGTCTATATCAATTGCAATAGTCATGCTGCATTGGTTCTTAGGGGTCTATATCAATTGTATTGCTCCCCCCTCCCCCCCCCCCCCCAAAAAAAAAAACAAAAAAAAAAAAAAAAGAACCAATGCAGCATGACTATTCAGCTTGGAAAATCTCTAATTGTCTCTTTCTTCCTCCCTTTTTTTCCCTCATCATGTCCTCTTCAAAATGAAAAATAGATTATTATCACATACTTAGCTACTTATTTGTGCCATTATAGAACAATAAAAAGATCCATGTAGTATTATTGTTTATTTGGACCACAGAGCTGTGTTCTTTGATGTCATTTGGCAGCAGACTTCATAATTTTACTCTTGGGACATAATTATTAACTTCCAGCTCCATGTTTGTACTATCCTTCTTTCCTGCATGAGTGTGAAACTCTTGTTTTTCAGGGATCATGCTGGTGGAAATGATTAAATAAGAGCTGGTTCATGGAATCAAGATTTTAGTGGTTTGGTTGATGATGTGAAAGGATGCACTGAGTTAACTCGTTAGGGTCTAATTCCAAGAAAAGGGAGGGATGTGAACGAGGGCACTTTTATCATTTTGCTGATGAAGATGATACTGAGAAATTTTCATAACCTGGGTACATTTTAGATTTTGATTCCTGAGAAAGGTTTGATCTTTAATTTGGCTCTTATTTTTTTAATTTATTTATTTATTTTTTTCATGTGATTTCTTGAACATTTTATTGACTGATTGATTTATGGGTTTGTATGGGTAAATGGGTGTTTTTATTTGAATGAATAATAATATTTTGCTGGAGTTTAGTGTATTGCTGAATTTGTTGGTTTTCTCCTTAGCTGGGGGATGGATTTATTGATAAGTTGTGCCCAATTTGCAGAGCAAGGTCATTGAAGGTTGGGTGTATAAAATAAACCATAGGGTGATTCTCCGTGCCTTTCGAACTCTGCTTGTGTCGATTGTGGCCTCAAACGGATTACTACAATTTGCCTTTCTATCTATACTATTTCCCTATTCACATATGCTAAATGATGGCATTATTTGTGTTTAATAGAAGAAGAAGAATTTCAGCAGGGAAATGGATCTGATTGCATGTGTGTTTTTATGTTCATTGCATCTTCAAATGTTGCTGAAGATTATACTTGCTGCTGAATTTGAACTCCATATGTTGTGTTTCTGTTTTGGGATGGATGTATTCATTATTTGTTTGGAGGAGCGACTTTGGTTAACATCACTTTTGCAATAAATGCGTTTAGCAGATTTCTCATATTGATTCCTATGCAAATCACACACAAACACACATGAACATCATGGTGTATTATGAAACAATGTAATGAAATAATCTAAGTATTATGAAACTCTAATCTGTCTACTATGTCGAAGTCCTTTATCCTATAATTCTATGAATTATTTGGTAATTGTAGCATTCAAATCTTCAAAATTATGTTGCACCTTTGCTCTCTACTTTTTTGGTGTCAAGTATAACATGAACTGCTATGCATTTTGCAGTATGCATTTCTGTCATGTGAAAAGAGTTGAGGAATCAGCTATTGGACAGAATCTAAGTATAATTTAGAAGATTAAATATATTGATATTTTTGGTGAACTGAAAGTGCATAACTATATTACAGCATGATATGCCCAGGAGAAGGGCAAAGAGAGGGAGGGATGGAAGGAGGGAGATATAGTGAAGATAAGTGGGTGATATAAAAAGAGGGGTAAAAAGTGAGACTTGGAAATGAGGCTCGTAAAAGTTGAGAAAAAGAGTACAGATAGATCAAGTTGGGAAGGAGATAGTAAAGGTTGGAGGTAGAGAGAGCGGTAAAAAGAATGAGATAGAGAGTGAGTGAGGGGAGGGGAAATGATTAGAGCTGTTCAATAGACTGGGGCCCCATTAAAAGCCCTGACCCAACCCAGTTGTAAGCGGGTCCGACCCGTCCAATAATTAAACAGGGCGGGCCCTTAAAGGAGCAGCCAATCATGGATCCTTAACGGGGTGTGTCGGGCCCTCATAGGGTCTTAAAATTTTATTTTTTCTAAAAAAAATTATCTTTTCTCACTTTTCCTTCCGCAATCTTCCATTTTCTCAAAAGTATGCTCTGCTACAATTCCTGAATTCCTCCCTTGTGGCTTCATCTGAAACTTGGCTCTAAATTCGAGCTGAGAATACACCAAGTCATTGTCGTTGTCACCCACTTTCAGATCTCGGCATTTCATGAGGTGGCGCTTCGACTGTCGCCAGAGAAGATGATGTTATCATCGGCGATGAGGTAGCAAGTAGCAATGGCCAAATTTCAATTAGTTTGAATTAGGAACGGTCCTATTTTTGTGTTTCGAGTATAATTTTGCAGAGTTTTGGGGTTAATATTTTGTAGATTTTTTTGTATTTGATAGTTAGTAGTTTTAAAAGTATAATTAATAATTGAAGGCTTGAATCTGACCATGATTTGAGAATAGTTGTGAGTAGTTTCATGCTTGAATTTGCCGTATAAATAAGCTGCTGCCATATGTTTTTCATACAATTTAATATGCCGGGCCATATGACCCATGCCCCGATCTGGCCTGTTCAATAAACAAGTTGACCCTGACCCGGCCCGACCCTTTACCATCTTATCCAACCCAACACTGATCCAGTCCATTGAACAGGTCTAGAAAGGATCATGTTGGAAGAGGCTTTCTAAAAGTCATATAGGACTAATCAGAAGTTGGAGAGAAAGTTGAGATTGAGAGAAGGGTAGGAAGAGGGAAAGAGCTAGAACAAATTTAGCTCGACGGATAATGAGTTGCATCCAATTATCTCCATTCCTTTGTATTTCACTCAATTTATTTCGTCTTTTCTCCTTTTATTGTATGCTTTGATTATTATCACAGTAGTTATTCCTCCTTTGGTTCTTTATTCTCCTGATGCTTGGAAGTTGCTGCTTCCCTTCTAATTGGGTTATCACCTTCCCTTCTCTCGTTCATTGAAGAAGCTTCTGAGGTTATTTGGTTTTTTTTTTTTAATCCATTGAATGCAGTTTCACACTCTAGGGTTTAGTTTTACACTATTGTTAATTTAATTGTCAAAATATTCAATTTAAGGTTCTTCTAAGGTGAATTATTGAACTAATAGTTATTATTTATTTTACTTTCCCTTTTAGCCAATTTTGTTAAATGAGTTGTTTTTTTGATGATTTTACTCCTGCTCTGTAGTTGCACAACACATTTACTGTTGATTGTTTAAATGCTGTAAGTGCTTATATTAGATGCTTCAGTCCCTAGGATAACAGAATTACACAGGCTAATTATTAAATATTTTGGGCAGATAAATTCATTGAGATTCATGTTATGTAGGAGGCTTAGAACTGCTGCAAAATGGAGACAGGAGCAAGCTAGTGGTGTGCCAAAGCATGTAATTGCTTCGAAATTCCTGCTGAAGCAGATCCTCTGCCTGGAGAACCAACTGAAATTGCATCCAACATTAATTATCATGTTAAGTTTGTCCCTAATATCTCTCCTCTCACGTGTGAGCCAGAGCAGGCTTTTTATGCCACTCCGAGAGTGTTTGGGATCGTCTTATTCAGGTTCCAATCTTAACACCCATGCTTTCATTTCATTGGTAGAAGGATCATTTTGTGACTGATTAGGGTTTCCTCTGCAATGAGTTTGAGTTCATTATTAAAAATGGATATGTTGAGCTGAACTTAAATGTAAAGTAAATATTGAAGTATCTTAGCAATTAGGAGTAGCGTTGCTAGCAGGCATATAGTTATTTGACCGATGTGTTTTTGTTTTCTTGAATCGATATTCAAAGTTGTAATCTTTTGAATATTTTTAAGCTGTTTGGATCTAAACTAGAAATGGGTTGTAACACTCCAATCCTTGGTCGTTGTGTAAAGTTAAGATTTACACGCTCTTGGTTCTTATTTTGAGTGTCAGACTCCGGTGTTCATACAATGTTGGAAGTTTTGGGTATCTAACGTTGGTAATTGAGATGAAAGAAGAGTCCAACCTATGTAAGTTTTTGTCAACTTAACAATTTTAAGCTTTCACTTTTCTGTTATGTACAAGTTTCTATTTTATTTATTTTCCCTTCTAAAGTAAACACAATAAGTTTTTGATTGTTTGGTGGATTATCTTAAGTGGGGTTGGAAATGTACTGATATTTTGCGTGCATCTGTGAATTTGATAAAACAATCAGTGTATGTCACACTATATCAGGTCCGAAACCAGGTGGGTTCTTACACAATTAATTGTGTCTCATTTATATTCGCTTAAGTTGGGCTTTTGTTAAGTTGGGCTACTTTTTTTTCGATCAGGTTTTTGTTGTTGTTGTAGTAGTAGTATGGGTTACACTATTTTGTTGTGTTCTCCATAGGGTGTACTGCATCCATAGATGTTTGTTTCCGTAACTGAAATTTTTTCACTTTTGTATGATGCTCTCAGTCATCTCTTCTTTGGTTTTATTTTCATCATGCATTTTGTGGCAATTTTTTGGCATTTTTTTCTGGATTCCTTTACTGAGAAAGCTAGTCTTGTTACTTTGTTAGGGATATGGCTGGGGGCTCATGCTCTAAATAATGTCAACAAGTTACAACTCTAAAATTTAATTTTAGAATTCTGG
This sequence comes from Chenopodium quinoa, assembly GCF_001683475.1. NCBI lineage: Eukaryota > Viridiplantae > Streptophyta > Magnoliopsida > Caryophyllales > Amaranthaceae > Chenopodium > Chenopodium quinoa. Next base: position 586,323 of record NW_018742552.1, on the reverse strand, counting down.
CTATTCTGATTTTGGTTGTTTTTGTGTGGTAATTTTTGTTATAGTCGTGGAGGGCCCCGGGAACATATATTCTTGGTTTTGACTTTTGAATATTGTATATATGGCATTGTTTGTATGAAATGAGTTTTTAATTTGTGTTTTAGTGAGACTTTTATTCTCATTATTGAACAATCTATAGATCCATAAGCATTAATCTACATAGATTGGGCACAACACCAACTCAAAGCAAGATTATCAGCAATAGGCTCTTGTAGTATAAATGGTTTTGTGCTTATATCTTGCATTGTTGGGAATAGTGCTAGGAATTGATTTCTTCACAAGCTTGCTTTGATGCATGCCTAGCATTATTCTTGAGTTTTATCTTTTCCTTTTTCTTGTATCCAGGAAATAAGCAGCAGCAGTGCCTCTTGCATCACAATCCTGATTCCTGATTGAAGGAGATGGTTCTCTCAACTTTGGGAGATTGCAGGGCTATTCTAAAAGAGGCGTAGTGACTGAGGGTTTCACAAAAAGCCGTAGAGCCGAGATGGAGAGTGTTTGGCAACCATCTTGCAATCTTTTTCTTAAAAGTTCTATCTGATTTTCATGCCCTGACTTAGATGTTTAATGGTATAGAATAAACTTGTGAGAACCAGTGGATACACTGAATCTCTGATAATTACCTGATTATTCACTAGGTTTACTTTCTCCTCTTTTAACTCATTTTGTTGAATGCAATACTACACTAAGTCACAATTTTTAAATTATGAATCATGATGTTTCATTTCTTTAGTTGCTTTTGAACACTTTTGAAATGCATTACTGAGATGTGCATGAAATGTTTATTCAAATTCTCAATATTCTTAATGACTGTTACATTGGCGACATTACAGGAGTATATCTTCTTAAATGGATTTTCTGGCAAAGGATATTGGGTCACTTTGATTTCAACTGATTGTGATTGATGGGAGTAGTACTCTCAGCCTTGTGGTTTCAGAAGAATAGAAATCGTTCAGGTTAGCTTTTTTTCTATGCTTTCAAAATCTTTGTAGCAGCTGGAACAGAAATAGAGATGGAAGTGGAAGAATGTAGCAGTGTTAAACTGTACCTTCAAGGTACAAATAATAAGTTGCTAGCCTTTATATGGTTCTAAAATCAAATATTCTGTGTAAACTGGTGCAAGTACACTGATATTGATAAAATGTTATTCTGTAGTAGGTTGAGGCAAGATAGATGGAATAAGGCAGACCTTCATGGCATTTAATGTTGTTCGTCACTAAGAACAAGTTTATCAGACGGTGGACTTTATTTTTAGCAGATTTTTTTTTTTTTTTTTGGCAAGTCAATTGATGACTGGAAGCTAGAGTAGTTTAGAAAGGATGTTTTGGGAGATGCAGTGCTTCATGATGATACTGGGTTCTCAATTTTGCTTGGCACTGTCTATGTTGGCCATAATTCGGCTCATACAACTTCAGTGTTTGTTGCATGGGTTACATAAATTGTTCATGGGGTGCACTAGATCGTCCATAGATGTTAGTCTCCGTAACTGAAATTTTCCACTTTTGTATGATGCTCTTTCTCGTCTCTTCTATGTTTTTAATTTCGCAAAGCATTTTGTGGCAATTTTTTTCGCACTTTATTTTTCTGGGTTCCTTTACTGAGAAGATTAGTCTTGTTATTAGGGTCATGCTTAGGGAACTCATGCTCTAAATGTCAACAAGTACTGAATTTGGAAATTGAATTTTAGAATCTGGGCTAATATAATTTTGGTTAACCCATACTCTTTCTAATGAAGCATGAATTTGTTAGTTGCTTTTGGGTGAGAAGCACTGCTAATTCCTGTCACTAGGCTTTATCAATGTCAATTTTGCAACTTAAAACATAACTTACTATTCAATGTCTTTTGTGGTTGGTACAATAGATTACTCCCCCCATTTCGTAAAATCGCAACACTTTGACTTTTGCACTATTTATACATTTACTTTGACTCTAATTTTTATTAATTTATAAAGAAAATTAATTGCAATATAATATATTTATGGATTAGATTTTATGTATATTTTCATTAGATCAGGCTTAGTAATATATAACTAGTGTGTGGCTCGGCGTTGCACCAAGTTACCGCTTTGATTAATTTTCTTTCATGAAATTTTTTCTATCATCATGTTTGTTTTTTTCCCCCTTTTTTTCAAATATGTTTTATAATTGTGGTATTATGATTTATGAATTGATAAAGCATAGGTTGTTTGAGTATGTTGTGCACAAATGTTAAACATAATGTTACTAATTAACATTGTTAAAAAAATGCTATTAATTAACAAAAAGTATAGGAACATAATTTTTAACTCTCCATTATTTGGAAAATGTTATTCCCTTAAATTTTTTTTATCAAGTTGCATATCTAGTTTTTCCTTTTTATTTTGAGACTGCCATTTATAGTTGTATTTATTTAAAAAAATGACATGATTCATTTTTGGCTAAGATGGTAAGGAGTTTGATCTTGCTTCCCTAAGGTTTAGTTTTCGAAACCCATGATAGGCTTTTTTTTATATCAATTTGTCAATAATGGTAGTCTTGCTTTGTTAAGTGGTGATGACGTGTTGTTAAGTGATGATGTGACACAATGCTTGTTAAGGAGGGAATGACGTGACACATAAACGAAAAAAATCAGGAGAGAAATTTGTGGCAAAAAAATGAATAACTTGGTTGTGGAAATAACCGGATTATGAAGCTTGGTCATTGAGTTAAATAGTAGTGTCAACTTGCTTTTGTTGCTTTCCCTCATTTATTGTTGGTGATGTGGCAAATGGAGTGTACGACACACACTACATTGATCAACGACCATGATTTATTTAGGATTTATAACCGTTGTAATATTTCTAACAGTCATAATTTTAATATTACAATTATAAAAAAAAAAAATTATACCAACGACTCTTTTTCATTTTCCTCTATAAAATGAGTCCAATATTGAGGTATTTTAAAACAACTTTTATGGTAGTGAATATTACTCTCTTTTAAAACAAATTGTGTAGAAATAAATATTCCAAAATCCAATAGAAAAAAACCTATAAAATCTCAAAACTCATCACAACCCCAAAATAATCCAGATCTTCAACCTTACTATTCTAACTTTCAAATTGATCTCAACTCAGATTTAGATACAAATTTTTAACAATTTTCAAATTATGGTTCACAAAATCTCAATGTTTCAAATCCAAGTACTTTCACTCAATTTCCTTTACAACCACCACAAAATCCTAATTATTCATATTATGTTATTTCAATGAATACTACAAGATGGGGGGTGGGGGGAAGTTGAATTGTAGTATGACAGAAACTTTTGCGGAAATAAAAACTAGTAAGCTTAAGGAAGTTAAAGTGCAAGAGAGATTTTACGTGGAAAACTCCTTGGCCCTAAACAAGGAGAAAAACCATGACCACAAGGGATTTTAGGAAAATAATCTTCACTAGAATAGGGCAATGGCCTATTACAAACTAAAGACTCTAACTTCGAGTTCCTTAACGAACTCAATGCCCCAAGCAACAAATCACCCAACTTGCTACTCTTCTCTTTCTCCAAGCTTCACTCAAAGCTAAACCAGAAGTTCACTCAAACTTTCCAATTCCCCAAAATACAACTCGAAAGAATTAACTCTAGTATAAGAACATAGAACACTCTATTTCACTAATGTGGAATTGGACTCTTGACTCGGTTAAAAGAAAACAAAAGATGAAAAATATTTGAGCAAGGGTAAATTTTTCCAACTGAAATCAACTGACTATTTATAGACCAATCTGCTTTGGAAAAGCTTCTTTGTGTTGCTTATCCATGTCGCCACTACTCCAAACCCACTAAGTAGAACATGCCCTAAAATTAAGGACATGAACCGCTCAATGTGCAAGACTATGACATGGACTAAGTCATAGAGAGTAGTCTGCAAATTTTGGAAAACAAAAAATCAGATTTATTTTATTAACTGATATTTTCGAAAATTAGAGAAAATAAAATCCTTTTCATAAATTAAAAAGATAAGATTTTGAAGCCAACTGTTTTCCTAAATTAAGCAACGCACAATTCAATCTTTTAGACCAATTCCACATAGCTAAGTTAAAGTGTAACCTAATTCTTGTACTTAAATAAATCCTAAAACATAAAAATATTTTAGCCTTCATGTTTCTCTGATGAAGCTTCTACTCCGAGGCTTCTGTTCTTTTCAAGGAACTTCTCTACTCTGGTGAAGCTTCTCTACTCTGGTGATGGGCTAGCATGCCTAGCCTTGTGGCGCAAGGCTGCCAGCAGGGCTAGCCTTGCTACCCGGGCTGACGGAGTAGGTGGGGAGGGCAAGCCTTGATTTGCTCTCCAAGGCCAAGGTGGTCCTCCCACCTACTCCCTCTTTGTGTGATGACACTTGGCATTTGATTATTGTTTCATGGCTATTTAATTTAATTTGAAATTAAATTAAATTCCATTTTGTATTTTTACCAACTATCCCACATTGAAAGATGATGGGATTTCAAAGGCTCTATATCCTATAAATACCAATCATTTGGCATTTGGGAAAGACACTTGAGTTGGTGAACTTTAAGGGATCTCTAAGAAGAGAAAACCTTTGTTCTAATAACTCTAAGTTATTTTTTTGTCTAGCCTCGACTAAGCTTCGGGGTAGGGACCGGTGCGGTTCGGTAGCGAGGGTGTGAGCCGTCGGAGGTTCTCGCACTTGCGGAACATTGTGGCATAAGCATAAAAAGTTCTCGCACTTTCGTAGTATTTTTCCGATTCTAGTTGTGAAATATATTTCCCAATTTTCCTACGTGTAAAATTCCTATGTTTTTGACGCATTTCAGATGGTCTTTCCAATGCGGACCTTTTTATGCTTATGCCACAATGTTAATCAAAATTACGCACATGTATATCTAGAATCTTCCAAGTCTCATCCACTCATTCTAAAGTCAATTGCCAAAATAAATTTTAGGAATCAAAAATAGAAATCCTCCCCAGTGGAGTTGACAAAAAACTGTAGGGAATATTTCAAACATCAACTTTGAGCCCCACTGTGATCATGCATTTAAGCATGGTGGCGTGCAAAGGGAAAAAATCTAGAGATAAAAGAGTCGCTAACAAGTTTTACGAACTTGTAAACCGTTCACGGGTGTGAAGGTTACACCCAATTCACGATCACGGAGATCGCTAACTCCATAGTGGTCCTGAACCATGACTGGATATTCGGGGATGATGGTACGAATCCAACCTAAAAGAGATTGAACCCGTCCTAAATCGACCTCTACTTAATTCTAGTGATATGCATGTGCGTTTTCCAATCAACATACATACAACAAGTTAACCCTAAACCTATTTAACCTACGTTGGTTGATTATTAATGCACAATCAAATCTATTATTATTGGCGATCACTTGAATTAAAATCATATTAAGCCTAAATCAAATTACTAAATTATTTTATTAGGCGTGATTCAAGTACAAATTTCCCTTAAACCTGCAAGAAAGGGCGTGATCAAGCAATATCAATAAATCACAAAAAATCGAGCAACATAATAATTATTGACACAACAAATCATCATCATCGTCATAATAAAGCAATATCTCCAAAATAATATCAGCAAGATCCTAGGCATAATACTAAACAGATTAATAACAAACCCTAGCATGTCACTAAATAAAAAAAATCAAAGCTTTAGCCTAAACATGACACTAGAAAGCATAATATTAGGAATATTAATTAACACCCTAAACACGATGCTAGAAATTATAAGAACATCGTAACATGATACTAGAAATTATAAAAGCATCCTAACATGATACTATATCAAAGGAATAAGGATAGTAGATCTACTCACTTTGAGGCCTTGTATATCTTTCTATTAAAAAATACACACGTTAGTAACTTCAAGAAAGAAATAAACCAAACAAAGCAAATAAATCAAATAAGAATTGAAATATAGATTAGGGACCAAACCCTCAGAACTATCAGCCTTTCACGTCGAGGTCGAAGGAAAATACAAGAAGGGCTTGGAGTATTCAAGTCTCACAAAGGTAGTATGCTGTGTGATGTGTTTAGGCTAAGGCTAAGAAAGAGAGAGAGAGAAAGAGAAGCTTATAGCTTATATAGAGGATTAGGTGATGATTGTTGGTGAATGAAAATGACCCTATTTAGGGGGAAAACAAGGGAAAAGATCAGAAAAAGAGTCAAAATCCGACTAGGAGTAAAACGCCTTTCATTGCGTGACGGTAGATCCAGCGCGGTGCGATGCTTATATCGCTGCGCGATATTAGCATCGCTGTGCGATTTTTCTGTCGCAGTGCGATGCTTTTAAGAAGATTAGATCCATACGGAATCCGACTTCCAATCAAATTGGGTTAGTTGAATATCCATACTTATCCTTATTTTATCAGAATTAAATCTATTAAAAACAAGTGTTTTATCCGAAGTAAAATTCTCAAATTTTATCTTTTCAAAAACAGTATAAATTATAGCCTTCTAGAGGACTCTAGAAACTAATAATAAATCCTAAGGGTTTTAGGAATGATGTTAAAGGTTAATGGACCTTCCACATGATCATTGGGTCGTAGGTAAGGCTCGGTTTGAATTTGGTTTAGTATTTTGGCTATAACTTCCTCGTTATAACTCGGATTTGAGCTTATAATTTATCTTTGGAAAGCTCTCCTCAAGCCCCATCCAACTACACAATTATTGGACCTAGACTATGGACCAAAAAAAAATAATTCGGACGTTTTTAAAAAGATGACACGAAAAGAATGATTTTTAGGACACAAAATGAATTATTTTGGATTAAACATTAAAAAGAAGGTTAGAAATGGCCAAGGCTTAGGAAATTCACAAGACTTTTCAACTCTTCACCTAACTCAATAATCAAAGACGTGAAAGGTACTCATCACTGGGTTTGGATTTTGGGGATACACAATCAGGTGTCTATAGATGCTGTCAGCCGCTAGCACGTGGCTTGGCGCAGTAGTGGCTGTGCGGGGCAGCACCCTCACATGGCAGCTCGGGGCTTAGTGCCTAGCAAGCCGAGCCTTGTGGCTTGGATTCTAGGCACTCGGCTGCAAGGGGCTATTAAATTTTGCAATTTTGCGGTTTTTTCGTTTTAGTTAAAACGAGGCTAGGCCTCGGTTTTTCCCGGCACTTGCAAGATTTTTTGCAAAATTTTGGATTAACCGGCTTAATTAATTTTAATTGGATTAATTTTATTTAAGTTGGATGAGGAATTTAGTGGGAGCTTCATTAATTGTTTTGAGCTATTATTATTGCGTTAATTCACATAATCGGATAACAACTTTGACTAGTTTTAATTAGGCGCGTTGATTGGATTAACCACCTAAGGAGTAACTAGTTAGTGCTTGTTTTGTATTGTTGCTTGAATTATTTGTAAAATGCATGGGCCATTCATGTTAGTGAATGGATGGATTGAATAGATATTCTAATGCAGGTTTTACAAAATGGCAACTATTGGGGCCCGAAAAAGATAGTAAATATGGACTGCGTTCTGTTTTGTATTTTTGTAAATCTAAATACGGAATGCGTGCTGTTAAGTATTTTTGTACTTAAATTATTTAGATTAGTCCTAGCCTTTCTAGTAGTTGCATAATTGGTGGTGATGTCTCGAAGGCGGCGTTTCTAAGAAGACGAAGCCAAAAGGATGCAACGAAGGCCCTTGAAGATTTGAAGACTCAAGTTCAAGGGGTCATGCTAGTTGCCAAATGCATCTTTTATTATGCTTTATATATTTTACGATGTTAGATGCATGTTTAGGATTTTGAATATTGAATAATTAGTTTAGTTCACTTAAATCAACCAACATAGAAACCCTAAGTCCCAAAGAAAATTAAGTTAAATCTACCGTTCCAAAATGACACTTACGGAACTAATGAGAATAGTAATGGGCTATGCCTAAGCAAGACATTACTACTTTCCTAGGGAAGTAAGGTATGTTGGTGCGCTTGCCAAAGCAAGGCATCGCATACACGTTAGTTTTTGTTAGACTCAACGATATCAGTAAGGAGTCCTTAGATGCGACGTTTTATCGAACCAAGAGTAGCTTAGAGCTATTAGCAATTGGATTGCTTACCTTAAAATATTAAGTGTTGAGACACGTCAAAGCATGCTTCATCACTTTTTGATTTTTGGGGTCTTGGAATCGTTTTATTCTTGCCTAAAAGGGACAATTTTAAATATGTGGATAAAACACTTAATAAGATTGAAAATTTGCATGTATGCTTTAAATTTCAAACTTATTGGTTTTATGAATTGTTTTTCATTGCAAATTCTTTCAATTGTAGAAAAATGTCTGCAATTCACAACAACAACATGTGCCCGAAACTCCTCGACAAGTTGGCTTTTAGCCTAAACTTGGTCAATTTCAAGGGATGGGAAGAGGAACTCCGGAGAACTCTACGGAATAGTTCCATGGAGTACATATTGGACACTCCCATTCCAAGCTTCTTCTCTAAAGGACTCATGTGTGATGAAACTCATGAAACGTTGTCCTTGGATTGTTACTAGGTCACAAATTTGATGAGGAACTCCTTTCCGGAGGATTGGAAGAGGAAGTTCACCTCATACCTTCCGGACATGCTTCTTAATAGTCTTAAGGAGCTAGTCAACATTTCTTCCGAGACTCGAGACTTGAATGTTCATAATTTGACTAGGTCATTTGTGAACATAAAAATCAAGGCCCCGCAGGAAGGTTGCCTTGCTAAGGAAAGGTACCGAGTTTGGTCTAGGGTCTACAATACCAAATTGAGACCCGGTATGCCCCTCCAACCTCATGTGCTTAGAATGACTAGGCTCATTAAGCATATGGAGCTTCTTGGAATCTCATTAGAGGATGACATGGCGGGTCATATCTTGCTTGGCTCACTCCACCCTGGCTTTGATGCACTTAGGATGCATATGGCAGCCAGGAAGGAGTCATACTCATTGAATGAGGTGGTGTAAATGCTTCACAAGGCCAACTCCTATGGTGCTACCAAGATGCCCTTGAGAGTGAAGAAGAAGGAGTTCAAGAACAAAGCGAAGATGCGATGCTTCTATTGTGGTGGGAAAGACCACTACAAGAGGGAATGCAAGATCTTCCGAGAAGATGAGGAAAAGAGGAATGTTCCATCTACCTCAGGGACCAAGTGTGAGGGCTTCACAAGTGGATGTGCAACTACGAGCGGACAATGAAGATGGTCCTTCAGTCATGCTTGTAGTCACATTATTTTTCTTTGGCTTTTAATAGAACTGATTCTTGTTTTATTATGTTTTGCTTACCATCGAACATATTTGGATCTATGGCATTGGACGCCGGGATGTTTTGATCACAAGACTATAAAAATGGTTGTTTTAAATGTCTTGATTATATGTTTTATGGGATCACACATTCTAAATGTGACTAGACAAATGTTAATGATACCACCAAAAGATCTAAGACCATTGAGTCGAATCAAACCTAGTTGTGGCATTGTCGTCTTGGCCACATTAACATCAAACGCATCAAGAAACTTCTTCATGAAGGGATTCCTGATTTATTCGACTTAGAGTCGTTTGAAAACTGCGAAGGATGCTAACTAGGCAAGATGATAAAGCAACCATTTTCCAAGTAGGGAAAAAAGGCTAATGACTTATTGGGTCTTATATACAGGCAAGAAATGGTTATCACTTATCACTTTCACGGACGACTTAAGTAGATATGGCTATGTCTACCTTATGTCGCACAAATCTGAATCTTTTGAGAAATTCAAAGAATTCCAGAGTGAATTGGAAAATGAGCTTGGCAAGAAAATCAAAGCACTCCGATCGGATCGAGGTGGCGAGTATTTGAGCTGTGAATTCGATGATCATCTAAAAGAACATGGAATTCTCTCAGAGTTGACACCTCCCGGAACTCCACAATGGAATGGAGTGTCTGAAAGGAGAAATTAAACTTTGTTAGACATGGTTCGTTCAACGATGGATCTTAGCGATCTTCATATATCTCTCTATGGACACGCACTTCTAACCGCGACACCTACACTGAAATGCGCTCCGTCAAAAGCTCTCGAAAGACTCCATATGAAATATGAACGAAGAAACCTCCACGGTTGTCTTTTCTTAAGATTTGGGGTTGCGAAGCATATGTCAAAAGACTCATATCTGACAAGCTTGCACCAAAATCTGATAAGTGTTGCTTTGTGGGCTATCTAAAAGAAACCAAGGGGTATTACTTCTACAACCAATTTGAGAACAAAATATTTGTTGCTCGAGATGGTGTCTTTTTGGAAAAGGAGTATCTTTCCAAAATGACAAGTGGGAGGAAAATCAAACTTGATGAAGTTTGAGAAGGTGAACAACAAAGTCAAACTGACAAAACTAACAATCAAAGTGCTTTGGAAGCAACTGTTGAAACTGGTCAAGGTAAAATGTAACACCCCTAAATCTCCCTCTACAGAAATACTAGTATAATACGTATAATTATATCGTAGAGATAGACTTAGGCGTATTACCGTCGCGTGATTACGCAAGGCTACTCAAACTTACTAACCAAAACCAATACTTTGCAGCGGAAACTTAAACACTTTCTTTAATAATAATAATATAAATAGTAACCATAGTCATGAGTACTCATAATTAAACCAAGACCAAAAATCCTAATCTAGGTAAAGAATATTCCCAGGACTCCCCTATACAAAATTCTCGACTAGCTCCACCTGAAATTAGACAACACTGCTTACCGTTACGGTAAACAGGGCGAAACAAAACAAATAAGAAATACGGGTTAGCACAATATGCTAAGTACAATAAGTGCAAGATAAGTAAATTCAATTTATTAGTAAACATGCTTTTAAAACCAATTCCAATAATCAATCTAATGAATTCCAAAAACTCATGATTAAACCAATTCTCAATAACTCAATAATTCAATGAAAAGATTTATAAAACCAACTCTTTTTAAACCAATTCTCAATATTCTCAAAATAATTCCAATAACTCATTAACTCAATAATAATGATTAGTCAAATCAATTATTTTCAAAAACTCAATCTCCTCTCTAAGTGTGCACACCCCCCAAGCTAGTTTCCTACTATTTCAAGGCTATTCTTGGAGAAAGACTAGGTCATACAAAGTCCATAGTCTTCAATGAATCTTCATAGTGGGTTTAATATAATAATTATGCTTGTAAAGCTTTTGAAATAATTCAATAAACCTCTTTAACTCAATAATTCCAATAATTACTCAAACTCCTTTTTAATTAAATTCAACATTCTTTTAGAATCAACCTTTTAAAAAATACTTGAGAATTAAATCTCATACTGACAATCTTTCAAAAATCAATAATTCTTCCTTTGAAAAACCTTTTAATTAATTCATCAAACTTTTCAAATCAATTTCTTTATTCAACTTGATAAAATTCAACCATTCAAACATAACATTAATCCTCCAATTTATTTATCAAACCAATTATTTTAACATGCTTTTATTCCATAAATCATAATTCAATTCAATTAAATTCAATCATCATAAAAATCATGCAAAACATGCTTATACAATCCAATCAAATACAAAAGTATCTAGCCACCTAACGTACCTTTGGTCCTTGCTTGGAAAACACAAAGAAACTTCAAGCATTTGGATCAAACACAAATAAATATCACCTTAATTAATATAAGGTTAACAAATAATCACAACAATTAAATTAAAACCCCCCCAACTATATGTATATGAACCTTTTAAATTATTTTTCCTAAACATGAATAAAAATCTGATTTTATTTAATTAAACTACTCATAATAATTTTTATAAATCCCCCATAATAATAATAATTAATTAAATAAGAGAAGAGAAGAAGAAAAGGTAGAAAACCAAGGAAAAGAGAGAGAAGAAGATGGCAGCTCGTGGCGGCCGAGGTGGTGGCTGGCGTCGGGGAGGGTGGAAGTCGGCGTGGAGGTGGTGGTCGAGGTGATTGGTGGTGGTGGCGCAAGGAAGAAAAGGAAAAAAAAAAAGAAAAAGAGAAGAGAAATTAAATAGAGAGATTAAGAGAGAATTAAAAATTTGGTGTGAGTGTTTAGCCATGAATCAATGGGTATTTATAGGCTAGCTCATGCATGAATTATGGTAAGAGAATGTGGAAAGAATTATGGTAAAAAGAATTAACAAAATTACTTGGAGAAGAAAGCTTAATAATTATGGAAAGTTTAATATTAAGGTGAGTAAGAATAATAAAATTAAGGAAAGTATGTTGTCATGAAAAATAATGTAACAAAGGAGGTTTACTTGGGGAAAAATCAAGGATAAATTAAGGTAGGAAATAAGATGACCAAATATTTAGGAGATGGGAAATAAGTTAAGGAAAATAATAATTTTTGAGGAAGATAATTAAAAATACAAATTACCAAGATAATTCCCCCAAAAATCAACCAAGAGGGCCGAAAATATTGAGCTTCCATAGCTCAAATTTTCAGACTTCCTTAGTGTATTTTAGAAAATTTTTTGCTAGATTTAAGGATTAAAAATAATTGTGTAAATAATATATATTGTATAAAATAGTTAATTAAGAGATTACCAATTATTCACTAAATAAATTAATTAAGAAAATCAGATTTTCCACACTAGGAAAATCTTAAATTAATAGCTAACCAATAGGAATTTTTGGACCTCCTATTTAAAATAATAAAATAAAATTTTTGCTTTAATTAAAATATCCGAAATATATATAAATAATCCGGTTTTAATTTTATTCAAAATCCAAAAATAATAATTAATTTTTAAAATAATTTTGGCGCTAAAATTCAAATAGTAAACTAAATTACTAAAATACCCTTTTTAGAAAATAATAAGTAAATAATTAATTAGAAATACGTTTCAAAAATACGAGATATTACACAAAATGACAAAGCAAATGCTCAACCTATTACCCTACGTAGGTTGCAAAGGCCAAGATCTCAACCAGACAAATACCTCCGTGTTGTCTTAACCGAGAATCAAGAAATCCTAGTCATGGATGAAGATGAGCCAGCAACATACAAACAAGCTATGACAAGCCCTGACTCTACAAAATGGCAAGAAGCCATGAAATCCGGATGGACTCCATATTTGAAAATCAAGTCTGGGACTTGGTTGATTTGCCCGAAGGTTACACACCTATCGGTTGCAAATGGATTTTCAAGTTGAAAACTAACAAAGATGGAAATGTATATGTATACAAATCTAGATTGGTGGAAAAAGGTTACAGGAAAATTCTCGACGTGGATTATGATGAAACCTTTTCACCAGTCGCCATGCTTAAGTCCGTTTGAATTATCCTAGCAATTACCGCATATTATGATTATGAAATATGGCAAATGGACGTGAAAACCGCCTTCCTTAATGGGATTTCGGAAGAAACTGTGTACATGACACATCTGGAAGGTTTTGTAAATCCAAACAATGCTGGGAAGGTATGCAAGCTTAAGAAGTCCATTTATGGACTAAAGTAGGCAAGCAGAAGTTGGAATCTGCAATTCGATAGCCATTAGTGAGTTTGGTTTTATGAAGAATTCATATGAGTCTTGTGTTTACAAGAAGGTCGGTGGGAGTGACATCGCATTTCGTATCTTATATGTCGGTGACATATTGCTCATTGGAAACAACATTCCAATGTTGGAGTCTGTAAAGGCTTGGCTTAGAAAGTGTTTCTCAATGAAGGACTTGGGAGAGGCACAATACATATTAGGCATCAAGATCTATCGGGATAGATCTAAAAGGATAATTGGATTAAGCCAAAGTACTTATATCGATAAGGTAATGGAACGATTCAATATGGAGGAAGCCAAAAGAGGTCACTTATCCATGTCACATGGCATAAGTCTCAGCAAGAAACAGTGTCCGAAGACACCTGATGAGTGAGAGAGGATGAGTCAGATTCCATATGCTTCGCTTATTGGATCGATTATGTATGCCATGATATGTACTAGGCCGAATGTATCATATGCCTTGTGTGCTACGAGACTACCAATCAGATCCAGGAGAGGCGCATTAGACTGCAGCCAAGAATATCCTAAAGTACCTGAAAAGGAACAAGGATAAATTTCTGGTCTATGGTGGGAGTAAGGATTTAATTGTTGAAGGTTATACCGACGCAAGCTTCCAGACTGATTGAGACGAATTCAAGTCACAATCAGGATTCGTGTTATGTCATAATGGAGGAGCGTCAGTTGGAAAAGTGCTAAGCAAAGCACGACTGCAGATTCTACAACTAAAGCCGAATACTTGGCAGCTTCGGAAGAAACTAAAGAGGCAGTTTGGATTTGTAACTTCGTTGGTGAACTTGGTGCTGTCCCCTTAATAAAGGGACCAATAGACCTCTACTGTGATAATAGTGGGGCTATTGCTCAGGCTAGAGAGCCAAGGGAGCATCAGAAAGTCAAACATGTCATGAGGCGATTTCACATGATAAGGGAATGGAAGTCCGAGGGTGAAATCAGAATTTGCAAGATTGGAACGGACGACAATGTAGCCGATCCACTCACTAAACCTTTGCCTCAAGTGAAACACAACAAGCATGTTGAGGCAATGGGAATCAGGCATATTGGAGATTGACTTTGATTTCCCTATCTATGTGTTTTAATTAAGTTGTGGAGATCTTAATGTAAAACACCATGTTAAACCATTCATTTATGGAGTAATTTAATTTTTCTAGTAAATTATTATTCCATTTCTATTTAATTGTGGTTTAGAATTAAATAATGAGTCCATTCGATTTGAGAACATTCAAAATAGGGTATCAAGACCATGTCTTGGATAAAGAAACACCTATTAAGGGAACGTTGAATATCATATCGAAATTATCCCTAATCGAGGTCATTTGAAAGTTGGACGACTAATAACCGCATGAGATTAGTGTGTAGTATGATTTACACCACCGTTTCTTGTGCTACAAGGACAAAATTGTCATAAATCATTTGCACAGGTATCAATTTGGAACTGTACCGGATCAACCTATGAGGATACTTTAAGAGATTTAACAATCATTATAAGTATATTACTCATTATGGCTATCGAAACTTCTTTCCTCAACAATGAGTATTGTTAGTACTCTTGTTTGAGTACCAGTCCGCTTTGATGTTGTCAAACGTCTGCCGTACAAGGGGATTATAAAGGCAACAGTTGGGCAGCTAGGGCCTCTTAGTAAGGGAAGCTGACAATGCAAGACTAGGAATGTCCCCCTATTAACATTAGGGAACATGTCTTTGTTGTTAACAATGCCTCTCGAAGAGCGAGACTGTGAAAATGCATGACCGTGCTCAGATGGATTTTAGAAATCATCTGCTTATTAACAATCGAACTCGAAAATCGAGAAACACTTCTTGACATAATAAGGATGACGAAGAATCTTACATTATAGTTCATGAAGAGACATCAAGTGGCATAGGAAATAGGCTGACTGAGTAGGTAGGAAGGGCAAGCCTTGCCTTGCTCTCCAAGGCCAAGGTGGTCCTCCCACCTAATCCCTCTTTGTGTGATGACACTTGGCATTTGATTATTGTTTCATGGCTATTTAATTTAATTTAAAATTAAATTAAATTCCACTTTTGCATTTTTACCAACTATCCCACATTGAAAGATGATGGGATTTCAAGGGCTCTATTCCTAATAAATACAATCATTTGGCATTTGGGAAAGACACTTGAGTTGGTGAACTTTAAGGGATCTCCAAGAATGGAAAACCTTTGTTCTAATAACTCTAAGTTATTTTTGGTCTAGCCCCGACTAAGCTTCGGGGTAGGGACTGGTGCGGTTCGGTAGCAACGGTGTGAGCTGTCAGAGGTTCTCGCACTTGCGGAAATTGAAGCTTTCAAGTCCGAGCTCGAGGTTGAGCGAAGCACGCTACGAGGGTGAGCATTCTCTCTCTTCTCTTATGTTTATATCTATTTTGCATGCTTTTATTTATGTTGTAATTATAATGCATGCGATCCGATTATCGGGTTTTGTTTCCGCGCAGTGTCGAACACAGAAAAACCTTAAAAACATTTTTCTATGTCACAAGGTAAAGGTGCATTTCCGAGTTTCGATTGCTCATACACATCGAACGCATCAGATGACGACAATGAACCAAAAGTTGAAGAAGTCGAAGAAAATGAAAGAGTTCATGAAGGAGCAATCAAGATGGAAGAACAAAGGTTTGGTCAAAAGCTGAAGAAGTGGATCTTGTGAAGGCTTGGCTTGAGGTTAGTCAAAATAAAAAAAAATAAAAACTAACACTAACCAAAAGGGGGATGCTTTTTTGGAGGAAAATTGAAAAATGTATAAAAATGTTAGACTATACAAACAAAGGTATTTCAAAGAAGGTATTAGAGATTTAGAGTTGTGAAAAAGTGACCCGACCCAAGAACCCGACCTGAACCGACAATGATCTAAATCCGAATTGTATTTGAACAATGGCTGAAACTAGTGACATGTAACCCGACCCGAACCAACCTAATGCTAACCGATAACGGATATGATCCGATACTTTATGACCTGAACCTGAACTTGCACCCGACCTGCTAATAATCGACAACCAATTTAACTCGACTCGACAACGATCCGAACCCGAACTAGTACCCAACCCAATTAGAACTAACAAATGATAATAACCCGACACTACATGTTATTGTTGAAACGACTTGTAATGACCCAGAAACAGGCTTTATTTGACTCATCAATTCATCATTGCTATCCAACCTCCCATTGTCCAGACTAACATAAAACTAGATATCAACACAACCTGCTTTTACCCAAATAACCCTAAACAAATTAAACCAAATATATTAGAGTTTAATTTGTTTATAATGATAAAACTGTTGTCTTAAAAAAAATATAATAAAACCGTATAATTGTACAATTTGTTAAGATAATATACTAATATGTATGTTGGCTTAACAGCATATTGGTACAATTTGTTCAGATTATATACCTCTTGTTCTCTATTATATATGGTTAATAAAATCTTCATAATGCTTGATTGAATTATGGAAGACATAATTATATAGGTTCAAATTGACCACACTGATATTATTGATCTGAATTGAACCTAACGCAAACCCAAGAATGATCCAATTTAAAGATTAATCCTGATAATTATCTGACCCCACCCTAACTCGAACCCGAATTTACTTGCTATTAACCCGTCCAAACCTGACTTGACACAACCCGAACCTAAAATTGAACCCGACCTGAATTTGACTCGAATCGAACCCGACCTACACTCGAAAGGGTGAATGACCTGAAAAAACCTGAACTAAGATTGACCCGACCCAAACCTGAACTTTATCTGGAGGCTAGTTGACCTAATATAACCTGGTACCTGATTTTACCCGAGACCTGATTTGACCCGATCTAAATCCAATTTGAATACCCAAATCGACAGCTCTAGAAGGTATCGACGGGGTTACACAAGAAGATTTGATGAAAATGAGGAGTACAGATGAACTTAGAAACTGTTGAAGAAGGATCAATGCTTCATGTTCTGAATTTTGTGGTTCACATGGTCATGCTGGATCGAGAAGAGGAAGTGGTCAGAATGTTGAAGATGTTATGAAGACAACGTATAGTATATATGCCGTCAATAAAACAAATACATCATTGATGTCTAAAACCTTTCCAGACAAGCATGTTTAGGACATCCTGATATAACATGATGCGTGGAAGCTAAGTGAAGATATTGTTCAAAAATGTAAGCACAAGACATCCATTCAAGGAAGTGACTCAAAGAGATCATGTATCATTGAAGCTTACAACTACTCATCTTCATCAAACCCAAAAACACCCCAGTGGTGATATTGGGTATTCAGGCTTCCCTTTCAGCAACGAATCTAGCAAAAACAAAGCAAAGAGCAAGATGACAAACATGCCACTTGGAGCATGGCACCAATTGTTGGACACTACCTAGAAAATGATACAAGAAAATCTTAATATCAAATCGAACTTATAAGGTTGCAACTAGAAAATGAGAAAGAAGCAAGGAAAGAAAGAAAAATTAATATTGAGTTATTTAAACATCTCGATTTAAAGCCAAACTTATCTTCGGAAGATCAAGAACTAAGGAGCAATTTGTTGAAAAAGTTGTTCCCCTCATATTGATGTATTAGTGTGTGGTTGATTATAATTTTAATCTTGCTTGATTTATAATAATTTCTGTTTTTAATTTTCTTTTTATTTACTAAGATCTGGTTTTTAGTTTGGCAATTTTTAAAGTATTGTTGATTTGAGATATTAATGAATGTTATATTGTAATGTCATTAAATTATTAATTATAAATAAGTTAATTACATGTCCCGTTTTAAAATCTTATTATAAACTTAATAATATTATCTAGTATATTAAACTTTATATGTATTAATATACAATTGTTATTGGTCTAACTAAACCTATTAATTCACTTTGATATATCACTGCAAAAGATGTACATTGCACTGGAAAAGCACTGATGTACCCAACACTGAAAAGCTAATATTAAAAATACTAGACATTGTTGGTACGTAACACTGAAAAGAAAATAGTAAAAGTTTTATACATTAATGTACCTAACAATGAAAAGGTAATAGTAACATTATTACTATGCTTTGATGTACATAACAATGCAAAAGTAATAGTGAAAAGACAAATGCATTGATGTATATGACACTGAAAATTAATCAACTACTTTCTAAATCAATGCATGCATGCAAGATTTAAAAGTTACTTATCACATAAGACAATAAAGATGACTTCATACTATACACAATTATTAGTAATAGTGTGATCTCTTTTAACTTGCTCCTTTCCCACTTTCCAGATTGTGCAATTCTTCATTAACATTCCTTCCTTTATTAGATCTCCAATAGTCTCCAATAGTTCAAAGTAAACGAACTTCTCTTTTTCTTGAAGTTTGAAGTAGGTGTATTAGAGCTAACGAATTAGTAAAAAACATAACTCGCTGGTAGCCCTTCAACCTTGCCCACTGAAATGCTTTTAGGCAAGCTAAAATTTCCGCGTGAAGAGGAGATAGAGCCTTACCTAAGGTGCCTCCTCCATCCATATAACTTATTTGATCAAAGGAGCAAGCCCAACCCAATCCTGCCTTTCCCGTACTTGCCATGAACCATCCAAAATAACAATAATCTCTATACTTACATCACGAGGATGGCTAGTAAGGTCACATTCGCTCCCAATATTGACCCTAACTAACCCCGGTTGTAATACCCCGTAATTTTATATGTATATTAATTTAAAACATTATTTTATAAAGTATTTAAATGATTCGAAATGAACTATTTATGGTATTTTAATAATTTAAAAAGGTTTATTTTAATTAAAAATCAATTTTTATTTATTTAACTGCTTTGGAAATATTTTATTTTACTATTTAGAAACTTTGTTGCATAATTATTTTATAAAAGGAAATTTTAAAGTGAATGGAATTTTAAAGAAAATCAAATGTCATTTGAAATAGGAGTAGGAATCATTAAGGGTAGAAAATGAATTTAAGTTAGGAGGGTTTTGATAGAGGGTAAATACCCATCATATGAGCAAATTAAACTTTTCCCAAGGTGGAGAATACCTGAAGGTGAAATCTCTTTCTCTCTCATCTTATTTTACTTTCCCCTTAATTTTTCCCCCTCCCCTTTTATCACCTCACACGCACGCACCACCTTCACCACCGATGGCCGGCTGCCACCACCACCACAGCCGGCAACTAGCACAGAGCGGCAGCAGCAGCCGCTGCGGGGAGGTGGCGCTGACCACTCTCCGCTCTTTCCCCTTTTTCGTGCGCAAGTTTTTTTTGGAAAAAAAAAAACTTCTTACTTGTTTAAATTTATTCCAACATTGATTAATTATTGTTTTTGGGGGTGTGATGATTTTATGTTGTTTTAATCATGATTAATATGTATATAATTTTCAGATTTGGTTTTTGAATTAAAAAGCCCCAAATTGAAAACCCTAGGTTTCTAAATTAATGTTTATTGATGGAATTTAATTGTAGTTGATTAAAACTATTGAAATTAATGTTTTTAAACTAAATTACGGAAAGTTTAAGAGTTTTTATAATAGTGGAATTTTTATGTAGAGGCTAGAATTATGTTTCTTGAAATGATTTTTAATTACCCATTAATTAGGAATAAAAGTAGGTGGTTTAAATTAATTTTCAGCATGTTTTAGAAGGTTTAAAAGTGATTTAAAGAGTGTATATATTGCTAGAAATTTATTATGAATAGGTATTAATGTCTCTTTGTAATTTTGGGTTGTAGGAGACTTTCAAGTGAGTGATTTTGTGTTGCCGTGGCGATTTTGAGGTCATATTTGAGGTACGTTCGCGTACTCGATAATTATTTAAGTGTGTAGAAGCATGCTAGGTTTTGTTTAATTAATTCCAAGGTAGTATCATGATAGGTATTGGTTGGAATTGTTGATTGGATTGACTTTGGTGATTGGTTTGTGAAGTATGAATTATTTGAGGTGAGTTGTTGATTGGAATTAATTATGTTGGCATGTTGATAATGAACCACACTTTTATTATTGGCATGATTGAGAGCATGTTTAATTAAACCAAATGTTTAATTGAGTTTGGAATATTTAAAGGGAATTTTTATTATGGTTCATATAATTTTTATTGATGCTATAAGCATGGGAAAAGAGCTATTTAAGTGTTTATGTACACCAGGATCTATTCATATTTTGGTGCCTAAGAGCGCTTAAGGTGTTCTAAACACCGAGGGATAGGATTTGTGGAGCATTATGCACTTAAGGTGTTATTTAACGCCGCGGTAGTTTTAAAAGGGTTCAACATTAAATTAAATGTGGTCACTAATTATTCAAGAATTAAATTGGTATGTTTGATTGCTTGAATGTTTTATGATGATCGATTGTGTTATGGATTGAGAGTCATCACCAAGTCTAAAATATGTAAACAACGTAAAGTGAAAAAGATTACGCACCAAAACTCTTGGAACATATATATACCTCGAGTATGAACATATGGGGGGAGTTATGGGGTTTTATATTTAACCATATCTTCTACTGGGAGTACAGGGCGATGTATATTCCTTTTTTATTATGCGCAGGAATTTCGCCACATACAAGTGATTCTTTTATACTGGCACGGTTAGCTCTCGTGTTAGTACCCCTTTATTGGGGTAGGTTAAAGGGAAAATGTGTTTGATGCGTAATCAAATTAACTAAGTAATTTATTTATTTATTTGTTGGTTGTTGATAAGTGGCATTTATGCCACTATTCGGGATTCATTTCCTTACCATTTCCCTCCATTTATCGCTTGTTTAGCCCTATTTTGCCGTGCTTCCCCATATATTGCACAACAATGCCATTTCCCTCGTACTTCCCCTCTACTTTACCATTTTGTACTGTTTTTGGGTGTTTTCCTGTGTTTTGCAGGTAAACCGATCGATAAGTGAAGTAGAGGAAAGTTCGGGATAGTTTCGAGAGCCGGTTTCATGAGCAAATCAAGTGAGGAGCATCTGATCAGGCTGCGCGCCCAGGAAAGCCCTCTCTCCCACTCTGCGCGGGCGCGCAATTCAAGAGAGAGGGCGCGCAATCGAGATGAAATCAGAATTGTGTCCCCTGTAGATGCCTCGCGCGCCCTGTAGAGGGCGCACACACTGACCTGCGCGGGCGCGAAGATGACTGAAGAGGGCGCACAGCTTGGCTTGAAAAATCAGGAAAACTTTCTGTAGATGGCAATCACGCCCTGTAGAAGGCGCGCACATTAGCCTACGCGGGCGCGTAGATCGAAGTAGAGGGCGCGCACGTCCGTCAGGCGAGCCCGTTTTATTTCCTATTTAAATGCTGATTTGGGGAATGAAGAAAGCAGCTATTCCATTTAGGGCAAAGTGCTTAGAACATTTCTAGAGAGATAATAGCCTCCATTAATGCTTGTATAAGTTTCTAGAGAGAGAAAGTTCAGATTATTAGTTTTTTATCATCCAAACTTTAGTCTTTAATCTAGATTAGTGCTTTGATCATCCTTGTAATCAATATTGGAGCATTGTATTGGATTTTTGGTGGTTCACCATTGAAGGTTCAAAGACCCATTTTCTTATTTCAATACAAAGTTGAAGCTTTGTGAGCTCTTTCTATCTTAATCTCTTTTATTTTGGTTTATTTACATATTTCAAGTATTATTGATATTTATCTTTATGATTTTGATTATGGCCAATATTTTGGGTATTGTTGATATGGGTAGTTTCTCTCTCCTAGGCTAGACTTTAGCTAGGGGAAGGGGAATGGATGATTTGGTTGCTATTTGATTAAATACTTGATTTTTGGGGATTTAACCTTGTTGTATGAACTTGTGCTTACTGTTATATGGTTGATGTTGTGCACCATAGACCATGTTATTACATGTCCTAATTGATGCGCGGGAGTGATCATGTTAGGATAGATCGTAGTTTATACATTGCTTAATCAATTGCATGGGAATGAGTTGTGTTAAGTAGGGTCTTTGATTCCTTGGTTGTGAATCCTTGATTATCTATGTGTTTAGCTCTTAATATCCAAGTTTGATGTTCCCCGATCCCCCTAGCGTTTTTAATCTCATAGTTTCTAATCCTTGTTAGTCTTTGTTAATTGTTAGAGTAATTTTGTTAGCCTTAGTTGTTTTTTGCCTGGTTTTACTCCACTCTTATTCATATACACCCTTTTCAAGCCTATTTCGTTAGCACTTAGCTTCACAATTTCCTGTTTCTCCGTGGATTCGACCCTTGCTTGCCTTTATACTCGTTTAGGTAAACTAGGATTAATTTGATAGGAATAGTGTACTAACGACGACATTCCATTCCTCATCAAATTTTGGCGCCGTTGCCGGGGAAACGGTCTAATTTGTGTTTCTTTTGTGTTACTTTAGAGTCTTATTTTCTTTTACTTTGAGTCATTCTATTGTGATTGTCAGTGCTAATCGTGTGTTTAGCTTTGTCGAATGCAAAGGAGATCACAGGGACCACCTACATATCCACTTGATCACGAACTCGAACGCACCTTGAGACAAGCTAGAAGACTTTTTAACGAAGATAACAGAGGGTTTAGTTCGATACTTGATTGTGATAGTGATTCTTCTCCCTTTGCTAGTGAAGCTACTACCGATATGGCGGAGCATGAGCAAGAGAATGACCTTTCTTTATTTCGAGAATTTGGGAATCCGGAGGGATATGAGCTCACCGGAGGCATCTTGTTGCCTATTACCGAGATAAACTTCGCCATCCATCCCCAATACACAAGGATGGTGCAATCTGAGCAATTTTCCGGATCCCCAAGTGAGGACCCAATAGAGCATGTTGATCGATTCCTTGAACTATGTGCTATGATACAAACAAATCAAGTGAGCCAAGATTATATACGATTGCATCTTTTCCGACAATCCCTTACGGGAAGGGCAAAGAAGTGGCTCAAATATGTCAAGCCCAATTCTCTCACTACATGGAAGGAAGTTGTGAAGGCCTTCTTGAAGAGATTCATCTCCGAAGAGAAAACTGCCAAGATGAGAAGGAAGATAGCCCTTTGAGCAAGATTTGGATGAAACTTTGGGAGAAGCTTGGGAGAGATTTAAGGAATTAGTTCAAGCATGCCCACACCATGAATACAACCAAAGTTTTCTTATGAGATTCTTCTACGATGGTCTAGAGCCAACCTAGATGCTGGAGCCGGAGGGAAATTGATTAAAATCCCTCAAAATCAAGTTGAAGCCACAATAGAAGAAGTTGCAAAGAATTACTCATGGGGAGGCCGAAGGAAGCCTCAAGCAAAAAAGGGAGGAAGATATGAATTGGAAAAAGTTGATAAACTCCAACATCAAATCGAGCTTTTGAGCAAGGGGTTGCAAAAACTATATGCGGGTGGAAATGCCGGTTCAAGCTCCTCCCAAGTTAATGCCTTCTCATGTGAAATTTGCGGTGGAACAAACCATGATACCTCTTATTGTGGGGGTTTGAGTCCCGAACACATTAATGCTTACAATACTAGACAAGATGGTTATAGGGGGAACAATAGTGGATTATCTTAGAGGCAACCACCACCGGGCTTCAATAATCAACCTCAACAACATGTTGAGCCTCCGTTCAATCCACAACCACCAAACCCACCACAAAACCAAAACCGAAGAGGATACTACCAAAGACCTTACCAAAACCAATCCAACTACCAAAATCAAACCCAATACCCACAAAAACATCAAGAGCAAACGCAATCACAACCCGACTCAACACAAACCCAACTTCTCCAACAACTCCAAGCCATGAACCAACAAATCCAAGAGCTTAAGGCTCACAACAAGATAATTGATTCTCAATTAGCTCAAGTGGCCGAAAATTCATCCTTAAACTCTTCTTCTAAACTACCCAGACAATCAAACACAAACCCATCTCACAACCTCAAACAACCCGACACATGCAAGGCGATCACCTTGAGATCGGGTGCTTCTTATGAAGGCCCAAAAGGGAGTGAGGAGGTAGAGAAAGAAAGGGAAGATAAGAAGGGAGATGAGGAGGTAAATGTTGAGAAAGAAGTTGGAGACAAGAAGTCCAAGGGTAAGGACCCCATTGACACTAGCAAGTATGAGAATCCGGTACCTTATCCCGGGAAGGTTGGGGAGCAAAAATTGAATGACAAATTTGCAAAATTTCTTGATGTGATGAAAGGGTTACACATCAACCTACCTTTCCTTGAAGTGGTGACGCAAATGCCATCTTATGCGAAGTTCTTTAAAGATATCCTATCGAACAAAAGGAAGCTCAAAGATGAATTTATTACGCTTCCACATCAAGTGAGTGCGCTTGTTCAACATAAGATGCCAAAGAAGCAAAGAGACCCCGGAAGTTTCACATTGCCGGTCAAGATTGGCAACTTGGAAGCCAAAGGAGCTCTAGCCGACCTTGAGGCTAGTGTTAGCCTAATCCCATTGTCCATTGCTCAACAATTGAATATCAAGATGATACCCATAAGAAAGACCATTCAACTAGCTGACTGATCAGTTAAGCTGCCTTGCAGAGAAATTGAAGATGTCCCCATTCAAGTGGGACACATTTATGTACCTTGTGATTTTGATGTGATGGATATGGAGGAGGATGAGAACACTCCTTTGATTCTTGGAAGGGAGACATTGAAGACATTGGGGGTCGTCATTAATTGCAAAAACAATACCATTACTTGTGAAGTAGCTGATGAAAAGATTGTTTTTGAATTCTCTAAGCTACTCAAGACCCCCATGGTTGAGAAGTGTTATAGGGTTGATGTGGTGAGTGAGGAGTTAGATCGTTTGGGAAGGGTTATAATGAGTCCTCAAGATCCAATGGTTGAAGCTCTTACATGCGAGGAAGAGTACTACTCTCAAGAAGCAAAGGAGTTTGTCATGACCATTGAAGAAGCCAAAAGAGAGGAAGAGAACGATCCTAAGCGTGATGAGCTAGCTCTAGAAGAGGAGAAATTGGAGGAGAGTTCTAAGCCTCCTCCCAAGGTAGAACTCAAACCCCTTCCCCCTTCTTTAAAATATGCTTATCTTGGAAATAAAGGGGAATACCCTGTTATTGTCAATGCTACCCTTGATGGGCTTGATTTGGAAAAATTGCTTGTTGTTTTGAGAAAATATAGAAATGTGATAGGGTATAGCATTGATGATATTAAGGGTATTAGCCATTCGTTGTGCATGCATCGAATCCATCTTGAGAATGATGATGCCACCTCCATTGAGCCTCAAAGAAGGTTGAATCGCAACCTTAAAGAGGTAGTAAAAAAGGAGATTTTGAAACTACGTGAAGCGGGGATTATCTATGCTATCTCCGATAGCAAATGGGTAAGCCCGGTTCACGTAGTTCCTAAGAAAGGTGGCATGACCATAATCAAGAATGAGAAGGGAGAGGACATCTCCACCCGAACTGTGACCGGGTGGAGAATGTGCATCGATTATAGGAAGTTGAATAAAAATACAAAGAAAGATCACTTCCCTCTCCCTTTCATCGATCAAATGTTGGAAAGGTTATCAAAGCATGCCTTCTATTGCTTCTTAGATGGATACTCGGGATTTTTCCAAATCCCAATCCACCCTAAGGATCAAGAGAAGACCACTTTCACTTGTCCGTATGGGACATTCGCATACCGAAGGATGCCCTTCGGACTATGCAATGCCCCAGCAACTTTCCAACGATGCATGACCTCCATTTTTTCTGAAATGTTGGAGAATGAAATTGAAGTATTCATGGATGATTTCAGTGTGGGCGGCTCCTCTTTTGACATGTGCTTATTTAACCTTGAAAAAGTCTTGAAGCGATGTCAAGAGACGAGCCTTGTTTTAAATTGGGAAAAATGCCATTTTATGGTTGAGGAGGGGATTGTCCTCGACCATAAGGTGTCAAAAAATGGGATTGAAGTTAATCCGGCTAAAGTGTCGGCAATAACCAAGCTACCCCCGCCTACTTTCATTATGGGAGTAAGGGCTTTCTTGGGGCACGCGGATTTTTACCGGAGGTTTATCAAAGATTTCTCTACTATATCTAAACCTTTAACCGGATTACTTCAAAAGGATAAAGATTTTTGTTTTGACGAGAGTTGCCTTCGAGCCTTCAATAAGCTCAAGGGAGCTCTCACATCTGCTCCTGTAGTGCAAGCTCCAGATTGGAGCTTTCCATTTGAACTAATGTGTGATGCTAGTGACTTTGCAGTAGGAGCCGCATTAGGTCAAAGAGCAGGAGGCAAGCTGCATGTTATTCCCTATGCTAGTAGAACTTTGGATGATGCTCAAAAGAATTATACTACTACGGAGAAGGAAATGCTTGCAGTTGTGTTTGCTATGGACAAGTTTCTGTCCTATCTTGTTTGCTCTAAAGTGATAGTGTACACAGACCACGTTGCGGTTCGGTACTTAATGAACAAGAAGGATGTAAAGCCTAGGCTAATACGATGGGTCCTCCTTCTACAAGATTTTGATATCGAAATGAGGGATAAGAAGGGGGCCGAGAACCATGTTGCCGATCACTTGTCTAGATTACCACATAATAATGTTGAAAGTGTTCCGATAAATGAGGAGATGGGTGTTGAGACCCTTATGGCTATCGCTTCTTCTCCTAGCCCGTGGTTTGAGGATTTCGCAAATTACGTAGCTAGTGGAATTATCCCATACCATTACTCATCTCAACAAAAGAAGAGATTTTTCAAGGAAGTAAGGCGTTATTTTTGGGATAACCCATTATTCTTCAAACAATGTGGAGATGGTATATTCCGGAGGTGTGTCCCGGACCATGAAATCTAGAGCGCGCTCGAACATTTCCATTCACTACCGTGTGGAGGACATGGTGGTGTAACTAAAACTGTGGCTAAAATCTCTCAATCTCTACTCTGGTGGCCTACCATGCATCGTGATGCCCAACGATACATATCTAGGTGTGATAGGTGCCAAAGGGCGGGAGGCATCACAAAACGGGATGAAATGCCTCAATTAGGTATCCTTGAAGTTGAACCATTTGATGTTTGGGGGGTTGACTTCATGGGTCCCTTCGTGTCCTCATGCGGAAATGCTTATATATTGGTTGCGGTTGACTATGTGACCAAGTGGATAGAAGCTATATCATCGCCAACCAACGACCACAAAGTAGTCCTCAAGCTTCTAAGGAAGATAATCTTTCCAAGATTTGGGGTGCCCCAGACTCTAATTAGTGATGGTGGATCGCACTTTGCGAAGAAGCAACTTGAGGCCTTCCTCAAGAAATATGGTGTCCACCATAAAGTAGGGCTCCCCTATCATCCCCAAACTCAAGGCCAAGTTGAGGTATCAAACCGAGAGATCAAGAACCTACTTGAGAAGATGGTGAACCGAACTAGAAATGATTGGTCCCTCAAACTTGATGATACTCTATGGGCCCTTAGAACGGCCTACAAAACCCCTATAGGACCAACCCCATACTGGTTAGTTTATGGCAAGGCTTGCCATCTCCCGGTAGAGTTGGAACATAAGGCTTGGTGGGCCATCAAGGAGCTTAATATGGACCTTGGGGAAGCCGGAAAGAAAAGATTGATGAAATTGAATGAATTAGAGGAGCTTCGTTTCGATGCGTATGAGAATTCAAGGCTTTATAAGGAGCAATAAAAAAAGTGGCACGATCAAAGGATAAAGTTTAAAGAATTCAAGGTTGGAGATGAAGTTCTACTTTTCAACTCTAGACTTCGTCTTTTCCCTGGAAAACTGAAATCCAAGTGGTCCAGTCCTTTCAAGATTCCAATATTACTCCTTATGGGTCCTTTGAGTTAGATGCGGGCAATCATAAGTTTTGGTTTAACGGACACCGCATCAAACTCTATCATTCAAAGAACGAAGTTGGTTGTATTGAGTGCCTTAGGCTTGATCCCATGGATTACGAGCCTTCCCTTGTAGAGCTTTAATGAATCGGAGTAACGGTAAAGCTAATGACCTAAAAAAGAAGCGCTTCTCGGGAGGCAACCCGGGCCCTTTCTCCCTTTTATCCTTTGAGTTTTTGATTTTTCGTAGTTAGATTTTATGGTTGGACCTAATCCCTAGTTGTTTTTATTGTAGGTCAAGTAGGCCTAAGGAAGGAGCACAATGAAGAGGATTAACGACATTCACGCGCGTTTGATGATCTCGGGATGAGAGCTCTCGAAGCCAATTCCGTAATATAAGAGTATTGTCGTTTTGAACTTGAACTTTTATATGTTTTTAATGGGGTTTGTAATATTGATAAACAATTTAGTTTGATGTGTTAGGAATTTTTAGTAGAGTTAGAGAGAATTTTGAGATTGATTGTAGGAGGAAAAAAATGTTGTAGATGCCTTGAGAGGGCTCTACAGGGCGCGCAGAGTCCCTAGCGCGGGCGCGCATAGTCCTTAGCGCGAGCGCGCACAATTTCTGAAAAAAGGGCCAATGTTTTTGGAGATGGCATTCGCGCCCGTGAGAGGGCTCTCTCACAAGTCTGCGCGGGCGCGTAGGATGGTTTGCGCGGGCGCGCATGAGGTTTGCGCGGGCGCGCACGTTACCGGTCCAGAAAAAAACGGCAGGTATGCTTTCTTTCACCCCCATTTTCACTCTCACTCTCTCACTTCTCTCTCTCTCCTAAACCCTAACCTCCATTAATAACCTCCCTAATACCTCACAACCTCCACCTTTACTCCCCAAATCTCCCTCTAAATTCATCAAACACTCACCAAAATCTCATTTTACACAATTTTGCTCATCAAAAACCCTTGATTCTCACCCAAGAGATTTCAAGAAAACCCCAAAAACCTCAATCTCCCATTGCACAAACCTAGCCTCCTTGGTGAAGTTTTTGTTCGAATTTTCGTCTTCAAGAAGGTATATCTAACTTCCTAAGCCTAATTTTCATTACATTTTGATAGAATTCATGATAGGCTTCTTGAATTTGTGATGTTTTTGGGGGAAATTTTAGACTCAATTGAAATGCATGTGGGTATTTTTGCAATTCTTATGATTATATTGACATGTATATGAGTATTCTTGCAAATCTGTAATTCTAATGAAATACTTGTGGATAATTTGCAATTTTTGGGATTTTCTTGAAATAGTTAGGGGATTGTGAATTGTTGGATATAAATATTTGTGGTTCCATGATTTGTAAATTGTTGGCCATGGATTTCATGATGTGTGTGGGTAGTTTGTGAATTTTGGGATTTGTTTGGGTACTATGTAAATTTCATGAGCTCCTTGCCTATTGACTAATTTTGTTACGTTGTTGTTCTATTTGTTGTGCTAATTGTTGTTTTGTAGGATTTCACTTGATAGTGCAATTGAATTTTTGGGTTGGTATAATTACGGTGATTTGGTGTGGAATTCTTTGTGGTATAAGCTTTTGAGAAGTGTTTGGGGCAAAGATGTTGACATTTGGTAGAAAACGATCAAAGAGCGGGAAGGAACCACAATCTTCCCAATCCCAACAAAATCAACCACCTCTACCCCCTCTTACCTTCCAAAATAACAACCACGAAGCCAATTACAAAAAAATGAGAGAGAGGAAGCTTAGACCCTCCAAACACTATCACCGTCCGGCCACCACAAGCTTATGTATTGACGAAGACATTTGGGTACTCTTTGAAAACCTCAATTTGGGTACCTTTGTGAACTCGGCTTTCAACACCTACCTTGAGCCAACTCTTGAATTCTTTTCCACTTTCTCCAGTGAAGCTGTGGGGGATGATGACTTCAGAGTCACCTTCCAGCTTTTCAACAAAACTCATACATTATCCTTGAGAGAACTCAACATTGCCTTGGACTTTAATCCTGATGCCAACCTTGTCGCTCCCGAGAACTCCTCTTTCGAAGGTTATAATGATACACATTGGTGGAGAGCGATCACGGGGAAAGAAGAATTCAACGACCGTTACTCCTTAGCCAGTGAGATAGTTCACCCGGCCTTAAGAATCCTGCACCGTATACTTGGATACGCTATTTCAACAAGCAGGATTTAGGGAAGATGTCTAGAGAGGAAATTCTCACTCTGTGGTTCGCTACTCAGCCTGCCTTAGGCCGAAGAGTGAACCTGGGCTACTTCTTCATCAAAAATTGCTTATCAATCGCCAAGGGGAAGAAGACCGACGAAATTGCCTGTGGGAGTATGGTAACAAGGTTAGCCCTGAAGCTTGGGCATGGGGACCTCCTCCCCTCTTGCACTATTGTTGGGAATAGCGGTGACATCCTT
This sequence comes from Chenopodium quinoa, assembly GCF_001683475.1. NCBI lineage: Eukaryota > Viridiplantae > Streptophyta > Magnoliopsida > Caryophyllales > Amaranthaceae > Chenopodium > Chenopodium quinoa. The sequence continues at coordinate 555,686 of NW_018742552.1, read as the reverse complement.
CTCAATCTCGATCAATTTAAAAGGTTGGGATTCATTGCCTTCACCCCTAGAGAGGGAGTCTATGATTTGTTGGTGTCTCATGCACACCGTTGCTTTCTCCCAAACCCAGCACTTACCTCCTTCCAAAGGGAGTCCAGAAACTTCTACTAGGTTAGGAGGGACAACGGTGTCCTTCCTGGAGCCGATCGAGGAGGGGGCCCTGTAGTTGAGCAGGATGATGTGGAGATGATGGACCAACAACAACAACAACAACAGTTGTTCCAAAGCCAAGGCTTGGAAAGCCTTGAGCAGCGAATGGGGAGCCTCCAGTTGGGTGTTCAAAGCTTATTTCAAACCCAACAAGGTATGTTTCTCCAACAACAGTCTATTTACGGTATGCATGTAGATAGAGGCGATGTCACGCCTCTAGTCAATTATCCATATTGGCCACCACAGCATGGCCCAGTGCCATCGTGGGGGGGTGACAACGCCCCTACCTACCCCTATTGGCAAGGACCTTCCGAGCCAAATAGGGTGCGCCGAGATTTCCCTGACTCATCCGGGTCCTATGATTATAGGTTGCCGGGTGGTGGTGATTATAGGGGTGACCCTAATTACCCCTATGTTGATCCCACCCACCCCCAACCCCTATCAATGCCCCCCCCCCAATTCGACCCGTTGCCTACTTGGCAACAAGACCTCTTCCGAGCTCATTATGGTTGGCCTCCAGGCTACACTGGAGGTTGGGATCCCCATGGCCCACGTGAAGGCTTCTCCTATGGGGATAAGGGGCCGGACTCCGGTGATGCTGGCCCTAGTGGGCACTAGCCCCCTGTTTTTCTTGGTTATCCCCCCTGTCCTTCCCTTCCCTTGTTTTGTCTTGGAGCACCGAGGTCGTTGCTCCTTCTAAGTGTGGGGGGGTATAAGTGTCAGGTGTCGATTCTTTTGTATATAAGAGGCTTGCATCACTATAGTGTGGGGGGGGGGGAAATCTTAGCTTGCTGTCTATTTCCGCTACTTTTATTTGATATCCTGTTGTTTTTGTTGTTTATGATGAGAAGGTCTAATCCCTTGTGTATAGTTTATGTTCCTTTTCTTTCTTTCTTTTGGTGTGTTTTCCTTGTTTCACTGATGCAGATTGAAGAAGGAATTTCAAAAACAACTCACCCGCGCTTCAAATTGCAAACCTGATGGTGAGTATGGTATGACTGCACATTCCAAATTCAAGCGGCATTTGGTGAGACCCTTCCTTTTTCTTTTTGGTGTGTTTAGTCTTTTCTTAGCCTAGAACTGAGTTGAATGGTTCGAGGATGTTTGCATGCGGTTCCAAGGAACCTGGGATTGTTGGTCTTGTTACCGAATGCTCACTTGTATGTCGATTAGGATTTATTTGGATCTTTATGCCTCATATGTGAACCTTCTTGATTTCTTCCTTCATTTATTTCATTTTCTTTCGTGTGACAAGCATAATTATGACATGCTGATATGGTTGGGTTTTGGAACTTGCTTGCTATATTTGGACTCTATCTCCGTGATGATGCGCCTTAGAATGCTTGTCTTTTCTTAATTTTGTGATGAGATGCTCATTTTGAGATTGCTTTTGGTTGAATTTGACGAGCCTTAGCTAAGATAGCAAGGGCAAGAACTTGTGAGGGCGTTTGAACCCCTAGTTCATGGGATGTGGTAAGATGGAGTTGCTTCCTGTAGTGGATTTAAAGCCCTCTAGTTGGTATTTGCTTACTTCTCTCATCCCTTGTGAGGTTCACTTTATTCAAGCCTTCATCAATTTGTTGAGCGGCGTTTTAGGATCCTCGACTATGCATGTTTGAATCCTTGTGTTGATTATTTAGGGGAGGAAAAGGGCACTATTTCTCATTTTTGTTTATATTTTCTTTTATTTAGTTACAAATTTGCTTTTCCTTTTTGCATCAACCTTCTTTCCAACCAATTTGAGCCTAATGTTTTCCCATTCTTGTCTCAACCTCATTACAAGCCTAACGACCTATGTTTACCAACCCTTTTAGTTAGTGAAGCAGTGGGTTTGTGTGGCCAGTGTGAAGAGCGTCATGAATATGAGCATGAATCTTTTGCGAAATTGGTTTGTAATCCTAAAGTTGAGCATGCAAGTAAGATTTGAGAAGAGTGAAAAAAAAAAAAAAAACCTATGTTGTATATGATTGAATAAGGTTGATAATGCGATGAAATTGAAATTATGGGTATTCGTTTGAGTCGTGGTTGTGACTTGAGTTTCATCTATGAGAATTTGCAATTCTTGTGCTTCACTTAGGACTTGCCACCACTATTTCAAATGTTCTCCCTACCTCTACCTTGAGCCTTGTCATTACAACCCGTGTGAAGCCCCTTTGACTTTAAGAGTACGTGGTCAACAACCAATAGAGGGAGATGGTTTTCAAACCTGTGGAAAGAGCGTGCATAGTTGAGATATCGGGATGATCTTTTACCTCCTCAAAATAATTCTTTTTCCGGTTCCTTCGTGGAGCCATGATGAGCCACCTAGAGGGATGATTTGAGACTAGTGGGGGGAACGCGGACCGTTTTAGAGGGGACTAGGGCAGAGGACGACTCACCAGTTCTCTATGCTTGGTTGAGGCTTGACTCTTGCAATCTTTAGCATCTTGAGGAGTGCATGCATCATGTAATTGAGAATAGCTAATATTCTTTGATGTTTTTAACATGGTCGAGTCCAATTAAAGCATTTGTCCATTTTGAAATCTAATGTTGTTTTTCCAAGCCATGCCATATTATGTTTGTCATTGTGGTGTTTGTTTTATCTTTCCTTTTTTTTGTCTTGCTTGAGGACAAGCAAGAGGTAAGTGTGGGGGAATTTGATAAGTGGCATTTATGCCCCTATTCGGGATTCATTTCCTTACCATTTCCCTCCATTTATCGCTTGTTTAGCCCTATTTTGCCGTGCTTCCCCATATATTGCACAACAATGCCATTTCCCTCGTACTTCCCCTCTACTTTACCATTTTGTACTGTTTTTGGGTGTTTTCCTGTGTTTTGCAGATAAACCGATCGATACGTGAAGTAGAGGAAAGTTCGGGATAGTTTCGAGAGCCGGTTTCATGAGCAAATCAAGTTAGGAGCATCTGATCAGGCTGCGCGCCCAGGAAAGCCCTCTCTCCCACTCTGCGCGGGCGCGCAATTCAAGAGAGAGGGCGCGCAATCGAGATGAAATCAGAATTGTGTCCCCTGTAGATGCCTCGCGCGCCCTGTAGAGGGCGCACACACTGACCTGCGCGGGCGCGAAGATGACTGAAGAGGGCGCACAGCTTGGCTTGAAAAATCAGGAAAACTTTCTGTAGATGGCAATCACGCCCTGTAGAAGGCGCGCACATTAGCCTACGCGGGCGCGTAGATCGAAGTAGAGGGCGCGCACGTCCGTCAGGCGAGCCCGTTTTATTTCCTATTTAAATGCTGATTTGGGGAATGAAGAAAGCAGCTATTCCATTTAGGGCAAAGTGCTTAGAACATTTCTAGAGAGATAATAGCCTCCATTAATGCTTGTATAAGTTTCTAGAGAGAGAAAGTTCAGATTATTAGTTTTTTATCATCCAAACTTTAGTCTTTAATCTAGATTAGTGCTTTGATCATCCTTGTAATCAATATTGGAGCATTGTATTGGATTTTTGGTGGTTCACCATTGAAGGTTCAAAGACCCATTTTCTTATTTCAATACAAAGTTGAAGCTTTGTGAGCTCTTTCTATCTTAATCTCTTTTATTTTGGTTTATTTACATATTTCAAGTATTATTGATATTTATCTTTATGATTTTGATTATGGCCAATATTTTGGGTATTGTTGATATGGGTAGTTTCTCTCTCCTAGGCTAGACTTTAGCTAGGGGAAGGGGAATGGATGATTTGGTTGCTATTTGATTAAATACTTGATTTTTGGGGATTTAACCTTGTTGTATGAACTTGTGCTTACTGTTATATGGTTGATGTTGTGCACCATTGACCATGTTATTACATGTCCTAATTGATGCGCGGGAGTGATCATGTTAGGATAGATCGTAGTTTATACATTGCTTAATCAATTGCATGGGAATGAGTTGTGTTAAGTAGGATCTTTGATCCCTTGGTTGTGAATCCTTGATTATCTATGTGTTTAGCTCTTAATCTCCAAGTTTGATGTTCCCCGATCCCCCTAGCGTTTTTAATCTCATAGTTTCTAATCCTTGTTAGTCTTTGTTAATTGTTAGAGTAATTTTGTTAGCCTTAGTTGTTTGTTGCCTGGTTTTACTCCACTCTTATTCATATAGACCCTTTTCAAGCCTCTTTCGTTAGCACTTAGCTTCACAATTTCCCGTTTCTCCATGGATTCGACCCTTGCTTGCCTTTATACTCGTTTAGGTAAACTAGGATTAATTTGATAGGAAAAGTGTACTAACGACGACATTCCATTCCTCATCAATTGTGTTGTATGTTGTGTGATTGTAAACAGGTACAATAAGGTAAGTTGTGTGTTGATAGGATGAAAGCATGATAGTGTGTACTACTATTTACGCTTATGTACTCAGCATTGTTGATTGTGTGTTTGTATGTTTGTTGGGCCTTGTCTTTATCTTAGCCCTATGACGACCCATTTCTAATGGCGAGTAGTGGGGACAAAGTAAAGAGAAGCTTTTCAGGTGATGAAGCATATTCATGATAGGCATGAATGAAGAGCGAATCCTATTTAGTTTCCATAAGGATATGATGTGTTTTATTTGCTTTGATCATTATATGATTGCTTGTGAGACTAACGCAAAGGTTTTATTATTCGTTTCGGTTTTAAAAAGGGTCTACAATGATTCCAAGTTGTAGGTTGACTTTATTTGACTTTGTTTGACTTTAGTTTGACTTTACTTTCGTTTGGTTTGACTTTTTAAGTTGACTTGTTTTGAATGGTTTTTAAAGGGAATCTTCCGCTGTGTATCTATGATAATTGTCTTAGCCGTTATCACGGTGGCGGTAGTGTCTTAGATTTTCCTATTTCGTATTTCTAAAACGGCAAAACATGAATTTTAAAGAAAAGGAATTTGTAGGGTGTTACAAAGTGGTATCAGAGCTTTGGTTGAGATTTTTATTACCACTAATGCCAAAAACGTGTTTAAATTATTTTGTTTTAAATTTGGCCAAGTGTTTAATAAATGAGTTATTTTACAAAGTAAGTTGTTTTATTTTATTTTACTTTATTTTTTTAGAGAGGACCGAATTTTACTTTATTTTTTTTAAATAAAGAGGTCCAATTTTTTTTTTTCGAAAAATCCAAAAAAAAAATTTTAAATTTGGAAATCCGAATTTTTTTTTTATTTAGAGGTGTCCGAATTTTTCTTATTTTGGCCGGAAATATTTGGCCTTTTCGGAGTTAATATTCGGAATTTTTAAAGGGAGTCAAAATATTTTAGTTTGTTCGTTTTGCAGGGAAGCGAAGGATTAAGATATGATTTATGTGTTAAAAGTTTTTAATAGCATGTTTGTGAGCTTGGGTAGGAAAGAATTTGGTGCATATAAGTTAGAATTATTCATGTTCTTGTATGCATTAATATTTAGGTTGTGATGTTTGATCATATGAGTTGAATGATGTGGAAGCATGCAATTATGTGCTTAGAATTAAGTAAAATTGTTTGATTGAACCTAAATTCATGCAAGAATTGTGTTATTTTTTTATTTTTTTTGGGGGAAGGGAATTCTTTTCTAAGTCTTTTCCTTTACAGGATGCCGATCTTTCCTAGCAAATACTCACAAATTGGTACCCTAATTAAGAAAGACTATAAACATCCATTTGAATAAGTCAAGAAAATTCGTTTCTATTGTTCACACACGAGCGATGTCCTATGAGACAAGTAGTATGACCTTCCTGATCGTGTTTCAGCTATGATAATTCACTGTCTTCCTGACAAACCCCCATATCTTGCTGTCAAAGCAAAATTTGTTGATTTCTACTTACGTGGGGACATTCCCAACTATTTTAAATACAAAGATTGTTATGGACATTGGTACCCTGACTACATATACTTGATTTCGTACCTCGTTTGAGTTGAGAAACATCACAGCAAACGATTACATATTCCATATCCAAATTACTACTATGATAACCCAGCAGGGAACGATTCCCCTTCCACTAGCAATCAATCAGGAAATTCTTCCCAACCACAGGGTAATCAAGCAGGGATAAATGGAGGGCAAGAGGAAGGAGAGCTAATGGAAGAGAGTAACCATACTGTTGATAGCTCCATTATGGAAATCTCAAATCCAAATCCACCCCCAACTCCAATTATAATTTACATTTCATCTGACGATGAGGTAGATGAAGAGTTTATTCAAGTGATGCTTTATTAAATGTATGGTTGGTTAGCAATCAAAATTTGGTTGGTTAAGCTGTAAAATTTGGGAATTGTAATTCTGCAACCTCAATTTGTTAGCTTGAATTAAATGTGGGTGTATGAAAGGTATAAGTTAGTTGGATAAGTGTCTAACTTGAGAGCTAACCATGACCATAATTAACAAAGACCCCTTTGTTTTAATACTGGAGAAGAAAGATGGCAGGAGGAAGTTGGAACAATAATGAAGGAGGAGAGCTGAGTGAGGTTATAAGGCAGTTAGCAGTGGTCTCCCAGCAGTTTGCAAGGAACTCGACCAATAATGGGGATGCTCAGGGGGAACTGTTCAAGAAGTTGGCGCAAAGCAAGCCACCAACCTATCAAGGTGAACCAGACACAACAGTGTTAGAAAACTGGTTAAGGGAGTTTGAGAAACTGTTTGGGGCAGTAGAGTGCCTAGAAAATTCGAAAGTGGGATGTGCTACCTATTACCTCAGGGGTGAAGCTGACCTTTGGTGGCAACAAAATGAGACTACTATCAAAGCACTACCTGGTTTCAATTGGACTATGTTTCAGGAGAAGGTTAGGGACAAGTTTTACCCCAGTTTCCTACAGAAACAGAAAGCTGAGGAATTTTCTAACCTAGCAATGGGAGATATGTCAATCACTGAGTATTATACCAAGTTTATTGAGCTATCAAGGTTTGCGAAAGAGTATGTTACTGCTGTAGGGAATTTTTCAAACTCAACATTTTGAGCCCCACTGTGATTCATGCTTTTTAGACATGGCGGCGCTCTAAGGGAAGGAAGCTAGAGATAGAAGAGTCACCAACAAGTTTTAGGAACTTGTAAACCGTTCATGGGTGCGAAAGTTACACCCCATTCACGATCACGGAGATCGCTAACTCCATAGTGGTTCGGAACCATGACTGGATGTTCGGGGATGATGGTACGAATCCAACCTAAAAGAGATTGAACCTGCCCTAAATAGGCCTCTACTTAATTCTTATGATATTCATGTGCGCTTTCCGATCAACATACATACATCAAGTTAGCCCTAAACCTGTTTAATCTACGTTGGTTGATTATTAACGCACAATCAAATCTATTATTGGTGATCACTTGAATAAAAATCATATTAACCTAAATCAAATTATTAATTATTTTATTAGGCGTGATTTCAACTACAAATTCCCTTTAAATCTGCAAAAAGGGGCGTGATCAAGCAATATCAATCAATCATGAATAATCAAGCAACATACGATTAATTGACACAACAATCATCATCATAATCAAAATCATCAAATAGTAAGATCCTATGCATGATACTAAATGGATTAATAACAAATCCTAGCATGTCACTAAAAATCATAATCAAAGCATTATCCTAAACATGACTCTATCAATCAAAATCAACATCCTAATCATGATACTAGGAATTAAAATAACATCCTAACATTATACTAGGAATTAAAATAATATCGTAACATGATTTTTACTCCAAAATCAAGGATTAAGCAATTGAATTACTCACGTTGATATCCCTCCCTTCTTGCTATTAAAACAATACACCACGTTAGTAACTTCAAGAAAGATTAAATCAACAAAGTAAATAAATCAAATTATAATTGAAATATAGATTTGGGACCAAACCCTCAGAACCATCAACCTTTCTCGTCGAGGTCGAAGGCAACGTCGAGAAGGGTAAGGAGTATTCGAATCTCGCAAAGGAAGTATGGTGACTGATTGGGGAGAGTATTAAGGATGTGTTTAGGCAAGGCTAAGAATATGAGAAATCAAGAGAGAGAGAGATAATATTAGAAAGGGTATTGATGGTGATTGTTGGTGATTGAAAACGGGGTGATACAAACTCTATTTATAGGGAATAAGAGAGTTGAAGCGATCAGAAAAGATCAAAATTTGAATTGGACTAAAACAAGTCTCATCGCGGCGCAACAGGTCCATCGCAGCGCGATGGTTTTGGAAAGATAAGAATTCGGTTGGAGTTTGATTCCCAATCGGATTGGGTTAACCAAATATCCGTACATATTCTATTTTGACTGGGAATAGGATCATCAAAAAGAGATGTTTTATTTAATATCAAATTCTTAAATCTTTATCTTTTGAAAACAGGATAAATTAGAACCTCCTATAGGATTCTAAAAGCTCATAATAAAAAATAACGGATTTAGGATTGGAAATAAGGTATTGGACCCTCCTTATGATCATTGGGTCGTAGATAAGGTGGACCTAAGTCTGGTTTGGGCTCAGTTTTGTATTTTGGCCATAACTTATTCGTTTTAAGTCGGATTTGGGCTTACAATATATCGTTGGAAAGCTCTTTTCAAACCCCATCCAACTAAGCAATAATTGGACCGAGATTATGGACCAAAATAGAATGGTTTGGACGTTTATATAAATTTGGACACGAAATGAATGATTTTGAGGACACGAAATGAATGATTTTGATTTAAAACATTTAAGCAAAGGTTAGAAATGGTTGGGGATTAAGGAAACTCCACGAGACTCTTCCACTCTTCACCAAACTCGTTAATCAAAGACGTGAAACGTACTCATCACTGGGTTTGGTTTTTGGGGAGACACAATCAGGTGTCTACAGTTACAGGAAAGGCGAAAGCTAGGAAGTTTGAGAGTGGATTGACCACTGATCTTCAACTAAAGCTGTGTGGACAAGTGTTCAAAAACTTGGATGAAGTTTATGGAAGGTCTGTTGATAAGTCTATTTTACATATATTTATTCCCCGTCCCAATGGTCATTGTGTTTATTTGAGCTCTACGGAGCTACTTTTGTTACTAATATGCGTTTTCTAGTGTTTTCGTAGATTTGGTATTGTTTTATAGGAAATTGCGAATTTGGAGCATTTTCCCAGATTTATTGGAGCCACTACGAGCATTGGAGTAAGGTCGCATTCATATGACCACATTCCGAAGCCCAAGACCGGTTAGAGTCATCAAATTGGTGATTAAGGGCTCGGCGAAGAAGAAGAGTCCGGGGCAATGGACCATGTATTCAGAACCCAAAGAGGAAATACGAATTGGGCTAAGAAACAACCCAATTGAAGAAGTCCAAGTTCGCCCGGGAGCTCTCCCGGTCGGGCAAGCCCTCGCCCGAAGGCGCGCCCAGCAAGGCGAGGAAGAAGGAAGAGAGTTGCTGCTCGCCCGGCAGGGCGCGTGTTTATGAGATCGTTTAGCGACTTTTAATCTTCGTTTTAGCTTAGGTTTTCTAGTTAAGTATAAATACGCTTTTGTGAACGAGGTTTAGACTCTCTTGGACATTTTTCATTAGTTAATTTTCTAGATTTTAGTTTTAAGCTTTGGTGAATATTCTTTTTTCTCTCTACACTTTTGATTTATACAATTCATCATTTTCGTTTATTTTGGTAACGATTTCTTCCCCTTTTATTTTCAGTAATTTAATTGCTTTGATTAATTATGCTTTCTTTAATTGCTTTGCTTAGTTTAGATTTAAGTATGCACGAGTATTTTTATTTCTAGGGTTTGTGGGGATCCATAAATAATATGAAGGGGTAGTTTATTATTGTTGATTGTCAATGCTTGATTGATTTCCTATTGATTGATTTAATGCTATGCAATTAGATTTGCGCAGGTTTAATTGTATGAGTTATGCAATATTGATTCGAGATTCGAGAGATGAGAATTGATGTTTAGGCTTAGTTTCAATAGGCAGGTTAATTTATAAATGGTTAAGTCAAGATTCGAGAGATGCAATTTAATGTGCCAGTGGATTAATTTTGTGATCGTAATACGTAGCGAAAGCCCTTCATGATCTGATTAATTTATGCATTGATAATTGATTGTTATGTTTTTACCCTTAAATATTGTTTATTGGTGAACCTATACCCTAGGCTTTTTATTATTGTTTTCCTCCCTTATTCAACTTGCTTTAGTTTAATTATTAGCTTAATTCTCATTAAAAACAATTTGGTTACTTGATAATTTAGATTATTTTAATTATTTAGGAATAGACCGACTTGTTTCCCTGTGGATTTGACCCTACTTCCCTATCTACTTTAGTTAGAGGACTTAGGTAACACTTTTGATTAGGTGATACGACTTTAGCCTGTCATCTGCACACCTTTATGCTTTGGAGTTGAAGAAAAAGAAGAAGTTAGCTGAGGTGGAGGGAAAGGAAAAGAGAAAAGAGATGGGTCAGAAATCTGGAAACCCTTAAGGTAACCAGAACAATTTTAATAAGCAGAAATACCACCATAACAATAACAACTTCAACAGCAACAATAACAATCGTCAGTGTGGACGAAATTTCAATGGAGGGCCTAAGAAATCTAACCAGGGAAATAGTAAAGATGGAAGGCGTTATTTCTGTATGAGGTGCAAAAATAATCACCCTGGTAAAGAATGTGAGAGTAACTTGGTTACTTGTCGCGCTTGCAACAAGTTGGGACATAGGGAGTATGAGTGCTTCTCTAAAGATTCCAACCGAAACAAGTAGGGCAATAATCAAAAAGCGGCTCAAAGGAATTTCCAAGGGAACAACAACTATGTAGGGAACAAAGGACCACAACAAAATGGGATGAAAAGCAACAATAATGGAAGTGGTCAAGTGAAAAGTGGAGCTCCAGGAAAGATGAATGTAATTAGTAGGCATGAAGCTAATACTACAAAGGATGTTATTATTGGTACTTTTTCTATTAACTCTATTCCTGTTAAAGTTCTGTTTGATTCTAGTGCAACTTTTTCTTTCATTTCAAAAGTCATTGTTTCAAAGCTATCGCACTGTTTGAAAACCGTAGATGTCATAGATTTACCTATAGTTATTCCTACGGGAGGGGTAGTATAGTGTACCAAAACCTTTTAGAATGTGCCATTAGAGATCACGGGAAAGATGTTTTTGTCTGACCTCATTGAATTTGGGTTGAGTGACTTTGATATCATCTTGAGAATGGATTGGTTGAGCATATATAGTGCGGGAACCGTTGTCGATCGCCGAAAGTACAGTAAAGTACAGCTGAGGGTGAGTTGGCAACACATTGGAAGCATGGTGAAGCAAAGTGCCCTAGGATCATCTATATGATGAAGTAGGCTAAGTATATTAAAAAGGGACACCCAGTATATTTTTGTAATGTAAGGAACTTGAACCACGAAGAGACAGTTAAGCCTGAAAACATAGAAGTGGTAAATGAATTTCTAGATGTGTTCCCAGAAGAGATTCCAGGGATGCCACCTAAGAGGGCAATTGATTTCACAATAGAGTTGGTCTCAAGGACATCACCAATTTCCAAGGCACCATATCGAATGGCACCTGCAGAAATGAGTGAGTTAGCAATTGTAGGATTTACTAGAAAAAGGGTACATTAGACCAAGTGCATCGCCTTGGGGAGCTCTAGTGTTCTTTGTCAAGAAAAAGGTTGGAAGTATGAGGTTATGTATTGACTATAGGGATCTGAATAAGGTCACCATAAAGAACAAGTACCCATTACCAAGGATTGATGACCTATTTGACCAATTGAGGGGTGCATTTGTGTTTTCCAAGATTGATTTAAGGTCTGGATACCATCAGTTAAGGATCACAAACGAAGATATTCCCAAGAATGCATTTAGAACAAGGTATGGACATTATGAGTTCACAGTAATGCCATTTGGATTGACGAATGCTCCAGATGAATAGGGTGTCCCATCCATTTATGGACAAGTTTATCGTAGTGTTCGTAGATGATATACTGGTGTATACGAAGAATAAGGAGGAACATGTGGAACATTTAAGGTCAGTGTTACAAACTTTAAGGGAGAATAAGCTCTATGCGAAGTTTTCCAAGTGTGAGTTTTGGTTAGAGAAGGTAGCATTTCTGGGTCACTTTGTGTCCAAGGATGGGGTGGAAGTAGATCCAGTGAAGATTGAAGCAATGAAATGATGGCCTACGCCAAAGACGGTGTTTGACATTAGGAGTTTCTTAGGTTTAGCAGGGTATTATAGGCGTTTTGTGAAGGACTTTTCTAAGATTGCTAAGTATATGACCTCTCTAATGAAGAAGGACAAGAAGTTCGAGTGAGATGAGAAGTGTGAGGAAGTATCTCAACTGTTGAAGCAAAAGTTGATTACAGCACCAGTGTTAACATTGTCAAATGATAGTGGAACCTACGATGTATATAGTGATGCATCTAAGAATGGTCTGGAATGTGTGCCTATGCAAAACGGAAAGGTGATTGCATATGCATCAAGACAGTTAAAACCTCATGAAGTAAACTACCCTACTCATGATTCAGAATTAGCTGCAATCATTTTTGCACTAAATATTTAGAGGCATTACTTGTATGGGGTGAAATGTAGAATTTATACCGACCATAAGAGTTTGAAGTATATTTTCACCCAAAGGGATCTAAACTCACGCCAAAAGAGATGGTTAGAATTTGCAACGGACTACGACTTGGACATACAATACCATGAAGGGAAATCATATGTAGTTGCAGACGCTCTAAGTCGTAAAACCAGTCATGGACTGAACACTTTGATAGTGGCTGATGAATTGTGTAGGGAAATGAGGAAAATGAACCTAGAATTGGTGGAATGAGGAGTACCAGCAGGTATACTCACGAATCTAAGCATTCAACCAATAATATTTGATGAGATAAGGGAAAACCAAGCAGGAGATGTTAAGTTGGATAGGATTCGTGAGAAAATAAAGCAACGAAAGCTACAAATTTCAAAATTCATGAAGATGGAAGTCTAAGGTACAAAGGTAGATGGTGTGTACCACAAAAATGTGATGAAGTAAAGAGAAAATTGATGGAGGAAGGACACAATACACCATACCCAGTACACCCTAGAGGGGATAAGCTGTACAAAGACTTGAAAAAGAGGTATTAGTGGCCTAGAATTACTGACGTGCTACTGCCACGTGTTCAAATGTTAAGGCAACATCAGAAATTAGCAGCGGAAAAACTAACTCGATTAAAATAAAGTTTCAAAACCAATACGCAAAACCAAATTAAATATTACAAGTTGGAATTCAAAACCCAATTTTCAAAGTAGTAAATAAATCAAACCAAAGTTTATGAAAGTTTAATATTCATGCAAGAAAATAAACTACAAGTAATAACCAACTCTCCACTCAATTTCCCAGCACTTGATGCAAGTCCAACTATGCAAACACCTGTGATTAATTTGCTCCCCAATATTATAAGTGTAAAAATAGGATCGTCACAGGGTCATTGAAAGGCAAAAGCCATGACCAAGAAAACACACACAAAAGCACGCAATCAGCAACGCTGAGTACATACAAGCTACGAAGTATCACATTAAAATTCCTGGCATGCTACTAATTTTCAATCAACACACAAACAATTATATTATTAACTCAAACACATGATTCAACTACTAACATTACTAAGACTTCACTACTAAATATTAATTATTTCATTTCATTTTATTCATTGGATTAAGCAATAGACAAGGTTGTCTCCCCATGCTCCAATTTGGAACATCAATAAAAGAAAAACCCCATGCCTCCTTTCGGAAACATCAATAAACATCCAATGGCGACGGGCGCGACTCCGTGGCCATAACTAGTATGCTATCTCATCTAACTCCTTATAGTTTTAAAAAGCATTTGAAAACAAGAGACTCGTAGATCAGACGGAATTTAGAATAGTGCATGGCGAATACCCCATGTACCCCAACCCTTGTTTGTCATTACTCTAGATGTGCACAAATCCAAAGTTTTATTGCTCATCCATCTTGCACTTTACTATATGTGAGTTACAGATTTAAACTTGGTGGTGACTCATTTATAAAAGCAATACAACCAATCAAGCATTAATCATTCAAGCAAGTTCAATTTTCCAATTTAATCCTTGAATTAGTAGTGACAAACAACATTTAGTATTAAATTCCTTAAAATACCTCGGTGTATAAACACCTTAAGTCATAAGGCACCTCAAATTCTCAACCTCGTCTTATAAGACTTCAATTTTTCCTTTACTCATTCCTTTTCAATAACCATGAACGAGTAATAATCATAATAATAATTCAATCCATATACTTATATACTTTTGCTTCCAATTTCTTCTTGTAAGTGAACGCATATAAAATTACTTACAAGATAATTCAACATACATGAGACTATATGTCATACACAACCAAGAATAATAGCCAAAGAGATTAGTTACCAAACAATTCCAATCATCCACAATTTCCCTAACATGATTATGAGTTTCCAAATTATTCGTTTGGTTATGAAAAGGACCTACAATGGTTCCAAGTTGTAGGTTGACTTTATTTGACTTTGTTTGACTTTGGTTTGACTTTACTTTCGTTTGGTTTGACTTTTTAAGTTGACTTATTTTGAATGGTTTTTAAAGGGAGTCTTCTGTTGTGTGTCTTTGGTAATTGCCTTAGCCGTTATCACAGTGGCGGTACTGTCTTAGATTTTCCTATTTCGTATTTTTAAAAGGGCAAAACAGGTATTTTAAAGGAAATGAATTTCTAGGGTGTTACACCGGTGGTTCACCACTCCCCTCTATTAGCTTAGCTATAAGAGAGCTCCTTACTTATGACTTTAGAAAAAAAATGCTAGATTACTCATTGGAGTGTAGTGATTCCTGAATAAATCCACCAAACAGCCCCTCTCATTGTTAAAAACCCTTCCATTCCAAGTTAACCAAAGACTCCAAAGAACTTCAATAAACACTACAATGTTATATGTGAAATTTAAGTTGAAAAAATGAAGATAGTGGAGGATTTGCATTTAGGACAAAAGAAGAATAATTGAGAAGCCTCCTTTTTATAGGACACATGTGTATTAATAAATTAGCTAAAGTTAAGTAAAATTTAGTAGGAACTTTTTTTTTTTGTTGAAATGTAGGAAAAGTTTTAGATTTCTACTTCACTATTATCTAGTTAATTAAGTTTGAGTGGGAAAGACATAAAGATAATTTTTACATTACTTAATTTTAATTTAGTACGGAGTAATTCTTCCTCACATGCACCTCCCCAACTTTCTTAAATTCCATGTAAATGGAGTGAATTGTTTATAAGCCAAATTAGCTAAAGTATATTTTAATAAAGAAAATTTTGCTAACAACTACCATTTAAATGACCACTTTTGAGAACAACTACTTATTAAAAATTTTTTTTTTGAAAAAAACTACCACAAAAACTTTGAGTAGCACTACCACATTTAATTTTCCAGCAAGAATCTCCGATTAAGGGGGCCTACTTTATAAAATTTCAATCAATTGCGATTGAGAAATTAAATAAGGGAATGCAATAGCCGAACACAATTACAAGTAAATTGTCTTCCATTTCGCATTCTAATTGATTTTATTTCTCAATTAAATCTTAAAATTAGGGTTCATGGTAAAAAAATTGAATTAGGGTTTTACAAAATTGGGGGATTTGGGGAAATTGAAGTGTATTACCTAATGTACGGTTAATGTATAGCAATGTTGTCATTTAATATGAGTTTTTGGGAAGAGAATTTAAAGACTCGTTAAATGGAGATTCTTGACGGAGTTACTAAATGTGGTAGTACTACTCAAAGTTTTTGTGTTTTTGTGGTAGACTTAATTTTTTTTTTAAAAAAAATTTAATGGCAATTTTTTACAAAAGTGGTCATTTGAATGATAGTTGTTGGAAAAATTTCCTTTAATAAAGGTAAGAAGAAAAAGGGAGACATTATGAAACCCTCATAATGAAGGAAATTCCTAACGTATAAGAGATGAGAATGGGAAATAAAGAAGAGTCATTACTAGGGATAATGTCCAAATTATTACTAATTAAATGACCAACATTAGCAATCAATCAACTATTCAAATTCTCTTTTGATAAATATGTCAGCTATTTCAATTAATAAACTTGTTGAGAAGCTAAGGTAGAAAGTGTCCGTAATGATATGCTTGCTATGCCACTATTTAATAGAGTTAATGATTAAGTGATTATCACCTTCAATATTAAATTTCTAATCTCATGCTCAAGAGCGAGAATAAAGCCTTTGTGAAGAATTGTAATTTCTACAATGAAAAGTTCGGTGGTGTCGAAGTTAAAACTGCGTGCTCCATAACCTATTGATGTCTCTAATGATTCTTGCTACTTTGTGCTGTTAGGAATCAAACTAAGTTTGTTGAATTCGAAGGGTAGGCCCTTTTAGAAAACCATAATGAAGAGATTTGAAAGAAAAAAAGAGGCATAAGTGAGGATTCAATAGTGTGATTCGTTAAATACAAATTGTGCTTTTGTGGTTTATTGAACATATATAAAAAAAAACTCTTGGTAAAAAACACTGAAGTTACGATCTTTCCATTTACGGCTATTTCACCAAATGCCACTGAGTAATTTCGAAATTCACCAAATGCCATCGAACTTTTCAAAATTCACCAAATGCCACTGAGTTTTAGTATAATATCACCAAATGCCATTTCCGTTAGTTGACCGCCACTGTCCCTTAGTTGACCGTTAGTTGACCCCACCACTTGCCACGTGTCACCTTCTGATTGGTCCCTTTTTTTTCTTAAAAAAAAAGGATTTTTCACCAAATACCACTGAGTTTTTGCATAATTCACCATATACCACACAAAACTTTCTAATACACCAAATACCACTGAGTTAATGTATATTAACACGAAATGCCATTTTTGGTAACTGCCGTTAGTCTTCCATTAACTCCGTTAGTAATTAAGGTTAATTGTGCCACATGGCTTTCACTTATTGGCTCTTATTTATATTATCTAATTAATTACTTAAATAAAGAATTGCAAAAAAAAAAAAAAAAAACAGCCACCACCAACGTCCCCCAGCCAGCCACCACCAACGTCCCGACATCCCCCGCCGGCACGAAATTCGACCAGAACCCCCAGCCACCACCTTATCCCCGTCCCAGCCACGCCGGCGCCCAACCCTTCTCTCGCCAGCGCGTCGGCCTCCCCCCCCCCTAACCGACAGCACCCAAAATCTGCAACCATACAACAACATCAATCAGCCAACCACCTTCCTCGCCCTCAATTTCGACCTTCACCTTCAATTCTTCTTCTCCTTCAACAATTACACCAGCACCCACTGTAATACTCTCCATCTTCGTCAACATTTGTCGTGTTTCTTGATTGGGCTTTCGTCGGGCCGCAAACCCGACCCGTCTTCCATTGCAGAAAACGGTCCAAACAGGGACTAGATGAAGAGGGCAAGAACTGAATTCCAAGCTAGTGCACTCCAAGGCAATATGAAGAAGTCGGGAATTGGGTTAGAGAATCGGTAATTGAGAAATCAAGAATTGGGGAATCGGGGAAGCTTCCGGCAGGGGAGGGGTTACAGGTGGGGGATGATTTTCGGGGAAGGGGAGTAGGAGTGGGATCGATGGTCGCTGGCGTCGGGGGAAGGAATCGCGAATGTCGCCGGCGCGGGGGGGGGGGGGTGGATGGTCGCCGACCAGCTAGCCAGGGGTGCGGGTCGGCGAGGCTAAGTTGGTGGTGTTTAATTTTATTTTATTTTTTAAAATAATTTTTCTAAAGTTAATTAATTAAATAAATAATATTGATTAGAACTAATTACAAGCTGCCACGTGGCACAATTAACGTTAACGACTAACTGAGTTAACGGAAATGGCATGTTGTGACATTTATATTAAACTCAGTGGTATTTGGTGTATTAGAAAGTTTCGTGTGGTATATGGTGAATTATGCAAAAACTCAGTGCTATTTGGTGAAAAATCCGTAAAAAAAAATAACAAAAAATAAAATAAAAAAAAGGAACTCATAGGTGGCCAGCCACCACCTCCTCCCTGCCGTCGAGCCCCCTGCCCACCCCAAAACCCTAGCCACCACCACCCCCTACCACCGGGGCTAGCACCGGAAGGCGCACCGGCCGCCGACAAACCCTCACCTTCCCCTCCCCTATCTCGTCGCGACCCCCTAACCCGTAAAACCCCACCCCCCTTCCTCCACCACCCACGAAAGTAATTGAAAATGCTAAATTGAAAATGCTGAAAATTGATAGCTAGATTATGAAATTGTGATAAACACAAAAGTAATACTCACAATTAAAGTAATGGATAAACAAGAGGAGGATAGAGAACATGGTGTGCACTTCAATGGAACCCAGATTTCGCTTCAAGGGAGAAAATGGAGTGCGCTTTAATGGGAGGAGCGGAGTGTGCTTTAATGGGAGGAGCGGCGGTGAGGGGGGCTGTGGTGGAGAACCGACAACAGTGAGAGGGAGGCGCGGCCGTGAAGGGGGCTGCGGAGGCGAGCTGCTTTAATGGAGAGACAAATATGGAGGAAATGGTTTAATACGTGCGACGGGGGGAGGTGGGTCGCGACGGGGGAAGAGGAGGGAAAAAGGGGAGGGGGCTGTTGGATATGACGCGTTTTCTGGTGGTGGGGTTGAGGGGGGTGGCTGTTGTGGTGTTGGTCGGAAGTTATGGAGGAAAGGGAGGATAGTGGGGCTCGGGTGGTGGCTGGGGTTTGGGGTTTTTTTTTTAAAAATTTTTTTTAAAATATTTTTGTTTTTTTTTTAATTTTTTTTAAAATTTTTGTTTAATTATTTTTTTTTAAAAAAGGGACCAATTAGAAGGTGACACGTGGCAAGTGGTGGGGTCAACTAACGGTTAACTAACTGACAGTGACGGTCAACTAACGGAAATGACATTTAGTGATATTATACTAAAACTCAGTGACATTTGGTGAATTTTGAAAAGTTCGATGGCATTTGGTGAATTTCGAAATTACTCAGTGGCATTTGGTGAAATAGCCGTTCCATTTATTCTAAACAAGGAAAATAAAATTCCCAATAATGTGTAGTCTAAAGCTCATGAGAACTTTGGTTAGATCAATGTAGGAAGACTAAGAATTGTGCAGTCCACCCAATTCTTAACCAAGTTAGAGTTCCAAACACTTTTAGAAAATTTCCTAATACATCATAGTTAGACACAAGAAAATACATAACAACAACAATTTTGTAAATAATGACATTTTGAGAGTACTAGTGAGAGATAATATAGTACTACTAAACATTCTCAGTAGTACTATATATGCTTCTAGTAGTATAAAGACACTCTTGGTAATACTTAAAAAAAATCTCAGTAGTACTATTAGGACTTCTAGCAGTATAAAAGACTGTTACACAATTTTGCTTGTGTCTAACGGTGATTTATTAGGACTTCCTCGGAAAGGATATTTTGAATGTTGGGGCCATTATTTAAAAAAGTGACACTAGAAAATTTGAAGCATGTTAATAAAAAAAAGCTGGTATATGTAGAAAAATTACTAGCATGCCCCTGAACAAGGATATGGAATTAGGGATGGTAATTTTAAATGGATGTTCGGTAACCCGATCCATCCGATATGGAAAAGGAAAATCCGCTTTGAATGGATGAAGGGCGGGTGACAAATGAAACGGCTGACAGATCAGGTCGGATTCGGGTGAAGCTCCGTTTCATCTATCACCCGATCAATCATCCGATAATCATCTGATCCGTCATCCACCCATATTTTATGAGAGTTGAATTACACTAAGTTGCTTCTTTGAATCTAGTACTTAGACTTTGTAGTTTGTACATATGTATTAGCTTGTTCACTAAGTGAATGCTATTTGTGAATTTAAGTAGTATGATGGCAACAAAAAATTTATGTAGTAGATTGGTTTGTGAGTTTGCTATTTTTGAGTCATCAAAAGAACAATTACAATGTTGATTAACATGGTAATATTAACATTTGTAAGTCAGTGAGTGAATGCTAACATGTAAAAGTGTTGTACTCAAATTTGAGTGAAGATCATACAACTTGTTAATGATATAAGGCTTTGTCAACATTGATAATTTTAATTTTTACTTAGGAATCACCTGTAAAATAAAATATTAATATCCATAATGTTGATATATCCATAAATAATAAATTATAACTATCACCTTTTAAACATCCGATCCCCCCGTTCACCTGCGGATAGCAGATGGATCGAATGCGAGTGATGGGTTTTGTGAGTGGATCAGTCGGAGCGGATGGAGTAAACAAATGTATGCGGGTGAAACTCCATCCGACTCGAATCCAATCCTTTGCCATTCCTATATGGAATCCTTGCAGGAATGCACTGTGCAAGGCTGAGACAAGCTTGCATGACTTGAAATATTCTTTTACTACGTAAACTATTAATTAATTAAAGGAAAATTTGTCAGAAAAAATCTTTTAAAAGCACCATTTTGTCAAAAAAAAACCTTTTAAAAGCTTTTTGGTTTTAAAAAACCACCACCTTTATTTTTTTTGCAAGGAGAAACCTATTTCCCTAATTGCCCTCTAATTCACTTAATTATTCTCTAACTTTTTTTTTCCTTTTGTTTTGAAAGAACGAAAGGTAGCGATATTTTTTCTTTCTTTTATTTGTTTTCTTTTCTTTTAATTACTCTTTAACCCACCTATTTATTTAATAATTAAGTTTAATTTATAAAAAAATAACTACCACCTCCCAACCAACAGCTAGCCATCCCCTCCCCCATCGAACCCGTCGCCCAGATCCCACACCCCCGACTACCTACCTCCACCGCCGGCAGACCCTCCCTTTCCTCCTTATCCCCATCGGCGACCACCACAAGTAAGCAATTTTCAATTTTTGGCTCTAATTTGCTTAAATCTATTTTAATTTGCTTCTAAATTATCCTAGTATCACGCACATATATAATCAAAGCCAAAACAAGCATAAATTGCAAGCAAGATGCACAAAATTAGAAATCCCAAAATCGATTTTTCTAGGGTTTACAGACAAATTAAAAATTGTAAAATTCAAGCATATTATAAGATAAAATCGAAGCAAAAATACATTGATTGTGTGGGAGAACTTGATTTGAAGCTTCCAAAAAGATCCTAGCAAATATTGGTAGTGTGTTTGAGAGTGTTTGAGGGAGAAATGAGAGGTAGATGTTCGAAGGGAGGGGGAGGTGGAGGGTTGCAGCAGGCCGGGGGTAAGGGGGAAAGGGGGGTCGATCGACCGTGGAGGAGGGGTTGTAGGCGGCCTGGGGGAGGAGGGCTATTGCAAGGGGAGGGGGGCTGCTGCAAGGGGAAGGGGAAGGGGAAAGGGAAAGGGAGGAGAGTGGTGGTTTTTGTCTTTTTTTTTTTTATTTTTATAAATTAATTTAATTATAAAATAGTTAAGTGAGTATTAAAAGGGTAATTAGAATAAATTATAAGTTAATTAAGTAGATTAGAGGCACTTGGTTGTCTTCAACAAAATAACTTCATATTCGGGTTTTCTTTACCAAAATATTAAAAATCGGATTTCCTTTAGACAAAAAGCTGTTAAAAGGTTTTTTTTTTGTTTTTGTTTTTTTATTTTTTTTTTTTTTTTTTGCAAAATGGTGCATCTAAAAGTTTTTGTTTACAGATTTTCCTTAATCAAATAAAACGTTCATTAATTGAGTAGGTATTATTACTGTAGAACACAATACAAGTTCCATTTTCTAAAAAAAAAAAAAAAACAATCGCAAGTCAAAGAGTTCGTCTTTCATTCTTCCTCTTTTCCTTGAGGATTTGAGAATCAATTACCAATTTTCAGAAAAAATAAGGATTTCGCAGATATTCAAAATTCTCCAGAAATTGAATTCAGTCATTCGATAGGTGAATAATCATAATCTTCTTTTTGTTTTTTCATCGCTCAACTTTATTGAATTCAGATTAATTTTGAGATCCTTGCTTTATATATTTTCTGGAATTTTCTTTAATTAAACTGTGCATTTTTATTTAAGTTTATGTAATTCACATTTTCATTGTAATAGTAATTGCATATTGATTCTGTGATTTTTTTTTTCTATAAATTCTGTTGTTTTTCTTGACGCATTTTTCATCTCTTAGAATTGGGATAAATTGAATTGGTTGACTAAGTCGATGGCGCTCTCAAGGCTTCGACATCCATTGTTATCACGCGTTCCATTGCTCAGAGTTCGTCTTTTCTCGTCTTCGATACCATCCATTTCAAGGTTCTATTTATTATCTCTCTTTGCGATTATACTATCATTTGTTGTTAGTTGACATTTAAACAAGTTTTTTATAATGCAATTTAGAAATTTGTTTAGTTGATACATAAACGCTATTTAAGTCTGAAGTTGAATTTCACCCTTTTAAATTTTTACTTAATTTTTATTTATTTATTTATTTTTTTTATATATAGAAATATAAGAATAATAAAGCTTCTTTGGGTATGAGATTATGGGTGGCTGCTATTAAGGTTCTGGGTATATTGTAAATTAATTTGCTTTTGAATTGAATGAAAAGAGATCCGAGCATGAGACTTCAGTTGCTTTAATAAATTTTAGCAGATATGAACACCTAATTGTAGCAATGTAGCGAGGAAAGCAAGAGAAATGAAGAGATGTATTTATTCATAGCCTTGATAGCTGTTGTGGCTGAAAGTAGAAAGTAGGGTGTTTTTGGGCCGTTAAAACTATTCCGTAAGCATAGACAATTGGTGTGAGGGGTTGAATTATGGGGAAGATGGAGCAATTGATATGTTAGGGGAAGATGGTTTCCCCGTGGTAGGTGGGGTGACAGGGGTCTTGGGCTAGGGAGTGGAATTGATATGTTAGGTACATAGTATAAAAAGCGAAAGGTGCAACAAGGTGATAAGGATTTCCCTTTGCCTTAAGTGTGTCTCATTAAAGTGAGGTGCTTTTAAAGGAGGGAATGTTTTGAAAAAAAATTGAATACAATTCAAGCTGCGTGTTAGTGAGCCTCACTAGAATTACCTTGCATGGACCAAATAAAAGTAAGAGCCAATTTAAATGTGCCATGTGCTTTACTGACCCAACTCTGGAAATTTACTTCGTAAGTCAATTCCGGAGTGAGAATAATTTGGGAAGATATCCCGAAATTTGGGATTATTCTTTGATAATTTATTAAGTAAGTACATTTTGGAGTAGATGATGTTAATTTTTTTTTTTTTGTAAATTCAATTCATTAATAAAAAGTTATACGACGTCTAAAAAAGATATTGAATTTAACAAATACATAATCAATTGAATCAAATCATAGGTATTCCTTCATCAAAACTAGATTGTTGAGAAGTTTTGCACGGTGGGATATTTTATGCAAATATCACAAGAATATCGGAGAGACGGTCTAGCGATTTATTATAGCCGCGAGGACAATTTTTCGGTTGATTCATCTGATTGAAATTGAAAA
The DNA here is from genome assembly GCF_001683475.1 of Chenopodium quinoa. Classification (NCBI taxonomy): domain Eukaryota; kingdom Viridiplantae; phylum Streptophyta; class Magnoliopsida; order Caryophyllales; family Amaranthaceae; genus Chenopodium; species Chenopodium quinoa. The sequence continues at coordinate 532,229 of NW_018742552.1, read as the reverse complement.
TTTCTTTACCAATGAACCAAATTCACAATACTCCACCAATCTTAAAATATTTAACTAATCCCACTACAGGGGAACTTGCCGAAACTAACAACAAGTGTAACACACTTTGAGTTTTGATTATTTATTTTTTATTTTATTTTTTGAGAAGATTAAGTTAAGGTGGGAATTTCGCTGTCAATTTTCCTTTTTTTTAACCCTTCATCATTCTACCTCAATCTCAAGGATTAACATGTTGTAATCAATGGAAAATTTTTGGGGAAAAAAGAATTATCACATCATATTAAACATTATTCTAACAAAGCTCTCAGGCAAGATGAGATAAAATTGAGGCTGTTTTCATTAGGTCTTTGATTTGAAATTGCAACAACCATCAGCTACTCCACAATAATTAAGTACAATATGAAGTATGAAGTAGATAATTTTACGAGTCACTCTGATTTAGTCCATGATAATCTGAAGCCAATAGATGCTAATTCTTTTGTTTTCAGTGTTGTGAACTTGTGATCCATGAGTAAATGGGTGCATGTGTGCTAAGCTTCACAACTACAAGGACGTGAATCATCTGGAATTTTTAAGCTGCTGTTTGGGCACCCCTATGCTTTGGCGGTGTCACCGGTGCTTATTAACTTGGCTGTTGTTTTGGCCTGGTTGATTATCTTACATTTGGAGTGTCAGCCTTTATTAGCTTTGGTGCTAAGTTGACTGGTTTTAATTTCAGTTAGTTTAGCTGTGAGTTTGTTAGATTTAGTTTTTAATCAATAGCAATTTTTGCTTTCTTCAGGATGAGTAGGACTTAGCTTTCACGTGTGCTTAGCTTAAAAATAGGGATGTGAGCTTAATTTCGTGAGACAATTTTGTGTGAATGTTCGAATTATTTAGTGAGATCATCATCTTCTTAGCTATTTTGATAGTTGGTGACCAATGTTTTTCTATTTGAGAAAAAAATGCTAAGACTTGGATTTGAAACTCATTATTGCTGTTGCGAAATAAATGATACTCCGGGATAACAGTAATTGGGGAAAAGAACGTAGCTGACTTACGATGACCCTAGCTTTCAAATTGGCTCCTTAATTAGGATTTCATTGTATTTATAAAGTACACTTTCTGGTCTTTCCGTGTTTTTTTTTTTGTAAGAAATACAACTTGTTCCACCTCATAAAGACTTGTGTAGAACTCCAAGGAAATTTTGGAGTTAAGTTTTTTAAAGGCTCTCCTTTTATAATGCCTTTTTGATTTTGGCTACAACAGATACTATGTTCCTCGAGCTTTATCCACGGATGGAAATGGTGGTTTGCTGAGGTTTGTTTTTGTTCACTTTGTCACTGGCTTACTGCTTGAATTATCTTCTGTTGAGACTTCTATTGTCTATATATCTTATTGTTTCATGCTATCTTCTTTCACATTAAATTTAACAGGGCTTTGTGCATCGTGTCTATAATTGTAGCGCAGTTGTTTACATTACTATTTTCTGGTTTAATGCTAAATGATTCTTAATTTATCATATGAAAAGCCTCAATTCAATGCTCAACTAACCCTTAACCAGGCTATAGGTTATTTACTATCTGCCTTACCATTCTTGGAATTTCTGAAGTTTGCATATCATTTTGGTTCATACACTGATGATTGTTTTTTCTAATCTTCTTAAAACTCGATTTTGACATGCTGAACTCTTTAATTGGAGAATGCAATAAATATAGGCCCATGCTAAGGCTTTCCCTAGTGGTATTGATTGACAATTTGACATGTCTTGAACTGTGAGAAGATTTTCCTTATATTCTTTCTTTCTACTATGAAATGTTATCTGAAACCCAAAACTTGTTAATCCTTTAAGAGTCAAATATATACTTAGTGTACAAACAGTGATTGATTTGATTGTGTTCTAGTGATTTTTCACTTAGTGCCTGATGTCCTACTAGAAAAGTAGAGTGGCTCTTTGTGTCTGCTCAATATTCTGAAATGAAAAATCCCCTCTTCTACAGTTTCTAGCTTCTCTGGATGCTTTATTATTTCTTACGATACTTTATTATTTCTAGTTTAATGATTTGGTTGTGCAAATGATTTCTTTCCATGATGTTCAGGTGTACGTCAGTATCTATGGTTACTGGTTTTTTAGTAGACTTGTCTAAGATCAAGGTTAGTTTTTTAAGAATAAATTTGAAGATTGCTTGCGTTCATCATTATTAAATTCCCAACCTTTTAGTTTGGGGACTGATTTAATTTATTTTTGTTCTTGTCATACCTTGCAGTTTCAGTTTGGGGCTAGGTACATGTCATCAGCAGGTATCTTCAGCTTCCTTGTTTTCTCTGTTTGGATTATTTAGGAATTGACCTATTTATCTTTGTGTTTGTATGGATTTTTAATTGTAATATAATAAGAGGTTTAAGTAAATGATTTACATTTTGATATGAGTATTATCAATATATCTATATATGACAATCAATTTGCTGAACTTATTTTAGTTGAGCGAGCTTAATTTTGTTGACAGAAATATTGCTATCTATCTTTCATCTCCCTCACACACCACCACGAAAATTCACCCTCCACAATCCACCACCCAAATGCATACAAACTCACTATTGTTCTATCTAATTCTCTGTTGACATGTCAACAACCACTTTCTAACAAGAGAGATTATTCGGATTCTTTTTAAGGACAATAAATGACAAGGAAAATGGATTAATCACAACAGAATAAAAATATAGTGAAGAAAAAAAAAACTACCCAGGGAGAATGTTTATATGGTGCTAGTGGACTGTGTGTGATATTGATGTACACCTCCCACTCTAGAGAAAGGACCATGTGAGATATTGATGTACACCTCCCACTATTTCTCTGGATTCACCTCCCATTCCTGATTAAAGTCCCAAAATCAGGTGCCCTGAAATGGAGGGCGGGCGCTTCAGAGGGTTTGGAGTGTGCTCTCTGGGAAAGGGAGTCAGCGCCCCATGCTTTCTGCCAAAGTCCCAAAATTTGCCCTGCAGCTTGAAGTGGGCGCTCTGTGAAATCAGAGCGGGCACTTGGCACTTCAAGTCTTCTGCCTACACCATTTCATGAGCCTTTCTATAATTCCAAGTTGATGACCCTTGCTCTCAACTGCCAAGCCTTGAACCTCCAATTCATCTTCAGTGCTTTACTCTAGTTTGAGGATGGTCAATCGTGAGAGTTGACCATTCAAAAAGTTCTCCATGCCCTAGAGTCATGACACGTGGGCCACGTGGTATCTCCTTAACTTCCACCTCCACTAGGTTCAATGAACTCGCATTAGATATGATAGTCACAAGTGGATTCCATCTCAAAATATTGGAGGCTATGGAATTGAGACTAATATGATTAGTTTGGAATATGGTATGTTTCTTTTTCTAATACAACAATAAAGGACTGCACAACCAATTGAAGTTACATGGGATAAGAGTTCATTTTGAATGGTCACACCATTTGGGGAATACGTAGGTGTGATAACATTTTTGAATATAAGTTTTGACAGTGGCTAATATTCTTTGCCTGAAATTGCCACTTTATTGATTGGCCTCCTACTTAAGACTTAGCAAAAGTAGCTTGGCCTTACGCTTATTATCATTGTATTATTGACTTGATGAATACTCTACTTGTGATAGGCTGCTTTATTATAGCATTCAATACTCTCAAAAGGGGTAATCTCTCTGAGCAATGTTGTTCACTACCATGCTGACCAATATTTTCCTCACAGATTCTCTTCTTTCTTTTTGTAAATGAACTTGTGGGTTCGTGGCTGCTGCTTCGTTTTATTTATTTTTGTCACTTTAAAATTTAATTTTAAACACAGTCAATGTATATACATGTGAAATAGGAAGATTTTGAGAGCATGAGCACCATCTAAGTGCATTATGTCACTAAATATAAATTAAACATGAACTTAAAAGAATACGGAGTAAAAAGAGAAATAAAATCTACTCCATAAAATATAAGAGAAACTAGAGTTTGAATCTCAATAAAATTCTCGAGGTTACTTAGCTACGTATGCTTATTATCACTTTCAATACTTAGTTTAAAAATTTATTAAATTTATGTACTTTTTAGACTAGATTAAATTTTATGATAAGATTTATCTATAATAAATTTGAAGAAATTTCAAAATTAGCTTATTTTATTCGTCTTACATCTTAATATTTGAAATAATAAAATTAATTTGCAAATGATGTTTGGACGTTTGACCCAACTCATTCATCGCGAGAGCTTAAATCTAGTAGTCTTTATGATCTCCCAAATGACTATTAGTGAGCATGTTCTGTGTACACATTGCGCCATCAAAGTTTATGTGTTAAACTACTCCCTCCGCCCACGGTTATGTGCAACAAAGGACATATTTTCGGAATCCTAGGAAAAACTTTTAGGGGAGTGTTAATTGAGTTTTGGTGGGTTTAATTAATGAGAGAGAAAGGTAAAAATACAAAATTACCCATATGATGATATATATAAACTAAACATTTAAGTGTTGAAAAATAAGGGTATATTTGGTATTTGTAGTGTGAAACACAAATATTTGTAGTGGGTTTTAGGTAGTGGGTAATAGGTGGTGGAGGGGACCACTAACCAAAAAGTGGGTAATAGTGGGTAATTAATAGTTAAATATTACCAAAAAAGGAAAGAAAAAAAATTGTTGCAGATAATAGAAGCATCCATTTTGGGCAATTGTTGCAGATAACCGTGGGCGGAGGGAGTATATGCTAAACGTTGTGATGTTTTGAGCATTACATCATCACAATGTTGATCAATTGGGAAATTAAAATAACAAATGAAGGCATTTTTAATTCTGTACCATTGTTATTGCTTCTAATGTAGCCACTGCATTTACTTGTATTGCAGATATACCTTCACATATAGTCCTCGAAATGCCTGCTCTGTCCCCAACTATGGTATGTATTTGTCTTAATCTCTTAGGCAAAATTGTGCAATTCCCTAGTTTTTTTCGTTTAGAGGAATTATTATCAAGTAGTGGTTTGTTGCAGAATCAAGGAAACATTACAAAATGGAAGAAAGTCGAAGGAGATAAGGTAAGTAGCAAGTAAGTTTTTGTTTTTTTAGGGGGTGTTGGGGTGGGGGTGGGGGGATCTGCAATTATTATACACCATGGGATGGGAATTATGGTTCGCATCATGGATATGGATTAACATATGGCTCAAAAATTCTGAACATATAGTTCAAAAAGTACAAACTTATGTGCATAATTACTATATTCATATTTTTTGAAATGTATCTTCACTGCCGAAGTAAATAAGAACTATGTTTGGATAGAAAATAAGGAAGGAAAGGAAGGGAAGGGAAAGAGGCAAAGAAGGGAAAAGAAAGGTAGGGGGGGAGGTGAGCTCCATTTCCCTCCAAATCTCTCCAATTTTGAAGGGATTATGCTTATTAAAGAGAGATGGAAAAAGGATCACTCCCTCTCCTTCCCCTTCCTTTCCCCAATCCTTTACCCAAAAAAGAGAGTTTGTCCCCCTTCCTTTCTCTTCCCCCCCTTTTTTTTTTCTTTTTCTTTTTTTTCTTTCCATTTCCTTCTATCCAAACAAAGTGTTAATGGTAATGTTTCACGGTTTAATTCACTTACTATTAATTTCATCTGTCAGATTGCCGTGGGTGATGTTCTATGTGAGATAGAGACTGATAAAGCTACCGTGGAGTTTGAAAGCCTTGAAGAAGGGTAAATTATATCTTAGTAACTTCTATTGAGCGAATTTTATCACCAATTATATATTTGTGACTAATGACATCTTGTTTCCTTCTATGAGTTTTACACTCTTTAGGGATCATTAAGCATGGGTCTAACTTTGGGCCTATATAGGTAGTATCTCTTGCATATTGGGGCTTTGTAGTTTCAGTAACCAATATTTTTATAGGTGTGGCTAATGCCAGGGGCAGACTTATTTAAAACATATCTTGTTCTTATTGTAGTATTAGTTAAATAGTTCTTTTTTTGTCAAACAAATTTACCTTAACAACCACCACACTTCAGCCATTCCAAAATCCATTGTTAACTTGTGGTAGGCTTTGTAGTTGGACTCCTAGTAGTCCCTCATTCATATTGGTTGATTATTACTACAACGATAATTTTATAGCGACAGAGCACTTTGAGGATCTCAACTTTGGTGTTATCTCCTTTCAATCACTTATTCATACTGGTTGGAAATTACTTCAACGATAATCATTATGGAGATTGAGCACTTTGAAGATCTGAACTTCGACTCATAATTCTTCGCTTAGAAGGATAAAATTTAGGGTTTTCTATGTTTGATACATATCGTGGTTAATTGAAGAGGATCAAACCTTTTGGATAGCATCTTGGATTAAGATTTTAAGCACAAAGCAATATGGACCTAAGAACTAGCTCCATTCATATATCAAGCGCAAAGTTTGGAGTATATTATTTATATAAGATTGAAAGCCATTGAGACGATCTAAATATATATAAAGACCCACTGATTATTTAAAAAAAAAAATAAAAAATCACTGATGATGCTCTTAAGTGACGAATTTTTCCATTAGAAGGTGTGGAAGATCCCAAGGCCTAGATCAATTGTTATGTTCCTTTTGTTTGAAAGTAGGATGGATGGATCCTAAAGAATCAATTATTTTTTTCAAGCTGCTTGACCTTTCTTCATTAATCATGTGTGATACATTGGATCCACAGATGGGATCCAAACAACTTTTGTATTATTCAAAAGATTTTTTTTCAATTGACTACACTACAATTACTAGGGAATAATCAAATTATGTAAGCATTGTTCTGGGTAATCATGTGCTTTCATCATGTAGGTAAACATGGTCATGCTTATAATATCAGTTTTACTACAATTAGTTCTCTTTAGTTGATGTTGATTGTAATTTTCATGTTCGTGTTCATCTGCATTTCCACTGGTTTATGGAAGTGAAAAATTTGATTTAAATGAGCAAAGTTTTCACTATGCCTATACAGTTTCACATGAATACTCTGTGGAAAATTTCAAGCTCATCAAACCCTACACAATTCTTCGTTATTTATTTGATTTCAATCTTTACCCAGTGCCTTTATCATCCAAACTACTACTTTTGAACTTATGAATAGCTAAAAACCTATATAAGAGTGCGTGTGGTTTAGAGCTGAAGTTGAACTGGAATATCCTTAATGAGAAGGCCCCTTAATTCATAGATATTTTTACCCTAAGCTTGGCAAACGATGCTTACTGGGCTCCTTGCAAAACCCATATTTTGAAAGGCATTTGTCATAAACTCATAGAACAATTTCTAGTTGGATCTAATCATCTTGGTTAAGCACCATGATAACGAAACTTAGAGTACAAAATTAACTTTTACCTCTCCAAAACTAAGCATTTTCTTTTCCAATAAGCCAAATTTCTAAAGCAATAACATCATGATTATTGTTGTGCTTTTGCAATAGATAAGGATGGCCAATAAGGCAACAACTAATTGATAGAAGCACCTTTCTGTACTAAACACACTATAAGAAGTAGAACCAATCTCATTGCATACTAATAATGAAATTAAGTTATGTTTTTGTCGCTTTAGCCTTGTTTACTCCGAATCTAATAGTAAGGATCAAATAAAAGAAAGTCTTCATGGGTGCACTGTCCATTATTGGAGCTTCTCTTTAACCAAACTTGGAATGAGATGGGGAAACATTGAATGCGCTTCACAATTCTACGTACTTTATACCTTTGATTTTTGTTGAACTCGATAGTTGTATCAAAAGATAGCACCTCTTCAAATATAGGCCTAATTCAATATATTATTGTTGCTTCTTTGATATTACTTGCCAATGGGTGTAGTTATCCTTTGGAATCCCCGATTCGTTTTCTTGTTAGTAGAAATTGTAAGCTCCTCTCAAGCTCTTCGGTCCACAACTATATACTCATCCATTAAAGCCACCATATTTTTACTTCTAGATTTAAGGACACCCATGGTAAAAGATTTGGTTAATTTTGTGGGATTTGAATTTTGAGAAATTTCTTAAGAGAAATTCTCTGTTACTCCATCCTGAATACTCGCAACAATTTGATTTTGACACTATTTATACACTTCCTTTATACTAAATAAGTGAAACATGTCCCCTTGGCACACATTTTAAAGAGGTGATTAGAAGAGGTAAATGCACAAATTAGCTATAATTTGAACACCGGTAAGAGAGTCATGTTGTGTTATTGGTGTTCAAGTTATTTTAGGTAATTTGTCAGTTTACCTTAATCTAATATCTTGTCAAAATGTCTGTTGTAGTAACATGTTGCACTTATAAGAAAAACAGAGGAAATATTAAATTTGGCTACATTTTTATTTTTACTAATATATAATTATCAAATGTTTTTGTGTAATATTTTGTTAACTTTGGCTGCATTTTTAATTATACTAATATATAATAGTTTCAAATATTATTATGTTGTAAACTTCAGTTATTACATAATGACATATATTAAAGGTCAAACTTGTGTATTGTGACGTGTGTTAGTCAACTCGTTGCCAGTATATATAAATGGAGGAAGTAAAACTTTATGGGTATTGGAAAATTTGTAAGATTTTTGGGTTGAATTTTGGTGTGAGTTCTAAAGGCACTTATAACTAGAGCCTAAGATGAAAAAAATTATGTCGAGCTCTTGATTTTGTGTAGTGATGAGTATGGATAGATAGATAGATAGATATTGATTAAACGTTTTATTATACTATTTTGGGTGGTGCAAGAAAGAGGTTCCTCAAGTCAATGGTGTAAATGTATTCTTCTCTTTTCGAGTGCATCAACCCTTTTCTTTCTTCATTCTAACACCTTTGCTTACTTTGATCCCTACATGCACTTCTGATTTCCAGTTGAATTACTTACATTATTACTCTTCACCCGGATGGAATAGTCAACAAATATCTTGCTGCTACTTTCTATATTGCACTCGTCTCTTCAGAAGGTCATTCTACTGAAAGAAGGCCTCTCTCTTCCACCCATGGAAGCAAAGAGATTTTCTGGTGCCTTGCTTTGTGGTTAAAGAAATATATCTGTGATATGAACTATCATGGCTATCTTATTACTTTGGTGTTGATAACTTGCTGATGCATATGCACATAGTTTGTACTCAAAATATTGGAACTAGGCCTTTAGTGCCCTTAAATATGGCTATTTGTTGTTGCTGTAAACTATGTATTGTGCAGTTGTTTCATTATAATTTAAGGCATTTTCATGTAAGTTTGTATTTTTTTCTAGACTCAATTGTAAACTTTTGTGATTGATGTCTAAGCTGAAACCTTTTGTAGGTATCTAGCAAAGATTCTGGTACCTGAAGGTTCAAATGATATACCTGTAGGACAAGCAATTGCAATAACGGTAAACTACTATTATTTACGAATTTCTTGTTCTGTTGAAGCTAGTAGAGATGGTTTTGACGTTGCATTATGTAATTAAGATATCCTGAACTCATCTGTGATTAACTGATAACACTTGAGAGCATGCAGCTTAACTCTTCAATTATTTTTCAAGAAATAATGACTTTTACGAAGGCTAAATTGTGAATAAGAGTTTTCTTACGTGTCAAACACAATATTATGGACTGCGTATATGTATAATTAAGTGTAATAATCGATTTCATGATGTACTTGATATGATTTTAGTAAACAAGTATGTGATGTAAACTAAATTGAATTGGTCTCCATGTTTCCTTATCTTGCTAATTTTGGTTATAGTTTTTTTTGTTTAAATGTAGAGGACCACAATGTAGTAAAAAAGCAGTTCCAATAGGAAGCTTCAAACTATATGTGTGTGTTCTGGCACAAAACGTTTAACTTTACCCATTCAAGTAAATTTTTGAAGTACACTAAAAAATAATAAGTGCAAGTAGGTCGGAGGTGCTCAATAATATGAGAGTTTGAACATTGCTGATTTAGAGTTCTGGGATTCTCAGTTGTGCAGCTTGTGCTAAGTTTTTGTATTTTTTGTGGATCCATCCAATGTAATTTCTTGCAATTTTTTTGATGAATTTCTAAAAAGAAATTACACCTCTGTATTCTACTTTCATTTTGATATGGAAGGTAATTCTATAAAGAGAGCATAATCATTAGTTTGCATTGTTGTAACACCAAGTCATCAAAAATCAACATTACCCAATCCTACTAAAGAGGCTTGGGCAGGTTGGGGTAGTCAAGTGTATGGAGCCATGCCCTTGAAGTTTCATGACACCACAAATTAAAAGTTTCAACAATTATAATTTCTCAATAAATTAGAAGTTTAGACAATCTTGGGCCATTTTTGCTTTGACATGCTATAAACTAATGTCATATAATATCCAATATTTCACCTTTATTTTCCAGCTCTCCCACCTTACGTAAATTTGAATGCCTTGAACAACTTGTAGGTCATGGGGCCTTCTTAGGCTATCATCCTAAACTGTGTTGTATGATTTTAAGTATTCAGAGACATACACATTCATTTTTGTATAGTAGGGTACTAGGTTTTTTCATTACTTGCGAGAAAACCTATTAGGTGTTTAAAGAGAATATTGAGTATGTCTCTCTAATGTTCTCTAACACCTGCCAATTAGATATAAGATTATAGACGCAAAAAGAAGCCAGAAAATGGGGCTTTTGGAGATGTGTCGTTATGGGGTTATTGTTAGTAATTCAGTTGAAAGGAATACATGCATTGTGGTGCTGTTCTTTGGGATATATCCTGCATTAGGTTCTTTTCTTTGGGGTTATTTGGTCTGCCCTTATCCTGGCTAGCATACAACAGACATAAAATTAACAGCAGGGCCAGCAACTACCCAGAATTATTCTTGTTGAGGTAGGGCTTGGAGGTGTCTTGAAACCTCTTGATTTACATCTTTTTTTCTTTCATTGGACAGATGTGCGCAGCTTTCCCTGTGTAGTCAAAGGCTTATTGATTCAATAAGTCCATTTTCCCATTGAAAAACATTTGTTTATCTGTAACAAAGCATTATGTAAATGTTGCTAGCAAGTTCATAAAATATGTTTAGACATCAAATTGGATAACAGTAAGAGTAATAGTAATTGTATTTTATGTGTGAGCAAGGTCATGTCAATTACAGGATGAATGATCATGAATTATTCATAAAAAAGTTTACATGACTCAATAATTCCCTGTACTTGTATTATCGTCGATCGAATGCAATTTTTGCTCAAGCTAGAGATCGCTTAGATTCCATTGGTAATGCAGATTTGTAATAATCATATCATACATCAATCAGTAATCTATAAAAGAGAGATTCAACTTCTCAAAGAATAACAGTAGTAGGAATTACAAAATATTGAAAGAGTTGTGAGACATGTCTATAACACCTGAAGGTTGAACTTATAGATTATATTCTGCATGCATATTTGATCATCGTAACATTTATAAAAGGCACATTCTACTCTTTGAAGGTCGAGGACCCTGATGATATAACAAAAGTTCCTGCTATTAGTGGTGGGTCAGAAGTTAAAGAGGCAAATGCAGCTCCACGAGATGTTGCATCTCAAGATAAAGAGTTGAGAACCAGTGCTGTTAAGATTGACACCTCAGAGCTCCCTGCTCACGCTGTTCTTGATATGCCAGCACTATCGCCAACAATGGTAAGAATTTATGATACAGATTAGGGCTACTACCTTCATGTCTGTCTTTTTTAAAATAATTTTTTATTCAGTGCTAGCTTTCTTGCCTATCTTGTATCTATTTCTGACTTTTGGCTGTTTGGTATTTGTTATATTTCTGTGTTAGAACCAAGGAAACATTGCAAAATGGATTAAGAAAGAAGGAGACAAGGTCAGTTTTTGTAGACCATAGTTTTGAGCCAACTCTGCTATTGACTTATCTCTCTTAATTAGTTGAAATGAATTTGCAGATAGAAGTCGGTGATATTCTATGTGAAATAGAAACAGACAAAGCTACTCTTGAGTATGAAAGTCTTGAAGAGGGGTAATTATTTAATTTTAACTCTGAAAATAGCTATCCACTTTGTGCACCCATATTTTAGCTAGTATGTTATGTTCCAGTGTTAATATTAATCCATTAACAGTAATTGAGTCATGTTAATGACATTGGATTCAGTGATTTAGTCAATGGTATTGGATAAAATATTGTTGATAAAACATGGCTTGTATACCGAAGTGAAGCTGGAAGCTTGATATTAGAATTTCTTTGTATTTCTTATGATTGTAGTGTTTCTTTAACTTGGGATTCATTACAAAACAGCTAGTAGATAGATGCGAGCAAGGAAAAAGTTTAGGTTCTATTTTCTAGACATATGGCTAAAGCATTGTGTTTCTATAGGCTTGATGTTCGAATTGCAAAGAAAAATGTTTCACCACCATTGTAAAGCAAGCCCCCAAATTGAGAATAAAGAACTGGGGTTTATGTCTAAAGGCATCGACAACAAACTTGATGGTGCTCTCTAATTTACTTTGAAAGAAAGATGAACTTGCCAGTGAAATACTTAGATTTCATTTAACATAGAACACCGTGTACAAATTACTAAGCAAGCTAGAAATGGCTATTTATAGCTTACTGTTTCAGCTACATTATCCTTGGCATCTTCCGTTCCTTTTTCTTTTGAAACGTGTAGATACATTACCCTCTTCCGAAGGAATTTATCTCGTGAATCAACTCAACACATAGGCTACCGATTGAAAAATTACAAAATTTCTAGATTCATGTGTTTCCCTGGAAATGTGTGATGTACAAAATCCTCTGTTATTTTTAATTGCGATGTTCCAACTTTTACATTTTTTACACATCAGGTTTTGTTTATGTATAATGATTTATTCTTGAGTAAAGATAGTCATGTAGGATCTTGATAAATTCGTTATTTTACGTACTTCTATAATTCTATTAGTTACTTGTTAGTAATTAAAGTTATTAGTGGTTGAAGTAATACAATGGCAAGCGTGAATATAGAACATTGCTGTTAGAAAACCAATGTAGGGAGTACTAAAATATTGCAGGCAACCAGCTCAACGCAAAAGATAAAAACAACCTTGTACAACCATCAATATTGGATCTTCCATGAAGTTTATGTTTATCCAGTGACTAATTTAACTCTTTCATATTATCAATGTGGGGCTGGTTTGTGTTTGTTGTGAGTTTTCATCTGTCAAGCGATTTGAGAACTATAAAATTTGTTATCAGAAGTAGTAGCATCTAGTTTATTTGTTGTCAGTACAAGTTTAAGACGATGAGAAAATATATGCTCATTATGCAACTTGTGTCTTAAATTTTTGTTGCTTTTGAACTTGCATGTTCCTGAATCTCTTATGTCTAATGTGTATCATTGTAATGTATTGTGTGCTACTTTAGTCTTTCTTTTCTTTTTTTTTTCCAAAATTTTGAAAGGAATTTTTTTATTAACACCTAGAAAAAACCTAAATTGTCTTTTACCATCCAAACAGATAAAATTGTTATTTTACCTCAAAAAATAAAGTTTGATTTTGCCACCACTTAATAGATTCCATCCATAAATCCGTTAGTGGGGCTCATCCCCTTCTATTTCCTCTTTCATCTTCACGATTCTCTAACTCTCCTCAACCTTCACCTCCATTCATACTATTACTTTAACCTCTGAATTTACTCCATTTAATATAAAACATCTTATTTTTCAATGTCTTTCTCTTAGTTCTGATCTGTCATGCTTCATTTCACAAGAGAAATATATGGTTATGGTTAGATCCATATCCCCCTTACTTCCCTTAACCTCCATATTCCTTTTAATTCTCCATTTCGCCTTCATTTATTCAATTCTCCTCTTTCATTCCTTTCCCTCTTTAACTCTTCAACAAATTTAACCTATTCTTCTTCAACATCTTGTCAAAATTTAACATTATTAAAACCAAATACCAGCACAAATTCTTCCCTGTTTTTTTTTAATTCTCTGTCTAATAATCAAGAGAGAAAGAAGATTTTTATCTAGGTATGTCAAATCTGGGTTTTTTTTTTTTTTTTTTTTTTTTTTTTTTTTTTTTGCTTGAATTAAAATAGAGACATTCAAATAGAGAGAAAATGAGGTTTGTTTAAGAAGTAGTTATAGGATAATAGCTCATTGACAATTGAATTAGTGTGTACATATGCTTGATTGGATCAAATTGCTTAACATCAAGAAATCCCCAATTTTATTGAACATGAACCCTAATTTTGTTTTTGAAAATTTGGTGGTTAATAAATTAATAAAAAGCATGCTTGGTGTTTGAATTCTTCAGCAAAATAAACATCCTCAATCAATTTCAGTGTGCTAACTTGCATGTTTGCTTATTTATTGTTAAATAAAAGAGGAAAAAAAAAAAAACTCTGGTTTGAAACTGCATTGTTATTTCTAGAAAAACCTAACAAAGAAAAGGAGCGAAATTGATTTTAGTATATGAATTGAGGTGAAAGAAGTGAAAGAGGTAATAAAATATGTGAAAATGAAGCTGGAATGAGAGTAAAACATTAAATGTTGAGGCCCACTAACGGATTCATGGACAAAATATGTTAAAAGACAATTTGGTTTTTATTTTTTGTTTGTGTGTGTGTGTGGGGGGGGGGGAGTCTGAAAATCCTTATGTAAGGAAATTTTATTTGAATTGCTTCTTGCAAGCCTGCTGGGAATTAGCTCGATCATTTCATATCTCCCCTCTACACAAAAGCCTTAAAGCCTTTCTATGTATAGCTCTGTTTTTGGGCTTGTAAATGTCATGTCAGACAGTATTACTTCTTTTCGAGCAGCCAAAAGGCTCTTTATAGACGGTGGTCCTTCTTGTAACATGTTAGCACAAACCTTTACCCCAATTTTACGTGACATCTTTACTGAGAATCTCGCCTCAATACGTATTTTCTACTAGCCATGAACTGAAGAGGCTGTTTGTTGCTGAGAATTATTTCCTGTGTTAAATTGGATTCACATTTATGGTCACTGCAATACTTGAAATACTGTATTTGTACCTTGTCTCTGCTTGCCCTTTTTATCACCATGGTATAAACTTGCACCTGTGTTATTATTGTTTTCTGAGACCATTTATTCTAAAGGAAGGCCTGTTTGGATATTGTGTAACCATTTATTGTTTCCTCTTATCTGTCACCATATTAAATGTCCTGTTGAAGCAAAGTTATGATCAACCTGGGATCTTGTGACTAACTGGAGCCTTAACTCAAACAATTGGTCTAACGCCAGACTTAATATGTGCTATTCACTTACTTTTTTAATTATAATTTCCTGAAGGATGCTGAAATGCCTAGAAATTGCAGTATTTTTTGTGACTTATGTGGTTGTTCCTGCACTGATGCAGGTATCTTGCAGTAATTTTGGCACCTGATGGTTCAAAAGATGTCATTGTGGGTCAACCAATTGCAGTAACTGTATGTTATTCAAGTGCATATCTAGAAATTATCTCTCTTTTTGTGGGGGTGGGAAGCAGAGCTAGGGGTTTATATTCAAAGTTCTTTTTACTAGCCCCACCTTGATTGTTACCTTTGCTCTGGTTTTATATATACATTGGTTAGTATTATTTATCAACTTGTGACTTTATGTTAGATCACATTTCCATTGCTAGGTGGAGGCCTCAGAGGATATTGAAACCGTAAAGGCATCATACAGCTCTCGCCCTGTAGCAAAAGAAGAGAAGTCAGTAGCTCTACCACAGAAAAATGAACATAAAAAGCAGAAAAGCATCATTAACAGAATTAGTCCGTCTGCAAAGCTGCTGATTTCGGAGTTTGGTCTTGATGTATCATTGCTTAATCCATCAGGGCCTCGTGGTACTTTGTTAAAGGGAGATGTTTTAGCTGCAATACAGTCAGGGAAGGGGTCATCTACTACTGCTGCACCAAAGGAGCAACCTCCATCACCGTCAATTCTGCAAAGTAAACCTTCTAGTGCACCGGAGTCCGCTTTATATGAAGATTTTTCAAATAGCCAAATTCGGAAGGTGGTCACCTTATCCAATTTATGGACAACTGTCTAAATTTAATGTTTTCATATGGAGAAAGTTTAAATTTGCCACCATATTCTCTTGACAGCCTTAGATTATGCTACTTCTGGCCTCAGCAAGGGCATAGTTAAAGGTTGAACTACTTGGTTTGTGAAGTGTACAGCCTGATATGTCTAATGTGAGATTGTTGATTTGTCGGCACTTTGTTTTTCTATTTTCTATACCATGTAGATATGTGTACTATTTTATTTCATATTTGCTCTGCAATGTGTATGCATATCTGATGCATTTCATGGCTATAATAATATAACATGTTATAGTTCAGGTTTTAGTAATCTACTAATTTGATATAGGAGGAAAAGTTCATCATCTTAATGTCCAAGTCATATTATTTTGTTATCAATATTTATGTCATGCTCGTTTCCAAATTTTACTCTCTTCGCAGTAGGAGATTTTTCATTGATTCTAAGTAGTTCTTGCCTTCTTGGTATATATCATTTACAGGTTATTGCAAGACGTTTGTTGGAATCAAAACAAAGTACACCACATCTTTACCTATCTACAGGTTTGAATTTTTCAAAATTTCTTTCTTTATTTTCATGCCCCTACTCTTTTTTTTTCCTCAACCTTTTATTTTATTTTTTTATGTGATGATTATTATTGTCTTGGCAGATGTTATACTAGATCCTCTGATGTCATTCAGGAAGGAGCTTATAGGTATTGGGCCTCCTTATGTGGTACTTTTCTTGCATCATTACATTTAATTTTGTAGCTTACTAACGCCTTTTTTGTGTATTCAGAAAAGCATAATGTCAAGGTATCAGTAAATGACATTGTCATCAAAGCTGTTGCTATAGCTTTGCGCAATGTGCCAGATGCGAATGGTAAATATTTTTGTTAGTTATTGTATTACTGATCAGTTTATATAACCATTTTTCTAATGCAGTATTGAATTTGTTCTGATTTGGTATGGAAAAACTTATTGAAGTTGTCAATCAATAACTATATACTAAAAGATACACCAGCAATGACACGTGTCATCTCCTGGTGTATCCTTAGTTTAGTTTTTTTAATTTTTTGCTAAATAAAATTACATTAAAGAAACAAATCTTATACAAAAATAATTTCATAATTTGATACAATATAATTAGTTAAAATAATAAAAAAGATTTGATATATCTTTAACATAAATATTTATGTAGCTATATAAAAAAAAACAATCTTAACATAATTTTGATAATTTTCTACATCATTTTATATGTAACATATCTTTTGTAATCCTTTATTTTGATCAAAATTTGTCAATTATATTATTTAGATTTTATTTTATTTATAAAAATAACTAATTATAATGATAGCTTAATTAATGGTCATTGAAAATTTTCGTGCATGGCACGAGAACTAACCTAGTGCTGTATATTTGGTGGTTTTGTATGATTCCAAACTGATGTAGACTTCTTGTAGGCTTTTGGGATGCTGAGAAGGGTGAAACTATCATCAATGATTCTGTTGATATATCAATTGCAGTGGCTACTGAGAAGGTCTCTTTTGTTGGTTCAATTATTTTCTTTAAAGCTCTATGCACCATCTTTCCTAAACATGATTTTCCTTGATTGCAGGGACTGATGACTCCTATCATAAGGAATGCTGACCAGAAGACCATATCTGCGATTTCGTCAGAGGTAAGGTATCAGCAAAGGCTGATGCTCTTTGTTTAGCTTGTTAATTTATGAATATCAGATTACATGTACTGAAAAACAGAATCCAAATATCCGATATCCATGTTATGTCAATGGGTAAATATTTAGTTATGGGATGACTAACCCAAATGGCTACTATAGAAAATCCAATATGCATAAAATGTCAATGTGTATATTTGACATATCGGCGACTAAGCCAAATGGTAACTATAAAAGGAAATTTAATTTATATAAATTTAGGGCTGACTAACCCAAATGGTATCTACAAACCTTTTACTACAAAACGAAATCTAATGTGCATAATATGCATATACTTTTTGTTATTAGTTTTTGAACAAATATTATCTATTACCAAACTAATACGTGAATATCCTAAAACAAATGCTCATGGCAGGTTAAAGAATTGGCTGAAAAGGCTAGGGCCGGAAAGCTGAAGCCCAATGAGTTTCAAGGTGGAACATTCAGGTTTGTGTTTCACACAAGTTTTTAATTCAACATACTTAAAGTTGAATTTTCAGAGCTGAAATCACTCCAACCTTTCTTGTAATGCTATTGCAGCATCTCAAATCTAGGAATGTTCCCAGTGGACAACTTCTGCGCAATTATCAACCCTCCGCAGGTAAGTGGAAAACAGTTTGAATAAAAATTGATCTAGTAACCTATGCTTTTACTGTTGAATGATTACATTAGGCATGTAAATAGTCACTATTTCTTACTAGTAGTTAACTTTAATTTACCTTGTTTTGTCTCGTTTTTGTAGGCTGGGATTCTTGCAGTTGGGCGAGGGAACAAGGTTGTTGAACCTGTGGTTGGAAGTAATGGTGTGTTATCTCTTCTATTTTTTTTAATCATTTTTTTTATCAATAATTGTTTCTTCTGCCGCGAATTTCATCATAATTTTACTCAATATTCAGGAATTGAAGAACCTGCTGTTGTTACAAAAATGAACTTGACACTATCTGCTGATCATCGTGTTTTTGATGGAAAAGTTGGAGGTGAGTGAACTCAGTCAATTCACAATGTCCAGTCTCATATGCTTATTTTTGTTATCCTTAAGTTATCTTAGTATATGGGACCATGTACATACTATAATCTTTCATTTGGTGAATGTATAAAAAATAATAATAGTGAAGGTTTTAGCTAATATTGTGATTGTATAGCGCACTTAGAAATTCTCAATGTATTGTGTGGAGTAACTAAAATGTGCGCTCTTGTATATGTTGTGCTTCACTAATTTTGTCACCTTTTGCTTGTATTCCTTTCAGGGGAATTCCTCACAGCTTTACAAGCAAACTTTGGTGATATGAGAAGGTTGCTTTTGTAATTAGAGATACCCTCTAATACCAAATTCTCCCAAATACAAATAACACAGAAGATGTGATTATTGTTAATTTTATCAACGAGATCTAATTGACAGGAAGGTCCAACTCACAATTTTGGTTTGATTTTTTTTTTTTTTTTTTTTTTTTTTTTGTCATGGAAATCCTTCATTGAGGTTGTATTAAATTTATCAGGGATCAATGTACACAACAGCTTGGAACATTTTGTTTCGATACATCATTAATTCAATAAATTAGCATCTTTTTCAAAGGCGAAATATGTATTTGTGTGATTTTTTTTACGTGCATCAGTGCATACTTTACTAGTTTGTAAATCAAGAACATAGCATAGTTCAATGCACCATATTCTTAAGGGTTGTAGTCCTTTGGCTTGTATCTATTGTTGCACTCAACTTCGAAAGTCTGCTGGTCACCCGCCTACTCTTGGCAATTTAATTTGTGAATCGCTAAACATCGCCAGCAAATTACCATATAAAGCCCACAAATATGACTTGGTGTGACAATTATGCCCATTTTCTAAAATTGAACAAATCTCGATTTAAAAAATGTGGAGCCGTACTGGCTCGCCGGGGGAGACCGGAGGGCAGGCCGGAGATGCGGGGGACGCCGGAGGTACGTCGTTGTCGACGGAAAACGAGGTAAGTCACCGTTAAAATTCACGGTTTACCGTAGGAGTGGCTCCGGCGCCTAGGATGGACGCCCTAACCGTAGCATGGACGTCCAAGCCAGACGCCAGAACCACCACACCGGCGTCCAGCCCAGACGCCCAAACCACCAGACTGGCGTCCTGGCCAGGCGCCACTCCACTGGCTGAGGCGGCCCTGCCAGGCGCCAGTCCAGTGGCTGTGGCGGCCCTGGCAGACGCCACCTATTTTTTTTTTTCTTTTTTTTTTCTTTTTTGATTTTGTTGTTGTTTTTAATTTTTTTTTTAAAAAAAAAATCGAAAATGATTTTTTTAAAAAATTCGAAATGGGTTTTTTAAAAATTAATTTTGAAAATTCGAAATAGGTTTTTTTAAAATTAAGTTTGAAAATTCGAAATGGTATTTTTTTTAAATTAGTTTTAAAATTCGAATTGGGTTTTTTTAAAAATTAAGTTTGATTGTTGAGAAAGGTTTTTTTTTTAAAATTAAGTTTGACAATTCGAAATTGTATTAAAAAAAAATTGGAAAAGGTTTTTTTTTTTTTTTTTTTATTTATTTCAAATTGAAAATTCAAAACGGTGTTTTTTTAAATTATGTTTAATTATTTAATGTGTTTATGTATGTAGTGAGTAGATTTGTGTTAATGTATACCAAAATATTTAATTGCTTATGTGACTTTTATAAATGATTGTGTTTAAAATTTGTATGTGTATGTGTATGAATAATATTATACATAATTATGTTTTTTTTTTGTGTTAATTCTGTGTAAATATAGAAATTAAATGTATTATCCGTTAAATGTATTTATTATAATATGTAATTGATGCAGGATTATGGTGGAGACGGAAATGATTACAGTGGGATATTTGGACATGATGGTCCATTCGAAGAAGCTCAACAAGCGATTGATTGGGCAAAACAGGTTGCAATTGCAGCTGGATTTTGCTTGGTAGTAGTAACTCATAAATCTCAACGGGATGGTAGAATGGATCGCATTTTGAGATGTGACCGTTATCGCAAAAGAGAAGAAAGAGATTTTCGTACAGCCACTCGGTTTGATACAAAACGGAAAGGTTGTGGGTGTGAGTTCAGAGTAAAGGTTCGACAACTACGGAGTCATGACGGTTGGGAAGTGATTGGTTACTCTAAATGGGGGTATCACAACCATGAGATGATAGTATATGAAGAGGGTCATCGACAACTGAGCGGCTTAAGTCCTGCTGCGAAACTAGTTGTGAAAGAAATGAGTGATGCTCAAGTCAAGCCTGCAAAAATATTAGCATCTGTGTTAGAGAAATTTCCAGAAGACCATCCAAACCGAAGACGTAGTCATGATATCTGGCCATTGCACGACGTAGTCCCTCGACGATGCAGGTCGGACCGCCTTCATCGGGCATGCCGGGGGAGGAGGGACAACTTGGACAAATCCAAGCTGACGAAGACAACGCTGGGGCATGTACGCCTCGACGATCTCACGATACTGAATGAGTCCCGTGTACAGGGTCCTGGGTACCCTAACACTAGGGTTCGGGCCGAAAGACATCCAGTTCACCTGCACATAGTTTTAAAATTTAATAACATGAATATAATATGTGCATATTATATTAAAATGTAGAAACAATTTATAAACGTTACCTCTAAGGGGGAAAGCCTGTCCAGCAATAACCGTATCGATCGGAGGCGGTCAACGGACTTCTTCTCCGAGCGCGGACTCCACGCACAAGCACGCGGCATCCCCTCATCAATAGGAACCGGGTCACGATTTGGTCGCAATGCATGAAAGTACTCGTATATCCAGGTCTGCAATAAAGTCAGACACCCAGTGATACCTGCCGCGTCAGCCCGACTCGCAAATCCTAGTTGGCGATACAAATACGCCAACGTAGCCGATCCCCAAGAAAACTGGCCTACACTATCGGGGTCACACGCCTCTACTATGTCGCGTAGCTTGAGCTTGTTTCCGCCGCTCTTATCCGGAAACAAGGTACATCCGAGGAGTAGAAAAACATAAGCAGCCAGCGGTGCGTCGTGCGTCCTACGTGCATTGGGGTACAAACACCGCTGCAACACGGATGCGATCTTCACACCGCCGTGTTCCCAAACACCAAGCGCCTCGGTGTATAGTGCAGCCCTGTCCACCGCTAACATCTCCGCCAGCAAATCTGCCTGATCCGCATCAGCCACAGCACAAAGTCGTTTACCCTCAACACGAATCCCCAGAATGGCCTCGACGTCATGTAACATGATCGTCATCTCACCGAACGGAAGGTGGAAAGAGTTTGTATCCGGCTGCCATCGCTCAACGAAAGCTGTGATCAGCGTACTGTCAATCTTATCGTGCATGGTGGCAGGAACGTGATTCACCCCAGTGCCCTCCAGTCGCTCGAACATCTCGCTCTCCGCCGGCCAAGCCTCAACCCATGTACGCAAAAAGCTACAAGTCTTTTCCCGGGTATGATATTTCAACAACCCCGTAACTGAAGGCCTCCCTGGTCCTCCCAAATACGGGTAGCTATGTGTCCTAGAAAGTTAGGAATCACACTCCCGTCAACAGGCCCACCGGGCACCTCACTCCTAACAACCCAAGAATCATTAACGGCCCTTGACCGTTTCCTGCTTGCCCCAGATACAGTGGACGCAGATGATGTGCCAGATCTACTAACAAACCTACCACCCCTACCCTTACGCACCTCCACCATATGTGTCTCGTACATGTCATCAACCCTCTGACTGAATGGACCGTAATCATCATACGGTCCACTCACGTCGTCCACATCCTCATCCTCATATGCGCCCTCCTCCTGCTCCTCCTCCTGGTCACCCTCCTCGGCATCATCATCGTCATCGTCATCCTCATCCCAACGGTGGATCCGTTCTCTACGAGCCGAGGCCAAAATACCACGGGATCTAACATGTCTATGCCCCGACCTCTCTACTGAATAACTTCTACTAAGAAGCTCTACATTCTTCCCCGCACCATGACGACCCAGTGAATTCTACAAAAAAATTTAAAAATATATAAACATACAAAAGTTTTTTAGAAAAATAAATAACTACCTACAGATACAAAATACCAACACTTCCAACATATCATCATGTTTATAAACATAAAATTAATAAAGATTATAAAAAATCAAAGACATATTAACTAAATAGGACACAAAACAAAAATTTCAAATTATTTCAACTAATAAAACATAGAAAAATATTATACGACATACACAAATACACACATAATACCCTAATATATTAAAAAATTTATGATTTCCAAAAAAAATAAAAATTATTTCAAATAATTAAACATAAAAAATAAAAAACAAATATATTACACATACACAAATACACACATAATACCCTAATGTATTACACATTTTAAATAAAAAAAAAACAATTACACATTAACACAAACAATTTCCACATACTACATCAATTAAGGCATAAAAAATGTTTATACATCAAACATAAAAAAAATAAAACATAAACACAAAAAAAAAATCTGATTTTATAAAAATAAAATATACACGATTTATAAAAAAACACATAAAGTTGATAAATATTTAAAAATAAATAAAACACATTAACAAAAAAAATTAGACATAAAACAAAATTATTTTAAATAAAACTAAATTTCTAATTTTGCAAAATAAAAAAATAAAAAAAAAAATCAGAAAAAACGAAAACAAAAAAAACAAAAATCAGAAAAACAAAAAAACAAAAAAAAACAAAAACAAAAACAAAAAAAAACAAAAAAACAAAAAAAAAGGGGCGGGCGCCTGGCCAGGACGCCCACCCACTGGCGGTGGCGCCAGCTCCGGCAGCCGTAGCCAGTGGGCAGGCGCCTGAACTGGACGCCCACCCATTGGCACAGGCGCCAGATCTGGACGCCACAGCCAATGGGCTGGCTTCTGGTTTGGACGCCTGCTCCGGTGGCTGGGCTTCCAAGCCAGACGCCACCCCACCGGCTTTGGCTACCGGACCTGACGCCCCACCACGCGCCACCGTCTTCCTTTTTTTAAAAAAAAAAAATTAATTAAATAATTACCTTGCCACCAGGTCGCCGCCTTTCCTCCGCCGTCGCCGCCGCCACCTCTTTCCCTTGCCGCCTCGACATTGTCGTAATTAATTTTTTTAAGAGAGGTAGATTTTCTGATTTTTTTTAGAGAGAAGTAGAGAGTGTTTTTTTTTTTAAAGGAAAAGGGCAATAAAGTCACACCAAGTCATATTTGTGGGCTTTATATGGTAATTTGCGGGCGATGTTTAACAAATCCCTTTAATTTTGCTTGTTTTATGCTTGGAATGAAAAATTTATGAAAGACTCTCTCATAAGTAGATAACCTTCGTCAAAACATAGCTTGAAAACAAAGATGATTGGCTAAAAGCCTAAAACCCCTAATGTTAATAATTTTTTGTGTAATACCAAACTTCAAAGTAGATAGTTTGACTAGAATTTCCCTAACTAGGTTTGGATATAATAACTAGATAAAGCCAGTGATTACTAATAAATGCTTTATTTTTTTTTCATGTTTCATTTGACCTAATTTTGTCTATCCTATTTTCTTATGAAGGCAGGCAAATGATATGCATTGGAGAGTGATAACTACACTTCAAAATTATTGAAAATTTTGCTTTTCAAAGATTTAATTATTTCGTTAGAATATATAGATTTACTTTTATTTTTTGACGAGGTTTATAGATTACATTGTATACATAAAATTTATTTATATGTTTCACAAATTCTTATATGTGGCTAGCCACACCATGTGGCATAACCAATATAAAGGTAACTTTGTCAGTGTTGAAGGGGTTACTTCGTCAGTGTTATAGGGGTTTCTCAGTCAGTGTTACAGGAATTACCTTGTCATTTTACAAGTGGTCACATTGTGTGGCCAACCGCACACAAGACGGGTTGTGCCTAATCGCTCTTAGATAAGTAGAAATTTTCATTTACTAAAAAAAAAGTAGAAATCTCCATGAGAATTTACTTCCCTCATTGTTAACCAAACATTTTTTGAAAATTCCCATGGATTGGATTATATTCCCACAAATTTACAATTCATGGGAAATTATAATTCCCATGTGAACCAAACGACACCTAAAAGTTTTTTCAAAACCAAATGAGACTTAAACTTGTGTAACAAAGAATTTTAACAAATATATGATTGCATCTTGTTACTCTTATACATAAAAAGAATAAACTAAAAATTCGTTTTTCAAAAAACAATTTCCTAAAAATATTATTACAATTGTTCTATTGAAAAAAATTACAAAATGAAAATGAAAAGCTTATTAACATTATTTTTTTCAAATTTAGTTGAACGTACGTATATGAAGAAATAGGTTGCAAAGTAGGAAGAAATATAAATGGAGTAGTTTATTGAATATGAAGTATTTTCTAAGTAGACCTAACAAATGTGAAAAAGATACATGATTGCTAAATACAACCTTCATCTACTTAACACACCCCACCACCAAACCCAAATTTACCCTCCCTCTCATTATTTCGGTTCTTCTCCTTTTCGCCTAAAACCCCTAAATTTTCAAATCAAACTCATTCAATACCCAAATTCAATTTGGGAAACTGTGCCATCATTCTTCAGACATTAATTTTTGCTTGATTTTCTCTACTAATTTTTCGTTTTTATTGTAAAGATAATCTTCACACTCTCCCTTATTTTTGTTGCTCCACTTTTTCAATTTGTTGGATCAAATTTTCATTCAATTGAAACAATCGAATATATATATATATATATATATATATATATATATATATATATATATATATATATATACATATTTTCTTGTATAATATTTTTGGTTAATATATATTATATAAATTATATTGATTTCAAAATATATTGTATTGATTATGATTGTTTCTAAATATTTTGAAATTAAGTTAATTTATGTCATCAACGTGCTCAAGGATTTTATTCGTACACAAAAATTGTTCTAATTAATTTTAATACCCCTTTTTTTCTACATATATAATTATATTTTCCTTAAAAAAACATATATAATTACATTTTCAATATGATGAATTCTTTCATAGATTATGTACTAATGAATGGGTTATTTTTGTTCATTAATTTCAACAACAGTATGTGTAGTATATTTTTTTTTCACACTTTATAATCAATAATCATCAATATCAGTTAATATATTATACTACATTATAAGACAAGCGGTTCAATATGGGGTTGACAAATATCACTCTATGTTTCGTTTGTCTTATTAATATAAATATCTTATTAAAAGAAAACTTAACATATTGATGGAGGAATATTTTTGGTTAATTTTTATTATATAAATCAATCAATCATCAATATATTATACTATAAGACAAGCGGTTCAATATGTGGTTGACAAATGTCACTCTATAATTCTCTTGTCTTATTAATATAAATATCTTATTAAAAGAAAACTTAATATATTGATGGAGGAATAATTTTGGTTAATTTATTATTTAAAATCATTTAATTTCAAAATATTTTTAAATGATTTTAATAGATTCTTAAATATTTAAGAATGAGTTCAATTTATCAACTTATGTTCAAATATTTTATGCTAATATGTAAACTTTGTTTTTTTTTATTTATAATTAAATTTGATTGATTTAAATATTTCCTACTATATACTTCTTAAAATTTTATTATAACTATGATGTCTTTTTCATATAGTCTATATATTTAGGTTAATTTTTGTCAAATTTGACATTGTATATAACACTAACATATAATCAATCCCATATAGCTAAGACAACCATAAAAGCAGCACCAAGTAGCAAAGTAAGATTTGCTCCAAAAAAAAGCCAAGGGTTGGTTTGCACCTTAGCGCTCATAAAATCTTGAGCTAGAAGATCAACGAGTGCCATCTAAATCAAGATTCCCGCTGCATGTGAGTTCAATAAACCTTGAAGGATTAGTGCAGTTGCGCTACTATCATTATAAACATTCGAATTCCGATTTTGATTGCAATTCCTCCTATTGCAGTAGCCAGGGAAAAGAATAATGTCATACACAACGTAAATGTTGATTTGAAACATACATGTGCTATGCATCCAGCTAGTCCAACACCCTCGAATTGCAGGATTGATGGACCACAAAACTACCATGAGACTATGAGAGTCTTGATAGTACTAATGCTTTGAAAATTACTCAATGATAGATAACCCTATAATTACCGAATGAACAACAATATCCATCTCCATAAATTACAACATAATTTATATAATATATATTAACCAAAATATTATGCAATAAAATACATATTTTTATAATTTTGAAATTATTAGACAAGCGAATTATTAAGTAACACTTGTTAGCTCTAATTTGACAGTATCAACGCTTTGAGAAGTCCCCAATGACATCCTATAATTACCGAATGAACAACAATCAATATATATTATACTACCTTTGTTACATGTTAAGTGCAACAAATGTGCACAATTCCTAAGAAAATTTTTCTAAATGGTTGTTTAAGAAAGTAAGGGGCATGTGATTAAGAGCATGAGAGAGAAAATGAGAATAAACTATAATTCAAGGGACTCCACCTTATCACCACCACCTTGCCATTCTCCCACAAGTAGCAACACCTACCAAGCCACCATAATCAAACTCACTGCCATGAACACACCTCACCGACCAACGCCTTCAACCTCACTTCCCTTAACACACATCTCACCACCCTCGACAAACCCTCATCGACCACCGCCTTCAACCTCACCACCCTAACAACTACGTACCGTCGAACACTCTGACAACACTGTCGAGAACAACAAGCCACAACGAAACCCTAAAAACTTACCTCCCCATCCCACATCTACCCGAAAATCCACCCCACTCACTTCAAAACCACCACCCACCTACCCCGAGACTAGCCCACCTACCCTCAAAATCAACAGATATGACTAGATCGGGGAGGTGGACAGTGACGGGAAGGGCGGTGAAGGGAGCCGAGTCCAATTAGCGCTGAAAGCCGTGGAAGGGAGGTGCTTCTGATTAGGCAGGGAAAAAGGACAGTTAAGGGCAGCGACAAAGTGGTGGCTGTGGTGGTGGTGGTGGTTTATGAGGGAGGGGAGAGGAAATGTGGTAGTTGTGAGAGAAGATAACGAAAAGTGGTAATTGTGGACTGGTGGTGGTGGCTGAGAGAGATGAGAGAGAAAGTGTGTTACTTATTTAGAGGATACCCATTTGATCAGGGTTACTTATTCAGAGTTACTCGTTTGATCACGAGTAAATTATAGGGGTTACTTATTTAGGGTTTACTTATTCAAAGGTTACTCGGTCGGTTTGGGGTTACTCTCACATAGAAAACACGCGAACCGACTAAGTAAGTAACCCCTACAAGTATTCCTTGAGTAAGTAACCCCTACAAGTAATCCCTGAGTAAGTAACCCCTACAAGTAATCCCTGTGTAAGTAATCCCTAAGTAAGTAACCCTTACAAATAACCCCTATCAGACGGCGCAGCCAGCCACACAGAAAAGTTGCTGATAAAAAATTATATAACATAAATTGTTCTAATTAATTTTAATACTCCTTTTTTATTCTACCTATAGCATTAAATTTTCCCTACAAAATTCTATATATAATTACATTTTCAATAAGATTTTTTTTTTATTTTTGATTTATATATATATATATATACTTTATGTGTTTTTGAATGAGTTATTTTTGTTGATTTAATTTCAACAATATATGTACATCTTTTTCACACTTTAAATAATAAATCATTATCATATTAATCAATCAATCAATATATTTACTATAAGACAAGCGAATCAATATGTAGTTGAGAAGTGACACTCTAAATTCACTCGTCTTCATATATGTAGTTTTATTTGAAAGTGATTGAGAATTTCTTTTTCTCATGTACTTTCATTACTTCAACTTTTCTACCTTAATTCCCGTGATTTTTCATCAAATGAGGCAATTATTTGGGGACGGTGGAAGTATAGAAAAAAAACTTGACATTTTATATTGCATAATATAATGAAAAATTTACCAAGAATAATACTCTACAACCTTTGGCCTATTCTTTTTTTATAAATATAATCTTTTGATTATTCCTAAATATTACAACCTTTCGGGGGTGTTAATTTTATACAAGAAATAACTGATGTAACCTGTTTTTACAGGTTACCGTGACACGTGTAATTGTTTTAGAGGTTTTGTCAATTTAATTAATTTTTTAATTATTACAAATTGAAAAAAAAAACCCACCCACCTCTTCCACCACCTAGCCACTTCCCCCACAACGCAGCCACCTCCTTTCCATCCCCTATATGCAGCCCTCCTTGACAACCGGTTGATATGTTCATTTTATATAGAGATTTACCCCCGTCCCTTGGTCATATTTAGGAGTATTATTGGCTCTTCGGAGCCACTTTTATTACTAATATGCGTTTTCTAGTGTTTTCGTAGTTTTGGTACTGTTTTATAGGAAATTACAGATTCAGAGCATTTTCCCGACTTATGATAAGCCACTACGAGCATTGGAGAATTATGACCATATTTCATAACCCAAGACCGGTTGGAGTCGTCAAATCGGTGATTAAGGGCTCGGCAAAGAAGAGACTGAGGCAATGGACCAAGTATTCAAGACCCAAGGTGGAAAACCTGGAATTGGGCCAAGAACATAGCCCAAAGGAGAAAGTCCATGCTTTCCCCGAGAGCTCGCTCGACCGGGCGAGGTAGAAGGAAGAAAGAAGCCCTTCGCCCTGTCTCGCGCCCGACCGGGCGTAAGTGAAGATTCGATGTTCAAAAAGGCGGGCCCGGCCGGACGAAACTCCGCCCGATCAGGCGCGTGTTTCTGAGGGTGTTTTGACGTTTTAATTTGTTGTTTTTATTTAGGATTTTTTAGTTAGAAGTATAAATACATTTTTAGCAAGTAACGAGTACGGTTCTCCTCATTAGTTATTTTCTAGATTTTAGTTTTAAGCTTTGGTGAATATTCTTGTTTTCACTCTACACTTTTGATTTATACAATTCATCATTTCCGTTTATTTTGGTAATGATTTCTTTCCCTTTTATTTTCAGTAATTTAATTGCTTTGATTAATTATGTCTTGCTTAATTGCTTTGATTAGTTTAGATTTAATTATGTGTGAGTAGTTTAATTCTAGGGTTTGTGGGGATCCATAAATAATATGAATGGGTAGTTTATTATTGTTGATTGTCAATGCTTGATTGATTTATTGCTATGCAATTAGATTAGGCCTGGTTTAATTGTATGAGTTATGCAATATTGGTTCGAGATTCGAGAGATGAGATTGATATTTAGGCTTAGTTTCAATAGGCAGATTAATTTATAAATGGCTAAGTCAAGAGTCGAGAGATGCGATTTAATACCAGTAGATTAATTTTGTGATTGTAATATGTAGCGAGAGCCCTTTATGATCTGGTTAATTGATGCATTAATGATTGATTGTTGTGTTTTACCCTGAAATATTATTTATTGGTAAAACTATACCCTAGGCCTTTTATTATTGTTTTCCTCCCTTATTCAACTTGCTATAGTTTAATTATTAGTTTAATTCTCACAAAAATAATTTGCTACTTAATAGTTTAGATTACATTAATTATTTAGGGATAGAAAGACTTGTTTCCCTGTGGATTCGACCCTACTTCCCTATCTACTTTAGTTAGAGGACTTAGGTAATTCTTTTGATTAGGTGATACGACTTTAGCCTGTCACCGATACTATCGGCGCCCAGCTCCTCCAATGTCGACCGACCTACCATCATCCTTTCTCCCTTACCCCAACTATGTATCACAACCGTTGAACCACGAACGGACCACAACAATTATTTTGGTCATGGAGCCACCCAAGGTTGCCCACTAATTTATGAGTGAGCACCAACCCCCTAAAGAGCTTTAGTTTGATATAGTCAAATGTTACCAATGAATACCCAACTGATAGAAACACAATAATGTCCCATGGGTCATTCTATTGCCTATGGTTTTTCCAAGGGTTTGGTTGATGAGTTATTAGGACTTTTGTAGACTGCCTCGCCCTTGCGGGACCTTGATGATGTATTGTTAGGCAAACCTAACACGATAGGAGGATGTTTAAACTCGAGGCTTCCCCTTGCACAGGGCATTGACCATGTCAGCGGCATAGGGCTTAGCCCCCGACTTTGGCTGTGACACAGTTTCTATTTTGGGTACCCGAATTTTTTCTCACCCTAATAGAGAGTGTTTAGGGTAAAATAAATACCCCAACACGTGGTCCAATCCCATAGTGACACGTGGCCCAGTAAAAGGGCGACACGTGTCCCTATAGGAAGATGACACGTGGCAACCCTAAGAGCACCTGAATGAGAGAAAAGGCCTCCTTACATCAGGAGGCCCAATTCCCGAGAAAAGCGCTAAAAACGGCGCCCCCAAAGGACACATGTCCTCTCCTGATTGCGCCGCCAATCAGAGCACACCATTCTAGGTCATCAAACCCTAGATGGCACACATTCCCACCCCTATAAATACTCCAATCATTTATGATGGAGGGGTGGATTAAGACATATCATTCAAGAGTATTAAATTTCACCAACTTCTCTCTACTTTCTCTCTCTAAATTACTTCGTTTTTCGACCACTAAATTGATCGTAGGAGGCGAATATTCCGTCAAACGAAATATTCGTTATTTTGCAGGTGTACAAGACCGTCCAGCTTATTCAAGACTTGTATCCCGAAGGATACCAAAAAACCCCAAAATATTTGGCGCCGTCTATGGGGATACACGTCTGAAATGGCTAAAGATGAACAGACACCCCCTCCTGTTCAGGACGACCATGTTAAGAATCTTATTGCAACAATCAACTCTAGCGATCCTTTGACAGCTTCATTTCATGAGGCAGAGGATCCACCTGTCACAGCTGCTTCCTTGAAGGCCGCCTTGGAAAAGCTCCAAAAGGAGCTTGAGGGTAAGATCCTCTCTTCTTCTAGACAGCCGTCCAGCAGAGAAGGAGATGGTGTCCGAAAGAAACCCCAGGGCAAGACGGCCAATATTGAGGACCCCGGGAACACTCTATTTAGGAGACATGCAAGGTCACTAAGGGTGCCCCGGATGAACGAGTCCAGGCTACTTGGGAAAACACAGTCGGCTGGGGGGCAGACTAATCAGCCTCAAAGGCAGCCGAACGAGCCATCCCAGTGCTGGAAAGATGCTAGAGATTATCTCCGGCACAAGCGGCAGGAGCAGGCACACTACTCGGACACTACCTCCACTCCTACCATGCCGGATGAATTCTCCAACCACACTCTCTCCAAGCATACCAGCTCGCCAGCAGGAGTCAAGCTCACCGTACTCCAACTCCAGTTCCTTTAACACAACCACTTTAGTTTCAGATGTCCCTTGATTATGGTGCAGTATTGTCGCCTATAACCCTAGCGTACGGGCAATATGGGCAATACAACCTGCCGTATAACCAGGCCGCGTACCTGGGCGGACAGGCCACACTACCTAAGCCTATTAATTGGAAAATGTGCTTGTTGAATCTTGGTGACAAACCGCCTCCTTTTTCTCAAGAAATTCTCAACTCTCCTCATCCAGCTAAAGTAAAGAGTGTACTTATGGGAGCCTATGACGATATGGGCGACCCAGAAGAACACATCTCCTCGTACAAAAATTTGATGTACTTGCAAAGTGTGGATGATGCCACCTGGTGCAAATGCTTCTTGGCCACCCTTAAGGGTGTAGCTCAAGACTGGTTCAATTAGCCTGCCGACCGGATGCATCAATTGCTTCACAACTCTCGGCTTATTGTTCGTTGGAAACTTCTCCTACAACATACCACCTCGTAAGACTAGTCTTAACTTGGCGACCATCGTCCAAGGGAAGAAAGAAGGGGTTGCGTTCGTACGTACAGAGGTTCAATATGGAGAAGGCACAAATTCAGAAACTGCCGGATGAAATGGCCTACTCGGAGTTTCTCCGAGGATTAAGACACAATGGTTTCAAATTTAATCTGATCAGAAAAAAGATTCAGACATACGTCGGTGTTCTGCGGGAGGCTGAATCATATATTGAGGCAGCTGATTTTTGTTCGCTTACAAAAACAGAAGAGTCGGCCAAGGGTGCCGAGAAAAAACAATCTTCTCAGCAAAAAGAAGGAAGGAAACAACAAAAGAAAAGAGGTTTGGGTGGCCAACTGCCAACAGACAAAATCAAAGAAAGCCAAGACGTACGAGTCGCAGTGTAAGTACAACAAAGATTGTTATTCAATTTTAATGGAAATCAAAGATAAGTTCGAGTTTAAGAAGCCACAACCTTTGAGAGGGTCGGCCCAATGCAGAAAAAAGAACAAGTACTGTCATTACCACAAGGATGTGAGGCATGACACGAACAATTGCAACAATTTGAAGAGGTTACTGGATAAGCTGGCCGAGAAGGGCATGCTCAATTCATATGTTCCGAAGTCCAAGTTCAACTACTCTTGGACAGACAACAAGTTCGAGAAAAAGAAAGAAAAGGAAAACGATGACGATGGAAATAGCACAGACTCGGGGTTTGTGGCCGTCATATCAGGCAGCTTTGCTGCAGGCGGCCCAACCATGAAGGGAATCAAGTAGGACACTTTGAACTTTGGGAATGTTATGCACACTGAAGAGGTCAAGGTCGAGCCCTTTTCAGAGGTGACGGTTTGTGAGGCATACCGAGGCAAAATCAAAGCCCACCATAATGACCCCATGGTGTTCATCTTGAAAGTCGCCAGTTTGAAGGTTAGACGAGTGCTAATAGACACAGGTAGCTCGTCCGACATAATCAATTTAGCTTGTTTGAAGAATCTGAAGTTTCAAAGGATGCCCTAATGGATATCTCCCACCCGTTAGTTGGGTTCGTGGGAGTATTATCCACTCAGTCGGACGCATAGACTTTCCTGTCCGATTTGGGAAGAAGGGAGAGGAAAGGGACATGGTCGTCTGTTTCCTAGTTGCTAAGGAGCTCACCGGCTACAATGTTATCATCAGCCGCCCAACTTCGACATCGATCAGCAAAGGTAGTAATAGTCCCTCATTTGATGCTGATGAAGTTTAAGCGGTCGGATGGGAAGATAGGTTCCATTTAAGGAAATCAAAAGATGGCCAAAGAATGTAATCAGCTGGCTGTAAAACCAACAGCACACGTACAGGGAAAAGTGTCCGAGCAAAATTCTGAAGAAGAGTCAATCTAAGCATACCAGGTCGGCAAAAAGCGCAAGTCGGTCAAAAAAGAGCAAGCATAGCAGCTAATGACCGTCGGTCATCATCCAGAAGAGTTGAGGCCACAGCTGGCCGGCGAACATACGGACATAGTGCTTAACCCAGACCAGCCTGATCAGACAGTCAAAGTGGGCACTATGGCCATGTGCTTGCTTAGAGATGACTTGGTGAAACTGTTAAGAGAGTTCAGAGATGTGTTTACATTTGAAGTTCATGAGATGCTTGGTATCAGCCCAGACTTAGCAGTTCATAAGCTAGCTGTGAATCCGGCTATGAAACCTGATCGTCAGAAAAAGAGGAACCATGGTAAAGAAAAGAATCAGGCGGTCGTAGCCGAAGTAAATAAGCTGCTAGACGCCGGTTTCATTCGACAATGTTAATACCTTGACTGGGTGGCCAATGTAGTTTTTGTCAAAAAGCCGAATGGAACTTAGAGGATGTGCGTGGATTACATTAACCTCAACAAGGCATGCCCTAAGGATAGCTTTCCCTTGCCTAAACTTGACCACTTGGTTGATTCAACGGTCGGGCATGCCCTGATGAGCTTTATGTACGCATACTCTGGACTCCATCAAATCCCTTTATGGGTAGAAGACCAAGAAAAAACAGCATTTGTGACCGAGCAGGGGCTATACTGCTACAAAGTCATGTCGTTCGGCCTGAAGAATGCCCCTGCCACATTTCAGAGATTGGTGAATACGGTCTTTAGAGATCAGATTTGGCTAGAACATGGAGGCTTATATTGATGATATGATTGTTAAATCAAAGAGGTCGGCCGACCATCTGAGTAACCTCCGAGAAATGTTTACCGAACTCAGGCGGCATAAGATGATGTTAAATCCAAAGAAGCGTGTCTTTGGTGTTAAATCAAACAAATTTCTCGGATTTTTAATTGAATAGCTCGGCATTGAGGCCAACCCTGAAAAGATCCAAGCGGCCTTAGACATGAAATCGCCCAGAACTATAAAAGAAGTTCAAAGATTGACCGACTGCTTAGCTTCACTCGGACGATTTCTGTCAAGATCAGGGGATAAGTGCCGCTATTTTTTCCAAACTATCAAGAAAAAAACAATGTTCGAGTGGACAAAGGAGGCCGAGGAAGCCTCTGTACAGTTGAAGAATCATTTGCATACCCTTCCTCGGCTCGTCAGTCCCCTTAAAGATGAGAAGCTATACATGTATTTGGCTATCTCAGATCATTCCTTAAGCGCCGTCCTACTTGCTAAAAGGGACGGCCATCAGATCCCGGTGTATTTCATTAGCCACATACTGCACAATGCCGAGCTTTAATATCCACCCATTAAAAGTTCGGCTTGGCATTGTTTTATGGCATCAAAAAAGCTAAGGCCATACTTTCTTGCTCATTTAATTGTGGTCTACACGGACCAACAATTGAAGAAGATGTTCACGACATTGGAGGCCAATTGCCGAATGCTCAAATGGGCCTTAAAATTGATAGGATTTGATATCACATTCGAACCTAGAAAAGCAATCAAGGGCCAAGCCTTTGCAGATTTCTTGGCTGAAATGACGCGGCCGGATTACAGCCGGCAAGGGATCAGATTCAGAAGGATTTTGTGGATGGAAGTGTAACAGTGACCGGGTGTGGCGTTGGTATCATATATCTATCTCCCAAAGGAGATAAGTTTGAATATGCTTTGAGATTTTAGTTTCAATCCTCTAACAACTAGGCCGAGTATGAAGCCCTTTTGGTCGGCCTTAGAATGTGTAAGGCGGCCGGGGCAACAAAGATTGATCCCTGTTCAGACTCTTAGCTGATAGTCAGCCAAGTAAATGGTGATTATGAGGCTAGGGAGTCGACGATGATGAAGTATTTGCAAATGGTGAAAGATGAGGCCGAGATCCTAGAACATTTCACGCTGCAACAAGTCCCTCGGTCCGAGAATCATTAAGCGAACGCCCTGTCCAAGCTAGCCTCCTCGGCATCATGTGATACTCCAAGATCTGTGTTCTAGGAAGTTAAGTATAAAAGGAGTATTGATGTCGAGCCCGTGCAAATCATTGACAGAAGCTCCACATGGATGGACAGAATAATCTCCTATCTCAAAGATGGAGTTCCTTCGGACGACCCAAAAGAGAGCTGGATGATGAGGAAAAAGGCGGCATGGTTTGAGATGAAGGGAGAGGACTTGTTCAAAAGATCATTTTTAAAGCCTTACTTGAAGTGTGTCACGCCCGAGAGGGGGCATAAGGTGCTGGACGACCTCCATCAAGGCCATTGCGGATCACACGTAGGCGGACAAGCCTTAGTTGAGAAAGTTACCCATCCGGGGTATTATTGGCCGAGCATGAATTCAAACGCCATGGAAATGGTGAAAAAAAATGTGACAAGTGCCAGAGATTTTCAACCCTTATTCACTTCCCGGCAAACAACTTGTCGGCCATAAGTAGTCCACTTCCCCTTGCAAAATGGGGCATGGACATCTTAGGGTCGTATACTCATGCATCTAGACAAAGGCGGTATGTGTTAGTAGCAGTTGATTACTTCACAAAATGGATGGAAGCCGAGGCCGTCCGAGGGATTAAATGGAGAGATGTATCTACCTTCATCTGGAAGAAAATAATCACACGTTTTGGTGTGCGCAATCAATGGTGTTCGATAATGGACCGCAATTTGAGACTGACCATCTCAGGGATAGGCTGAATGACCAGGGCATAGCACATTGCTTTGCCTCGGTCGGACGTCCAAAGGCCAATGGCCATGTTGAAGCATACAACAAATTGATCTCCAATGGCATCTAGCGGAAGCTTGAGAAAGCAGGCGGCCTATGCACTGATGAGTTGGTCAATGTGTTATGGTCCATTCGAACGACAGCGAAGAGTTCAACAAGCTAAGGGAAACCCTATTTTTTTCTAGTCTATGGTGCTGAGGCTGTGCTCCCAATTGAAATGTATGAGCCTACTCTAAGAGTGATGCTATATGATGAATCGACCATTGGGAGGCTATGAATATTGCTCTTGTAATCCCCCCATATTTTTAGAGTAAATTATAATATATTTCTTTATAATTTATAGCAATATGTTATTTCTTTTTCATTAAATAAATTATTTAATGAAAAATTTAATTGAACCTTATTAAATTAATAGGCACTAATTTAATTCAAATTTCTCTTTCTATACACCAACTTACCTTATCTATAATGTTAGTAGCCCAATTATAAGTAAAGAGAGCTTAAACTTCCATTCAAGCCCAAACTATAATTCATACTCTTACTTAAATTGGGAGACCAATCCCACATAAAAACCTCAAAAACCCTCACTTTTCTCCCCTCACCTAACGTAAACCTGCTACTCCTTTCCCCACTTTTCCCCCTGCTTCACGATAAAAAAAAAAATAAAAAAAATAGAAAATTTGCTGCTACACTCGCTGCCTTCGACGACCACACGCAACACCACCACCACCGACGTCGCACCTGCCGCACCGCCCAGCACCAACGACCAGTTCGCTTCTTCTTTCCTCCTTTGTTCTTTCTTTTTCTTAAACTATTTCAAGTTTTAATCTTTATTGGTTCTTGATTTTTGTTATTATTATTATTATTATTATTATTAGTTAATAGAGATTAATTGATACTAAAGACTACAAATTTGTGATCTTTATTGTGTTTAGATTTGTGAGTAAAAAAATTTCAGATTTATTTAGTTAAGAAAATAAGGGTTTAAATCTTGGTTTTCATGATTTTAGGGCTTAAAAACGTGTTACTCAAGTTACTTAAATATATAGTGATTACATTATGTCAAAATTATATTTTTGATAATTAAAACTAATTTTTCAAATTTCAAAAGTTTTAATCTTGGGTTTAAATTGTATTGATTTAATGTGTTTCAAGTCTCTAATTTCATTAAAAAAAGGTTTTGGATATTTTGTGATTATAAAGTTGGGAACTTTAAAGTTTGATTGCAAGAATAAATTTTCACATTTTAGGTTACTGTTTTTGAAGCTTGTAAATGCATTGAATTGGTGAATTTTTTGGGTTTAAAGCCTACTAACTTAATATATAATGTAGGTAGTTTCAAAGATTATTATAATTTTAAGATTTCATGTATAAAATAAATTTTCAGATTTTATTAAACTTTAAACTAGCTGAAATTTCATGTATAAGGGTATATTTTTAAGGTTTTTAGGAAGGAAACTTAAAGAACTATATATAAGCTTTTAATTTTAATTAAAGAGAAGGTTTTAAAGTGTTGTTTGATTGGATTTTGAAGGCTTTAAAGTAAGTTAGTATTGCTGTAAATTTAATTGCTTGGGTATTGATTGAATTATTGTTGTTTGTTTAAGAGAGGACTTTGTAGAAGGTGCACTACTAGAAATAGGCCTATTTCCGACGGAATCATTCCGACGCACTTATATTCCGTCGGAAAATTCGAATTTTTCGACGGAATTTCGGTCTGTCAGAAAAGTTCGTCGGAAAATATATGTTGCGACGGAAAATCCCTCGAAAATATTCCGACAGATTTTTTTCCCTTGGAATTTACTGCTTCCGACGGAATATTCCCTCGGAAAATTCCTTCCGACGGAATTTCCCATCGGAGGCTGTAAATTTCGACGGAAAACTAATCCGTCGGAACATATTAATTTCCTACGGAATTTCTGACGGAATTTTACCCTATTCCGACAGAATTTTGACAAAAAAAAAAAAGAAAAAAAAACCTCCAAAACCCAGAAACCCTTATTTTTCTCTCTCCTCTCATCCGCCTCTTTTTTCTTTTTTCTCCTCTCCTCTTCTCTTCCTCCTTCATCTTTCTTTTCGATCTTTCTCTCTCCTCTCCTCTTTCCTCTTCTCCTTCCTTCTCCTTGTCCTTCCTTCTCCTTCGTCCTTCCTTTTCTTTCGTCCTTCCACTTCCTTTTTCTTCTTCGACACAACGGAGCATTTTCATGGCCAAATTCGTGGATTTTGATTATTTTAAAGTTTAATTAGGCCAAATTCGATCAATAAAAGTCTAGATCTAGACTTTCATGGCCGAATTTGGCCTTGTTAAACCATTTTCATGGTGAAATTCGAAGCCCTCTTCAATTCAAGGTATGTTTATTTTTTAATTTTTCTGTTTTCTGAGTTTTTTTTCTTTTTTTTTGAAATTTTTGAGCCTATTAGTTGTAGTGTGTGTGTATGACGTGTGGGCTAGTGGTGGGTGGCGAGGTGGGAATTTTTGGGTGGTTTCGTGGGGTTTGGTGGCGTGGGCTATGGTTATTTAGGGTTGTGAGTGGTTTCATGGGTTTGGTGGCGTGAATCTGGGTTAGGATGGTCGTGGTGCGTTAGGGGGTGGGTTAAGGGTGTTTGGTGGGGTTACGGTGGTGGGGTGGGTTTGGTTGGGGTTAAGGGTGTGGGTGGGTTACGGTGGTGGGGGTTGGGTTGGGGTTAAGGGTGTGGGTGGGGTTAAGGGTGTGGGTGGGTTACGGTGTTGGGGGTTGGTTAATGTGGGCAGTGGTGGGTGGTGGGTTAGGGGGTGGCAGTGAGTTAGGGGTGGTGGGTATGGGCAGTGGGTAGGGGGCTGTTTTTTTTTTTTTTTTTTATTAAACTTTCCGACGGAAATTCCGTCGGAAGCATAGTGGTTTCCGCCGGAATATTCCGTCGGAAGGTTGTAAGTTCCGATGGAATTCAGACCGTCGGAATGCTGCGACGGACTTTACAATTAAGTCAAATTTGACTCCGACAGAACAAAATCCGTCGGAAAGGTCTCTTCCGACGGAATTTCCGACGGTATATCACAAAATACCTACAAAGGGTCTTCCGACAACGCTTTCCGTCGGAAATGAATTCCGTCGGAAATGGCCATTTCCGACAGAATTTCAGGGTTTTCCGACAGATATTTTCCGTCGTTGATTGGCTGTTTTCTAGTAGTGGTGATTTCTAGTTCCTAAAGTGGCCAACCAACTCGTTTACTTAAGGTACGTACACGGATACGAAAAACCTTGACTTTAGGAGCATGTTTAAGGATTTGGAAAATTTAGAATCATGTTAGGAAACCTGTGGTTGGTTGAAATTGTATGGTAGTAAGTTTGATTTGTGATTAATGTGATGTTGAGTTTTGAATTATGTATAGAAGTGATCATGCGGTTGTTTATATGTGTATTGATTTATCTTGTAAGTATTATTTATGCGTTAACTTCCAAGGTAAGCTTAGAGGCAAATGTATGTGAATATGTGGAATGAATTATTATAATTACTTATTCATGATTATTGAAATGGAATGAGTATAGGGAGAATTTAAGTCTTAAATGACGAGGTTGAGGATTTGAGGTGCCTTATGCACATAAGGTGTTTATACACCGAGGTAGTTAAAGGATTCAATACTAAATGTTGATTGTCACTAATAAATCAAGAATTGAATTGGAAATTTGAATTGGTTGAATGACTAATGTTTGATTAGTTGTATTGTTTTGCATTTGAGTCATCACCAAGTTTAAACTTGTAAACCACGTAAAGTGCATGATGGATGAACAATAAAACTCCGGATTTTTGCACATCTAGAGTATTGACAAACATGGGTTGGGGTACACGGGGCATTAGCCGTGCACTTTTCTCGAGGTCGTCTGATCTAAGAGTATCTTGTTTTCAAATACTTTTTAAAGCTATAAGGAGTTAGATGAGATCTCATATTAGCTATGGCCACGGAGTCGCGCCCGTCTGCCATTGATGTTTATTGATGTTTCCGAAAAGGAGGCATGGGGTTTTTCTTTTATTAATGTTCCTAAGTGGAGCATGGGGAGACAACCTTGTCTATTGCTTAATCCAATGAATAAAATGAAATGAATTATTTATTAATGAATAAGTAAAGTCTCAGTGACGTTGGTAGTTGATTTATGCGTTTGAGTTAGTAATTAAATTATTTGTGTGTGGTTTGATAGTTAGAAGCATGCTAGGAATTTTATTGTTATATATTCGTAGCTTGTATGTACTGATGACGTAATTTTGTGTGACTTTTCTTGGTCATGGCCTTCACCTTTCAATAACCTTGTAATGATCCAATTTTTACACTTGTAATATTGGGGAGCAGATTAATCACAGGTATTTACATAGTGAGACTTGCATCAAGTGATAGGATATTAAGTGGAGAGTTGGTTTCTACTTATGTTTATTTCTCGCATAAATATTAGACTTTCTTAAACTCTGGTTTAATTTATTTATTACTTTGACAATTGGGTTTTGAATAAGGGCCTTGATGGTTCCAACTTGTAAGACTTAATTTGGTTTTGCTTATTGGTTTTAAAACTTTTTTACAACTGAATTAGTTTTTCCGTTGCTAAATTCAGAATTAGCCTTAACGTTTGAACACGTGGCGGTAGCACGTCAGTAATTCTCTTGCATTTTATTAAAGGTAATTTACAGGTTGAAAGAGAGATTTATTGGGGTGTTACAGCTCTAGACTTCCTTCCAGAAGCTAGGGGCAATGCGGCGCTTAGACATGAAATCTATCATCTAAGGATGACGAGGGCATATAATCGCAAAGTGTCAAAGCGGCCGCTTAAGATCGAAGACTTGGTTCTGAGGAAAATGGAAGCGATAGGTCGAGCAAAAGAGGATGGCAAGCTAACCCCAAATTGGGAAGGGCCCTATCGAGTTAAGGAAGATGTGCGAGATGGTACCTACCGTCTTGAAGCCTTAGATGGTCGTCCTATTCCCCGAACGTGGAATACGGACAATCTAAAAAAATATTATGCATAAAGTTTTTGTACTTAGCTAAAAAGTTGTATATACAACTAGGTCTGAACGACCGAGCAATGTAATTAAAGTTGTACGGCCAAAAACAATGTAATTTTGACAATATTAATTAAAAAGTGAAACATTGTTATCAAATTTTTTCCATTTATATAGTGATAAGCAGAAATGCCGCCTAAAAACGGAAACGAGGCTACTTATAACATAGCAGCTTGACCCTTAGAGGGGCATGTTGAGGCGGCCAGGTAAAACGCCTAGCAAGGGCATTCCCAAGCAAAGCAACTCGACCATAATGGTCAAAATGCTATTAGCTCCATCCGACCATGTGACAAGTCGGACAGATGAAACATAAGGTAGTCCAAAAATTGCCTAAGGTATTTTTACCCTAAGGGCAAG
This sequence comes from Chenopodium quinoa, assembly GCF_001683475.1. Lineage (NCBI taxonomy): Eukaryota > Viridiplantae > Streptophyta > Magnoliopsida > Caryophyllales > Amaranthaceae > Chenopodium > Chenopodium quinoa. The sequence goes on along the minus strand of NW_018742552.1, from coordinate 490,383 downwards.
GGCATACTTAGGCTCCCAAGCCCTACAAACACTTAAAAATAATCAAGTTAAGATAATACTTGAAATTTCACGAGTGCGTCCGAGAGATAGTATCAAAGGACGACTCGGCATAAGCCAATTACACGGCCGTATAATTAAAATTCATTCGGCACTCACCTAGTCCAAGGGCAATCATTATTATGATTTGATTAACTTACTAGTCGTCATACCCTTTGAGGTATAGAATCTACTATGTTAATCAAACCCCTTTAAATATGGACTAGGCAAATGCCGAATAAAGGGGCATCCCCCAGCAAAAATCATTCGTACGCAAAAGAAAATAAAGGCATGAAAAGTTGCTCAAAAAGGCTAAGTATGGATGAAAGAAGAAAACTTCATAAATTAAAGCCGTTTAAAAGACGGAAAAATAAAAAAGAGAGTATATTACAAGACCACTCAAAACAGGCGGTAAAAGTTGAAATTTTTCAAAGCAAGGAAATAAAAAATTAAAGTACAAAAATCTTGAAAACTGTAGCAAGGGGACACGAGCTCCTCACTCGGCTGGTGCTTCATCAGCATTGGCCTAAGCCGACTCTTCATCAATTTTAGCAGGCTCCTCCTCCACCTCGGCCGGCTTCGGCTCCTCTCCTTTATCATCTTCATCGACCTCAAAGTCAGAGGAAGTCTCAACAAACTCGGGAGGAGGCTTACCGATAGCTTCGGCCTCTTCCTTGAAGCATACGTGCTCGAGATAGCGAGTGAAGCATTCTTGAAAATAGGTCGTCTCACCTTCGTCAACCATCATGGAGAAGGCCTCGTAGAAGCGGCTCTTCAGCTTCTCCTTGGCCTTATGCTCAACGCGGATGGCCTCTTCAGAATCAATCGGTCAAGGAGTCTTCAGTTGCTAAGACAAGTCCGCAATGGACTTGTTCAAGTGCTCAACCTTAAGCCTAAGGGATTCTACTTCGTCTAAGGCCGTCTGGAGAGCTTCTTGGGAGGAGGACAGCTCGTTCCTTGGTTTTTCGGAGGCATTAAATCCCTCCTTCCACCGAGCGGTGTTCGTGACCGCCTCATTCCTTTCCAGCTGCACCGCCTCCCGAGCCAGCCGCTCCCGCTTGAGAGCATCGCCAATCTTGATGATGTCTTCAGCCTGCCGAGCAGAATTTTCGGACAGTGCATTGATGTTGGTCTTGTGCCGAATCTCCTGCATAGCAATTGTGCAGGTGTTTTCATCAATTATTCGTTTTATGGTGGCCCAGGTCGCCTTGATCTTCTCGTTTTCTTTGGCCTTCCAGTCCAGGAAGGCATTGAGCCTCAGGAAGATCTGCATTCGGACGGATATAAGTTAGCAAGAGCAAAATATGAAAATAAACCAAGTGTTGGAGCATAAAAAATAAGTTGAGTGCTAATAAAAGACATTACCTCGGCGCTGCAGTTTTATCATAGGGCCGAGGAAGCCCTCATCAATGCTGCGGAACTTTTCCCGCTACTCTTTAGGGATGGCCCGCTGCATGGCATCCTGGATAACCTTTCGGTCAGCGCCTATGAGCGATTGGCCGGGCAGTCTCATATGTATCTCCTTGGCAATGTCTGCGCTAAGTAAGAAAGGATGTTAGATTGACCAAACAAGTTCATGAAAACACAAGTAATAAGAAGCATACGGATGTTCAACATACCGTCCGAGAAAGATGGAGGAGATGGAATTTGAAATGTAGAGGGGTATGGGGGGACTAGTTGATCCCCTTCCTCTTGGAGTTGTTCTTCGGCCGACTGAGGCATCCTTCTGCCACTTAGATTTATCAATCACATGGACATACGGAGTCGAGGCTGAGTTTCCGGTCGTTTTAGCTGGGGATGACTTACCCCCTTCGCCCACATGGATGGACTCATCGTGGACTGCCTCAGTTTGCGGCTCCACGAACTTAGTGACCCCACTAGGTGACAACTGGGGTGGCTCTCCTTTAGACTGCTTTGTGGCAGCCTGCTGCGTGGTCTTGGCCGCATTAAAGGAAGACTTAGCCTTCGAGTTTGTTGTCTTCCTAGCCTTGGACGACTGGCCGTCCTTGAAAGCCGAGGCCGAATGCTTCCTCTTCGTTTGAGGAGTGGGAGTGGCCGCATGAAAGGAACAAAACAAAGTCAAAAAATGAAACAAGTGTCCGAGCAAAATTGAGAAGGAACTCCTTCCCAACCTACCAGCTCGGCAAACGAAGTTAAAAGATGATGTTTAGGAAAATCTGGAAAGGATACCCTTCCCAACATATCAGCTCGGCACCAAAAAAAAAAGAGAGAGAAAGAAAGAAACTATCAGTACCTCCTTGGCCTATTCGTGCTGTTGTTGGCGGAGTTTGTACCGCATCACGTCCAGCTCAGACATGTCGGTCTCTCCTTTCTGCTCGGGATCCAACATTCCAAGAGTTACGTCTGAAAAGAAGAAAAATGAAGAAAGTGTTAGAATATTTTCAGAATACAAAGAGCATTCGAACGGTCAAGTCACAAGGTTCTACCTTGAGGGTATTTCTGGTATAGGCTGCAGGCCGACATAAATACTAGGTTCCTAAGCTAGTCGGCCTGGGGATCCAATTGGATGGCACGGTCACCGTTTTTTTCATCCCTGGCCACCTTCTTGACTTTGAAGTAATTTAGTTGAAAGCTGTTGTCAGGATGGACGGGTGGCTTCAAGGGTTTGTGTTGCCCGCGTCCGAGTTGAATTGGATCGTCATTGAACCGATTCATCCGCAAATTAAATTCTTCGTCCTTGGTCTTAATGCGGTAGAATCGGTTCTTCCAGTCTCGCCACTTGGACGGCCTGTTCAGAACCACCAGATACTCTTTCTGGGTGCTCAAGATAAACTAGTCATCCGTCCCAAAATCCAGGCAGACCGTGGAATGCATTTCATAAAAAATTGGGACATCCGAATTGAAGCCTTGCCTAAGGCACGTCACAAGATTGCCAAAAATATTCATCAAGCTGTTCGTCACCAGCTGGTAGATAGCAATGTTTTATTCGTCCAGCAGAGCTTGGACGAATGAATGTAAGGGGAAGAGAAGGCCCACTTCCAAGGCGGAGTGGTAGACACTAAAACATTTCCTTCGCTGCCTCTTGCTCTCCTAGGCGGCCACTGAGTAAGAGCGGGTTGGCGCCACAATTTTGTAGCCTTCTCCCAGATGGAGGGACTTTTTGAAATTCTCAAAGTTCTGATGCAAAAAAGCCAAAGCAACATCGCCGACCATACAGGCGTACGGGTCCTTAAAATTATCGGTGTTGGCCTCCTCAGCGTCCGGGTTCTCAGTTTCTTCCTCAGCGGCTTAGGGTGCAGGGACCCTGGCTGAGCCAAATTCAGAGGACAACACTGTGTCCAATTTAGCAGCTTCGGCCGAGCTCCCTCCCTTGGAGCCCTGGCCACCTTTAGTGACAATGGTGCCTTCAGGAACCAAGGGTTTCTTGCCCTTATCTTGTTTTGATTTCCAAAAGGAGGGGCTCTGCGAGGGGGCAGGTCGGTCGGCTCAGCAATGTGAATGCCAGTTCTAGGCCAGACCGACCTGATAGTTTGGATTGAGGGTTTTTGGTCGGACGACCCCACACGGTCGGACCTAGCGTCTGCCTAATTTCCTAATGGATGCCTTTTAGAAGATGGCAGCTCGGACGGCATCAACACCAAGCTGGTATATTGGGAGAGGCGTTGTACCAGATATTGCTCGGACGCCTCCCTAGAAGAAGAAGTGCCTTGCTGATTTTGGCGCTCAGAAAATGAGGCGGTCACTTCTATTAAAGAGCATGCACTACCATTAACAGTGGTATTCGTGTTCTCCCCTTCCGTATTAATCGGATCATAAGGGACTAGGGGGTCCACTATACTGCCGTTTGGATTTCTAAGGACACCCCGTTTATACGTTTGTCTCGAACGCGCCATGTTCGACTGCGGGGGCGGAGAAGAATAGGTGAGGGTGAGTTGGTACTCACTACAATGGACCCACTCCAAAGAGAGGAATCGTCTCCGTCCACTCTAGACTCCTCAGTCCCAAGCGAACGGGCGACCTCATGAGGAGAAACGGACGAAGCGAAGTATTGTGCCAGCTCGTGTTTAAAAAATAAAACAAGTATGAAAAAAGAAGAAGTAAAGGAAAACAGACGATTACCTCAGTACGAATAGAAAACTTTGAAAGTTTTTGAAGATCTTGAATGTTGACCAGAAAACTCAAGGAAACTCGAATGGAAAAGTGAACAGCACGGCGAAGCTCTCGAAGATTTGGAAAGAAATTCACTTTCTCTCTCTAAAAGCTCTGACTTCTCTTTAGAAAACACAAAAATCCAAAGTGTTTTTTTGAAGTCAAAACAGTTCTATTTATAGGCAAAATTTATGAGGGCAAAATGGTAAAACCACTTTTCCCGCCCAGAAGCTCAAACAGTTACTTTTGAAAAAGTTTAACCTAGAAGCTTGAACGGTTAAAAAACCGCCCTGTCATTTGAGACGCGAAGATGTACGACTAACTTAACAGCGCGTCAAAAAAAACGGCCAGATCAGCAGAATTTGTACCGTTAGTCAGGAAAATACGAAAGACATGTGTCCCACTTAATACCAGGCGGCACCATCCGTTCGCTTGATTTTAAGACTTAAGTCTACTTATGAAATCAGGCGGACCGATTAAGACGAATAGCCCACAAGAATAAACCCATGACCAGACGGACGGAACAGTCCGCCTCTTTTTAGTAATGATGCCCTATCAGCCCGATATTCGAACGATACTGGACGAGTAAAGATCAGAGGAGGCGACCCGTAGGGTACGAGCCACCCCCTCTGAGGGGCAAATGTTTAGGGTAAAAAATAACCCAATACGTGGTCCAACCCCATAGTGACACGTGGCCCAAGAAAAGGGCGACATGTGTCCCTATAGGAAGATGACATGTGGCAACCCTAAGAGCACCTAAATGAGAGAAAAAGCCTCCCTACATCAGGAGGCCCAATTCCCGAGAAAAGTGCTAAAAACGGCGCCCCAAAAGACACATGTCCTCTCCTGATTGCGCCGCCAATCATAGCACACCATTCTAGGTCATCAAACCCTAGATGACACACATTCCCACCCCTATAAATACCCCAATCATTTATGTTAGGAGCCGTGGATTAAGACATATCATTCAAGAGTATTAAATTGCTCCAACTTCTCTCAACTTCATCACTTTAAATTACTTCGTTTTCCGATCACTAACTTGATCGTCGGAGGCGAATATTCCGTCAAACGGAATATTCGTTGTTTTGCAAGTGTCCAGACCGTCTGGCTGTATTCAAGACCTGTATCCCGAGGGATTCTAAAAAACCCCGAAACAGAGAGTATGATAGGAAAATTTGTGTAAAAGGACCTTTTAAGTGGTTGAATTTGTTTAAAAGGACCTTTGAAATAAAAAGTTGTGTAAAAGGACCTTATAAGGTGTATGATGTTGTGAGGGGATACTAGGCTGATTTTTCTGGATGGTCAAAGGCGGAGCTTCGGCGTTGACTCTCACGTGGGAGTCATGTGACTTTTTTTAAAAAGCCCACACGTTTTTTTTCCCCTTTCCCCCAAATTTTCCTCCTTTTCGAACTACTATACCCCTTTCATTTTTCCCCCTATCCTTTCATTCTTCGAATTTTGAGCCGGACGCTCCATCAAATCCAATTTTGAGGCAGGAAAGGTTGAACGTCCGCTCCTAAGGGTATGCGCGGTCGCTCTGTCGTGGGTCTTGTCTTTCTTAATTCTCACGTGATTTGCGCGTGACGGAAGATGCTTATCGATATCCAACGGCTGTGATTCGATTAATGATGATGAACGGTGATGATGATGGATTAATGGTGAATAGAGCTGTCAAAAGCTGACCTGGCCCAAAAAGTTTACTCGAACCCGATTATTAACCGACCTGTTTGAACCCGAAAAAAAGGTGACCCGAACCCGATATGACCCGACTTGAAACCAACCCTAGACCCGAGTTAACCTGAGTATTTGAGACCCAAACCCGAACATGAACCGACTTGGAAATGACCCGACCTGAATATAACCCGTAAATTATTGACCTGAGCCGAACCCGACCTGAATCGAGATTGACCCAAACCCGTTTTAACCCGTCAAAACCCGAATTTAACCCGACCTGTTACTAACCCGACCCGAATTTAACCCGACCTATTACTAACCCGACTTGAATGTAACCCGACCTATTACTAGAACTGTTAAAAGCTGACCGAACTGAAAAATTTACCCGAACCCGATTATGGTGACTCGATTCTGATATGACCCGACCTGAAACTAACCCTATCTAAACCTGAGTTAACCCGAGTATTTGAGACCCGAATCCGAACATTGTATGACGTATTTTCCAAACTTATTTGAACTTATTAACTTAAATATAACTAGTCTGAAATTGTTACCTAAAATGAGTGGAACCAATGAAAAATAGATTAGAATAGGATCTGAACATATCTTATCGAAATTAATATGAACTTTTTATAATTTATCTTAAATTTACATGATCACATTTAGTTTGAATTTGAACTTATAGGAAATTATTTATCCTAAAATAAGCGAAAAAAGTAATAAATGAAGAAATTGATAATGATTAAACATAAACGTCAATATATGAACTGTTTATAAACCGACACAAAAAATGTACCCGAACTCGATATGACCCGACCTGAAATCAACCCGAGACCCAAATTAACCCAATATTTGAAACCCAAACCCGAACATGACCCGACTTGGAAATGACCCGACCTGATTATAACCCGCAAATTATTGACTTGAACTGGACCCGACTCGAACCCAAGAATGACCCTAACTCATTTTAACCCGAATTAAACCCGACCTATTGTTCAGCCGACCCGAATGTAAGCCGACCTGTTATTGACTTGACCCAAACCCGATAAGATTTATGACCCGACATGACCCAATCCGAACCCGACCCGCATAGGTTACGATATTAATCCGAGTTGACCCGATCCAAACTAACCCGACTCAAATCCAACCCGTTTACCCGAATTGACACCATTGGTGAATATCGAAGGGAATTAGAGCGAGCAGCCAGCCAGCCACTTGAATCGAAGTAGAAGAAACGGGGGGTCTGATAGGATTTTGGGGTTTTTTTTTGTTTTGTTTTCATTTTCTTTAATTTTCCTTTTGTTTTTTCTTTTTCTTTACACATATCTCCAAAGTCCTAGTCGTAAAATTCAAGCCATTATAATAATCAGGTCGGTGACTTCAATTTCCTCCCAAATTCCTTCTCCTCCAATCTCCTCCATCAATGGCACCTCCACAACCCCTTCACGGCGGCGCTTCAAACCCCCAAACCCTTCAATTCCTCAGCAACGTCCTCTCACAACGCGGCCCTTCTTCCCTCCCTTACTCCGAAGACGTCAAATGGTTGATCCGCCAACACCTCGTCTCTCTCACCGACGCCTACCCTTCTCTCCAACCCAAAACCGCCATTTTCACGCACAACGATGGTCGCACTGTCAAACTTCTTCAAGCTGACGGCACTATTCCCATGTCTTATGCTGGTGTTACTTACAATATCCCTGTTGTTATCTGGCTTATGGAGTTGTACCCTCGTCATCCTCCTTGTGTTTTTGTCAATCCTACTCGTGATATGATTATCAAACGCCCTCATCCTCATGTTACGCCTTCTGGGATGGTTTCGATTCCGTATTTGCAGAAGTGGATCTACCCTAGCTCTAATTTGGTTGATTTGTGTCGTGATTTGAGTCATTATTTTGGGAGAGACCCGCCTTTGTATTCGCAGAGGAAACCCGATTCCGGGTCGAGTAATCTGAGCGCCAATCAGAATCATGGCCATAGTCATAGTCATAGTTTGAGTGGGGATTCTGGGGGTTTGTCGAATTCGGGGTATTCGGGTTCTATGGGTTCTGGGTCTGTTGGGCATCCTTCGGTGGCGGGTCCGAGGGTTTTCCCGCCATCGCCATATGTGGGTAGTGGGCGGATTATGCCCCCGTCGCCTCAGAGGCCGAGTGGGGGGACTGATGACCCGAACGAGGTTTTTAAGAGGAATGCGATTAATAAGCTTGTGGAGATGGTTCATGGAGATGTTGTGGGGTTGAGGAAGACGAGGGAGGCAGAAATGGAAGGTTTATTTAGCACCCAAGCGAATTTGAGGCAGCGGGAGGAGCAGATTAATAAGGGGTTGAAAGAGATGTTGGATGAGAAGGAAGGGTTGGAACAGCAATTGCAATTGGTGTTGACAAATGCAGATGTATTGGAAGGGTGGTTGAGGGAAAATGAGGAGAAGATGTCGAAATTGGGGAATAATGTCGATGTTGATGATGCATTCGAGCCTTGTGATGCTCTTTCAAAGCAGATGATCGACGCTAGCGCCTCTGATTTGGCGATAGAGGATGTCATTTATTCTTTGGATAAGGCGGTTCAGGATGGAGTTATACCTTTTGATCAGTACTTGAAGAATGTGAGGCTGTTGTCGAGAGATCAGTTTTTCCACAGGGCTACTTCTATGAAAGTTCGAGCCGCTCAGATGCAAGCTCATGTTGCTAGTATGGCTGCCAGGACATCACAATATATGATGTGAGCCGGAGGTTTTAGCTAATGGGAGTTCACCTCTTAGTCAGGTAGAATTCTTTATGATTTGATTGCTGTTATTTTACTTGTGAAATGTATTGCTGTCTCAATTTCTTTACATTCACAGTCTTATAGTTTTTTTCTGTTGAAGATCACTAGCTATTTTGGAGAATGGAGATAATTTTAATTACCTGGATTGCTCTTTAAACTTTATATTTATACTATATAGTAATTAGGGATTTGAATTTAGTTGCTATTATCTTAGTAAATTCTTTAAGAGTAGTGGGGGTCCAGTACAAGGTCATATGTAGCATTTGTCATTGGCTTGGCTGGAACTATGTTACATATGTTTATAGAAGGCTGAATACTTGAATTGCAGTTTCGTAACAAGCTAAATAACTATCAAAGTACCGTGAAATGCTACAAATATAGTGGTGGGTAGAAAGTAATGGCCAGAAAAATCATAAATTTATTTCACTCTGAGAAATCTAAGTTGTTCTAAAATTTAGAGAAAGAAAACTGGAATTCAAAAGAAATTCTAGAGCGTGATTACATGATATCTTTCTTTCTCCATCCTTGTTTCCGTTGAATCTCTCCTTCACAATTTCTTGGCTTATCCCCCTCTCCCCTTGATGTCTCTCTGGTTTCCTTTGTGCAGTAGAAAGCTCCTCTTCTCTGGCTATCTCTATCCTCCTCTAGGAGATGCACACATAGACTTCTGCAATCCTAAAGGAGCTTTTAGTTTGTTCAGCCTCCATTTTATCTACATATGCTAAATTTTTTTGAGGATTTTATAGATGACTAAGCGATCTTCATCTTAACAAAGAGAGGTTGCTTAGGCTCTGCAAATTTATACAATGCAGCTGCTTTTCCTCCTTATTTAATGCATCTTTTCTAATCCTATTTTATTTATTTTATTGGATTTTAGGCAATCAATGATCATCACCATCTTAACAGAAAGTAGTTGCTTAGGCTTAACAATGTAATGTAATGTACCTGTTTTTCTTCTTTATTCGAATGCATCCTTTCTCATCCTTTTCATTTTTTTGGCTAGATAATTGATCCCTGCTTGGCTTTGCAAACCAAAATTTACTCTTTTGTGCATTTCTGTCCCCTTCCATGTTCCTGTGTTTATGCTGCCTTTTCCAATTTCTCCTCTCTGTGCTAAGTCTCCTTCTTCCTCTCATTGTCGATCTTTGTGCTTTGATCACTACCTAAATTTTCTTTTGGCACGATTATTGACTACAGTAACCACCAGCCAAAATTAAAATTGGGAGATTTGGTCTTTTCCAGAGCTAGGCTTTCCCAAGGTTGTTTGTGATAAATTTAAAATCATTTTGCTATTCATTAATGGGGGTAAATTGTTGAAGCTGAATTTCAATGGATAAAACTTTATAATTGAGTCTTTGTTTTTTAAATAAATGCTTGAAAGCTACTTATAGTTCTTCTTTTCTCTAGTTATTATTTTGTGGGGGAGGGGATTGGGATGGTTATTGGTTGCGATTCCTTTTTGTAGGATTGAATTATCCAAGAGCCCTTTCAAAAGTTTTATTACTTATCCATTCATATGTCGTACTAGAGTTGGATAGTAGGAATAAGAAGTAACCTGTATCTATGAGCTCTGACCATTATTGAATTACAGAGTCTTAAGAAGTATCCAGCCCAATATTCCAGAATTTTCCTTTTGATTTGTATTTTCAAAATTCAGAATTATAAATAAGCTTTACATTTATCACTTGAAAAGAAAATGGAGGATTACTGTCATATAGGAAAGGCAATGGGTTGGACTATGTATTATCTGGCTCAATCCCACCACACAATTGGAGTTAAACTCTGACTCTGTCACTGATAACCTCTGCAACCTCCCAAATCTGAATCCGCTTGTAAAGGAAAATTTTTACATTTTATATTTTATGCATTTCGAAATTATTGAAAACTCTACATTGTATAATAGCAAATGAAATTTCAATAGCATTATATGTATAAATTTTTAATTATTATAAACAAACAATTACAGAAATGATGAAACTTAGATTTAGAAATATCAACTAACAATATTAATTTAAAAAGCACATACTTATGTTCTCTCAATTTTGATTCTTATTATAAGTTACAAGTCTAGATCTACAAATTGATATGAACACTTTGAGAAAGAGATTTGTGAACTTGAACCAATACACACATAGGTACACATGACAACCAAGTTCGGGCTCTTTAAATTGATATGAGAAGAGAAACATTAATTGATGAGATCGAAATATTAGAGGGATAAATATGGGGTATTTTTTAGAGAAGAGGTACTTCGAGGAGAAAGAAAGATTAGAAGAGAAGATGGTTCAATATAGCAAAGCAGAAGAAAGTGGGTGAAGCATTAAAAAAAGGGTTTTGGTTCTTTACTTCTTTTATACCCCCTAAAAAAAAGCAGTAAAAGTCCTATAAATATATATAGTGGGTCAGACTCAGACTCGGGTCAGGTCCATCGGGCGTCAAGCAAGATTTGAGTCCGATCCGACTTCATTCGAATTTGGACTATTTTAATGGGACTTGGATTCATATTTTTCATTCCCGGACTTGGATAGGTTTTTTTTTTTCTTCAAATCAGGTTGGACTTAGATTGAATTAAGATTGAATTGCTCTACCTAATATTATCTTTAGTAAATATTTTTAAGCACCTTGAACTACTATGATACTCAACCATTCTAATCTTTTTCAACAAGCCTTCTCTGAACTCTTCATCATTGGGAGAGCTAGTCCTGTTCATCTGTGCTGGAGTTTCTTAAAGCCTCATTTCCTTGATTATTTTTTTTTAAATATCTGCTGAGTTTTATTATATATTGTATCCTTGGTGAAAGATCCATCTTTATGTCCTATGATTTGCTGGAAGCTAGTTATTATCCCCCACAGCATTATGAGGCTCTCCGGTCTCCACCCTTAACCTTAACTGCATTTGCCTTGTGAATTGTACATAGATTGAATTTCAGCTTTTATCTACAGTCATTGATGGTTTATGAAAATATGTGTAAGATTTCTCTTTCTTGCTAGTCTGATGCTAACTAACCTTAGTGTTTTGAATATGGTGTCCTATTTTACCATAACCTACCATTTCTCTATTCCTCTAACAAGGCTCCTGATAAGGCTAGGTTGTCTTTTAGCCTCTTAGGAGTGGCCAAGCAAGGGTGTTGTATACCATTCCCATACATTATTCAACAATATTTCAAAGGATTAAATCCTTATCATATTGATTCCATAAAAGTTTTTTCAATCTGAGTCTTGATCTCAAAGGCAGAAGATGACTTGCCTACTAGATTTGTTGAGTAAGGGTTTCATGTGCTCACTGTTGTAATTCAAAGTTGAAACTTTGTGAATGTGAGCCTGAACCTGTTAATTGTTAACTTTGTTCAAAGTGTTATGTCCTAAAAGGTGATACAAGGAACATACGTGAATTGGTTTCCGTATCGGAATGCGGAACATACGCAACCTAGGTCGCTAGTTGTCACGATCGAAGGTGGCGACTCTTCTTTGTGGCTGAGCCAAATGCGGTTGTTTATGCGGCTTTGCAACTTTCATTTGATTGGTTCTCTAATCGACAATTTCCAACTCTTTTTTCTCTCTCTTCTTTCATATGCTTGTAATTTGTTTATTTTTAAGTCTTTTTCTCTATCCTTTCTCCTTGTCTCGCGTGGCCATAACTTGGGCTAAACCTTGCAATCCTGACCCGACCTGTGACCCGAAAACATAAACCCGAAATTGACCCGAACACAAAACTAACCCGACCTGAAGTGGAGTTGACCCGAACTTGACCCGATACCCGAATTGACCCGACCCAAAGTTGACCCGATACCCGAATTGACCCGACTCAAAGTTGACCCGATACCCAAAGTGACCCGAAACTCGAACTGAGCCGAATTGATGGACTTGAACAGACCCGAAACCCGAAGTGACCCGAAATATACCTAAAATTCACCTGACCCAAATTAACAAATACTCAAAATGACCTAACTGATTTAGGGCAATTACTTTACCGGAATAAACACTTTTCGAAATAACATAAACATTATAGTCTTATGTGTATAGTACTGTTGGAATGTGCGTGTAATTTAGTACTCATAATTCATAAAGAGTTCCACTTGATTAGGAACACTTGTTATAGTAATCATAAATATGAAACAATACAGTCTTGTGTATATAGTACGGTTGGAATTGTCTAATGAATATATTATTAATATTCAATTGTTTTACTTTATACTTATTGATAATTATAATATATTATTGGTCAAATTTCTACGTCAACAAAGATGAAGATTGACCCGACCCGAATCGACCCGACAATTGGACCAGAAGACTGTCCTGACCCAAACTCAACCCGAAGTGTTGATCCGATACCGAATTGACTCGAATTACCATTGACCCGAAATCCGAATTGACCCGACCTGATTATTGATTGACCCGAAATTGACCGGACCCGAACTAATCCGACCCGTACCCGACCCGAACGACCCGTTTGCCAGGTCTAACTTGGGCTACCCTTTTTAAAAAAGTTTGACGGCTAGCGCTTTTTAATTTGTGATTTAGCTTTGATCTCCCTAAGCTATTTTGGGTCTTTAATATACGTTGGGCCTTCAATGTAATTATTTCTTAAGCAACCCACATACTTAAACACAACCATATACTCCCTTCGTTTCGTATTAGCTGCAACAGTAGGCTTGGCTCATAGTTTAAGAAAATTATAGGCTAGGTTTATAAGCTTATAATATAAAGTATTGTTAGTAAGATATAGAAATAATAAAAAAAAGTAGTGAGGGTGGGGTTGGTAGGAAAGAGATATAATAAAATATTTGTAAAAGTGGGGTTAGTGGGAGAGAGAAATTATAAAATAATTGTGGGTCCTTTCCAAATATAGTAGTGTTGCAAGTCTTGCAACTAATATGAAACAGCCGAAAATGGAAAGTGTTGCAACTAATGCGAAACGGAGGGAGTAAGATATATCTTCCTTTCACTTTTAGTTGCAACACTTTAACTTTATAAAATTTTAACCCACCGTATTTCTAATTATGGATAAGTGAAAGATATGAAAATTAGATATTGTGAAAATTGTAAAATGAGACAAATTTAAGAAAATTCCCCATTACTATTGTCCTCAACATATAAATAAATAAAGGTAAATTGTAAGAATATGAATAGTGTAAATTCTGAACTGTTGCAACTAAAAGTGAACATAATAAGTAGCAAATTCATCTGGAAATATATTTAATTTATTATTCAAATAAAAGTCAATAAAAAATCACCAACAAATTTTTTTTAATTAATTAATTTATTTCGTACTCAATTGTACCAGATTCACCATGGGTAATGTTTTGCATACCCGTTATTTTACCACGTTTGGAATTGAGCCCCATCCCATGCAATCATGGTCCTAAACTCTTGTGCTTTGAAAAATTGAAGACACAGACCTGCCACAATTTACCTCAAAACTGATTGTAAATTCTTCCATGTTTTAACTTAAATCCAGATTAGCAGCTTCAATTAAAGAATGTTTTTGGCAGTTCAACGGATGTAGCTAATCTCACCTCATCCATCCCTTGAAATAAATTCTCAGACTTTACTTGCCTCCAGGTGTATGGACTAGTGTGTTTGTTCAAGAATCTGATCATGGATGGTAATGAGAGGAGGTTGCTCCCATTGCTGTCCACTTCCCTGGGACACTTCTAACTCAAGATTTTCTGACCTAGATTTTAGTTACTCGTATATAAGACCACTCTCAATGGTGAGCAAAAAAAATGCTCACCCACTCTCTCTCTACCCACTTTCTCTCTCAACAAATCAGTTTTGCTCATGGGCAAATTGTTTTCACAATTTCTCTCCCAATGGTGAGCAAAAAAAATGCTCACAATTAAAATGTGGAGGATTTAAAGTATTTACAAAATTATATCAAAGTATATCAAAATGCATGTCTATTTATAGAGAATTCAATTTTATGACCGTTGGTAATTTTTTTTTTTTTTTTTTACAAAATATATTTTTCAGAAAATCAATTACAAATATATAACCGTTGTAAACGGCTATAATTTTCTGATTGGCTGGGAACCTGCGCAAGCCACGTGTCATCGCCCCATTCGCCAACCCACTGTCACGCGTCAGATTCTCTTATTTTTTTTTAAAAAAATCTGCTTTGATGAACAGTAACCCAACTACAAATATACTTATTTTTTCCATTGGGTCTGACAAAACTACGGCCCACTTGGATTACTGTTCATCAATAAAAATGCTCATGTTTTGAGCTTTTTTTGGTTTTGCTCATGGGCTTTTTTTTGGATTTTACCATTTTCTCACCATTGTGGTTGGTGATCAATTTTTTTGCTCATCAAAAATGCCCATGAGCAAAAAAAATGATCACCATTGCTAGTGCTCTAAGAGAGCATTTATAACCTTTCTTCTATGCTCTATAGTTTGAAAATGATTTTGGCTTCCTTTTCAACTTAATTTTTTATTTAGCCATCTTGTTTCAGTAGGTCTACTTGCTCTTTGTGCTAAGATTTTAGAGTATTGAATGTCACTCAACAAACTATGATATACCCCTTTAAAGACGGTTTAGTAGTAGCGTGTTCCCACCTCCGAGGAACTTGGGAGATCCTGGGTTTGAATAAATTAGAGGGATTATAAACCATCTGTACTTGACTACTTTCCTACCTGCAGCTATCTTTGACCGTTTTGAATTAATGTACTACTTGTAATACATATTTTACTTGACATTCTTGTTTCTGATTAATTATTGTATTGACATTTTAATATAGATTTTTGTCATCTTTCAATGACCCGTCAACTTTAGTATTTGAATTTACTTAAAATATAAATTTGACTTGCAATGTTACAAGCAATGTTTGAATAAGCGCGCCTAGGCGCTGAGGCGCAAGGCGATCAGGGGTAAGCGCTTAATGAGGTATGGGCGAGCGTTTTGGGTTAGGCGTACAACAAGCGCCCAAGGCACCCGAGGCGCACCCGAGGCGCACATGAGGCAAACTTCAGCCAAACTTTCTAAACTGTCCATATACAGCGCCTCACTTCAAAGAGGAGGCGCACTGAAGAACCCCTCTCGCTTCAGTGCGCCTTGATCTTTTTTTATACATTGGTTACAAGTGTCATAAATAAGAATTAGGTTGGGAAATCAAATGATTCGTGATGTTATTGTTATAAAGATGGATTATAAGAAAAGATCTCCATGTTTGGGGTTTAGCCAATTCAGTTTCTTTTTCATTTATTAGCAAGTGTTTTAGATAATAAAAAGTGATGGAACTCGATCTTTATTTTATAATGAATTACGAGTGAAGTAATTGCCTTTACTTGTATGAAGTGTGTAATGGCTTTGAGTCATATTCTGCTTCTTTCATCAATTAGCTTGTGTGCGTGTCAACACTTTAGTTACTTGTGGTTCAAGTAATACTTGCTTTGTTCTTTTTTAATTGTAATATTGGGGTTTTCATGTTTGCCAATGTACTTTATATAATAATAATTATTTTTTTAATACTAGTTTTAGTAGAGTTATAAAATGAATATTTTAAAATTATATATCGAGACGAATCTAACAAGACTCCAAATGACTATGTTTTTCCTAGCTTATAAATCATAAAAGACAATCAAAGGAGTTTGTGTGAATGATATAGAATTTCCAATGTTGGGAGGAAGTATAATTTTTTAGCCTAATATTTCAAGTTGTTGCGAGTATTTTGGGTGAATACATATAGCTATAAGAATACATACCTAAACAGGTTCTCTAATTATTATTTATCAAGGTCCTTATTAGATCAAGATAAGTTATGTATCTTCTATGCATTATGAGGATATTGACAAAGTGGATATGAGGTGTTGTAGGAGTAAGAATAAGAGTTGGAACCACTAGGGGGGTGTTTGGTAAAACAAAGGGAAAGGGTATGAAATCAACAAAGAGATTGGGTAAGAAAGGAAACGAAAAATCTTGGATTTACTTGGAAGTTTGTTTAAAGAGGCGAGAGAAGAAAAGAAAAAAAGAAACCCATTGTTCTCTTCCATAAAATTACTAAACTCCTTCCCTCTCAACCCTAACTCCACCTCCACAAGCACACTAGCACAAGCCAACACCACACTTGGATGCTCAACTGTGCACCTGACCACCCAACCTCACCGATGATCGGTTCTCACACTCTCTTTTTCCCTCCTAATTCTGATTTATTATGGGTTATGGGTGGGATATCATAGAAGTTAAGTGGTTTTTTGAGTTTGGGTAAGTTTCCGATGGATGGTGTGGTTATATTTGGGGTTGATGGGGTTGGTTTTTCTAGGGAATAAGGGAAGTTTTCCAGTGGTTGCGAGTGGGTATTTGAGGGTGGAGATGGTGGTGAAATTTTGTGAGGGGGTGCATTTTCATGGGGGTGATGGTGGGTTATTGGTGGTTGAGGTGGATTTTCGTTGGCGTGGTGACTTTTTTGAGGTGGTTAGGGTTGGCTAGTGAGGCAGCAACGGTGGTGAGGGTGTCGGTGGTGGGGTAGTGGGTGTATGGTGGTGTGGTGGTAGCTTAGGGAAAGGGGATTGAAATACCATGGGGGTGTAGGGAATCAATGTAGAGGAGTTTTGGGGTAAGGAGGGGTAAAGGAAATGAATAAAAATGGCATAACAACAGTAAAGGGAATCTACTCTATTGATTCCTTTTTTACCCTATACCAAACGCCCCCTTAGTGTGTTAACAGCCCAGTAGTACAGCAAATATGGTACCTTGTGCAGACTATAAGGTGTTAATTTTTAAGGATTAAAAAAGCTGAGCAGTTTGAGATTTTGAGTATTCCCTGGATGAAGAATTAGCAGATAATTAGCAGAGCTTGACAAAGAAACTCGTATGGGCTTTACTGCAGACTATAAGTGTATAATTATTTTCCCATTTATCTAAAACTTTTACTCTTTTACTTGACTGATCTTAGGGTTCTGGCTTTACTGCAGGATTATATGTCGAAGTAAATACAAAGCAAACTGGAATCAATAAGTAGCCTGTTAATATTCCATGAATGAAGTCATTGCTGGGCTGGCTGATGGAGAAACCTGTATGCGAGTGACTGGAGGAAACGTGAATACGAGCTTTGGTTTAAAATTGTTAATAACATACAGTATTGTATCATATAGGATATACAATGATTGCATGGATATTTCCTAGAATTATACCATGCTGTTTTTTGTTTCCAATTGTTTGTCTCGTTTGGGCTAAAGCTCAATCTTGTGCTTACTTGATTTGATGTGTTAGTCTATTTTGATCAATTTATTGTTTGGGGATTGGGCTTTATGACCTTAATTGTGTTTAATTTCCCTATACAATGATGACTTGTAAAAAATACTCCCTCTTTGTTAAAATAAGTAAAACGTGTCTTTTACACTTATGTCAATGTAAAACTATGATTGATAATATCTTTAATTATCAATAAGTAAAATTATAACAATAGAATATTAATAAACTATTCATTAAGTGATTAAGACGATTTCCCACTAGATTATATTTA
This sequence comes from Chenopodium quinoa, assembly GCF_001683475.1. Taxonomy (NCBI): domain Eukaryota; kingdom Viridiplantae; phylum Streptophyta; class Magnoliopsida; order Caryophyllales; family Amaranthaceae; genus Chenopodium; species Chenopodium quinoa. The sequence goes on along the minus strand of NW_018742552.1, from coordinate 472,339 downwards.
ATTTTATGTATAAATCACAAACATTAGTAAAAGTGAATAAGATGAATAGTGTAAGAGCATGAATATTGTTAAGGATAAAACTTTCCTTTCCTATATTATTTCCCATCTTCTCTATTTGACATATCACACTATCTTTTTTCCACATCATTACCCACTATCTCAATCCTTTTTCTCATTCTCTTCTCTTTATTTTTTAAACATCAATGAGTATTCTTTTTCATTCCTTCTTCTACTTATATATACCCCACATTTTATTCTCTCTTCTATAAATGTATTTAATTATTATGTGTATGTTGAATATTAAAAATAAAAATTGGCACACAAGCCAAAGTTTTCAGTCCTCTCCACAAAGAGGAATTGGTATTCTCGTTTTGCTAAAAGGATACTTTAAGCAATTTCAAGATCAATGAGCATTGTATTAAGTACAAAAAAGGAGAGCTAAGAGCATAAATATTGGTGAGGATGGTTTTGTCCTCTTAAACATTCTCTCTCCTTACCCTATTTTGACACCTCATACTCTATTTCATGCACCTCATTTTCCACTATCTCTTTCCTCTCTTCCATCCTCTTCCATATATTTTTCCCATATCAAAGGGTATCCTCTTGATATATTTTATACTATAAATATGGCCCCACCTTCAAATTTTATCTTTGTGAAATATTATTTTTTATTGATTTATTTAATGATAAGGTCTAATAATGATAATAATATTAATAATTAGGATTCGATAATTAGCATACATAATAAAAATTAGCATACTTTACCAATATTTTGATACAATAACACATGAAATTAGGAATAAAAACACTAATTGATACACTAAAGTACAACAAATACAAGAAATAAAAGACAAATAACTAATTATCCTCTTTTTCCCTTACTGATTACTAGTATGCTAAAATCTTGCCACAAATATTTTGCCAAATTCATATTTCTTCCATAACTATGATTATTTTCATCCATTACAAAAGAAAATTATAAAAAGAGAGGAAAGAGAGGAATGAGTGAAAAAGATGCAAAATTGAAGTGCATAAAAATGGCCAAAATTAGGTTCATTTTATAGAGAAAAAAAAAATACAACCATTGGTAAAATTAGTTTTTAAAAATATGTTACCGTTATAATTTTTTTTTGAATTAGTAAAATTATGTAACAAAAAAACAAATAAAAGGTTGACACTTCATCCTCTTGGCACCAAGGACAAGGTGCTCAATCCTTTGCCAAAAGAGGATTGTTGAAAATCCTCTTCCCCTTGAGGATCCTCTACATTACCCAACATCAAAGAGGAATACTCCAAATCAGCAAAAACCCCACACAAGAGGACATATATCCTCTCCAATAATCTTGCTCTAAGAGGACAATAATCCTCATTGTTCATGCTCTAAAAAGTTAAAAGTTTCACTGAGACAAGAAGAGAGTACTGTAAGCAATTAAAGATTCTCTTACCTAAATCATGAGTTGCTGTCATTTGGGGTAAAGTATACAGTATATACATGTAGACTTAGTGTACAAATAACTTTTATACACTATTACTAATATTATTACATTAGAAATTCCCCTCATGAGGAGGGTTTTCTAATGTTTATTTCTTCTTATTATTTTTTAAAAAAATAAAAAAATAAAATAAAAAAACCTATCACTAATATTATGTCAAATAAGCAAGTCCCATAAAATAAAAGTGGGAAGCTAAAATTTTAGGAGGGAAAAGTAAGAGGGAGTTTTTTTAGGCTTTTAGGAGGCAAGTGAGCTTTGTAGCGGGATTATTTGTCTGTTGATGAGTTACCATCATCTTCACTAAATAACCCAAAATTATCCTACAAATGAGCAAAATGATTTGGTCCCACTGAGATTAGTGTCATGGTTTCTTCTTCTCCCTACAATCCTCGACATTCTGACATTACAATGTCCATGATGAATACTTAGAATGAATCAATCTCCAACCTCACGCACTCAACCATCCACCACCTGCAAAAACACCATTTGCTAATCCGATTCCACCCATCCTTGCCAACAGACGGCCAGCAGCAACATCCCAACGCCACAGCTTGCCGGCCGCTTAATCACCCTCCACGCCCAACCATCTCCCACGACAGCAAAATACCCATGAATAATCAATTGATACCTAGATAAATTCATACAGATACAAATAATTTACAACAAAATGCCCAATATTAAAATTTTAATTTAGAACAGAATTGAAAAGAGACCCAAATTAAGAAAGTTGGAATGTCTTGAAATTTCAAAATTAACAAAAAAAATTGAGATTCGACTCCTAATAGCTCGAAACGACGAAACCCAGTATCCAGACATCCAAAACATCATTCCGTACTGTTTTGACTTACAATCACAAATCTATTTTGGGCCAAAAAATTGGAGCGATAAAAAGAAAGAAAGAAGAAAGAATGGCTCTAGCAAACCAAAACGAAAAGTTCAACAGCAGCAGTAATAATAGAGAGGTGAGAGGAGGATGAATAGGGGTGGCACTGGATCTGGACCCGACTCGGATCCGTGGATCCAGATCCGTTTTTATAGATCTGGATCTTCAACATTTTGACCCGTCGGATCCGGGCTCTGTTGAGAAAAACGGATCTGGATCCAGGTCTGGCCCCTAGACCCGGACCCAGATCCATTTACCCGTTTTTTAATTTTCCTATTAAAACAAAAAATTAAAATTGTTTGTTTCTTTATTAAAAATGTTAATGATGTTAGTAGTTATAAAGATTAGCCTTTTCAAGAGATGAATTTTGGATGCTCATATCGGATACATAATCGTTGTTTTTTCACTTGCTCATTTGTAACATCGTACATTTTTCGTTGTTTATAACTTTTATTACAAAATATAAGCGTAAAAGTTGGTTACTTTGTATTTTTAGATTAGTTGTTGAACTTAATAACCCTCGACGAAAGTTTGAAATGCATTTTTTGACCCCAAACATTACATTTATTGCAAAAAATTAGGCAAAATATATTGGACCAGTTTTGGACCCGGATCCGTTGGACCCGTCAGATCTGGATCCGGGTCTCCATTTTCCAGACCCGACATATTCGGGTCGGATCTAGATCCTAGATACAAAAACGGATCTGGATCCGGGTCCATCCGGACCCGGTCCAGATCCGACCCGTCGCTATCCCTGGATGAACGGGAAAGACGATTGGTATATTTTTTTTAAAAGAAAGGGAAGACGATTAGTTATATGTTTATTATGTGTTTTGATCGTAACTAACATTTTCTTACAAAAATTGATCTTTTACAGGATAATGAAATAAAAAATTAAAAGATAATGTATATATTGAGAAAAAAATATCTATCAAGGAAAGCATACAAACATAAATAAGAGTAGAAGGGGTACAAGCCACAGCAAGGAGAATAATTCTGTATACGTTTTATTTATACCAAATGTATTAAATTAAAAGACGATGTTCATTTTGTAAGACTTATATATGATATATATATTTTTGAAGTTTAAGATTTTCACTTTTTTTTTTCTTCTTCTTCTTTTTTTAATAGTATATAATTTATAAATAATTTTTTTATATGAAGCATAGGTAATTTGAAAAGTTAAAAATGTTTCCTTTTATGATTAAGAAACAATGAGTATGTATCAATTTTACATGATATATTAGAATGTAATTGATGAATTACTTTATTCTATATTGAAAGATTGTAGGGCCCGTACACTCAAGGAGCCCAAAAGATGTAGGGCACGGTCAAAAGATCCAAGAGGCAAGAAAATAAAGAGAAATCAAGCTAAACAGCTTGATTGACTCAAGTATGGAAAGGGACTCAATCCGTTTGTCAGCAAGGAAAGCATACCAAAAATACATAATGCCGCAAGGAAAGAAGAATAATCAAACAAAGATCCTTCTTATTTGAATATATTCTGTAAGTACTTGTAAACCCTAGGGATCCGTAGGTATAAATAGCTAGCAACATATGTACAACCTCATTCATACACTAATACTTGAAATATATGCAAGTTACGAATTCTGTGTCTATTCTGATCAAGGAGCCCATCCTTACTCAGTATTGTCTCTATACTATTATTTCCTTGTTATTTTTACTCGTTCTTTATTGTTATTGTTCTTGGTTATTGTGATTATTAATTGCAGGTTTGATTGTTATTACCCCTAAAACCTTAAGCAAATTCCTAGAACTATACCACTAAGATTTGCCATAAACAATTTGGCGCCCACCGTGGGGCTGATAATCAGTTAACCTGTCAAAAACTCTCCAAAAGAGCAAAAACACCTTCCAACCATGACCGGACAACTGGTACCCTTCACTATAGCCGAAATCAATGAAGGAATGAATGCATTTTTCCAAACCTTAAACCAATAGAAAAGTCAGATCGAGACCTTATTGGCCCAAAATGTCCAAACTGAGGCCAAACTCACTAGCCTAACCAAACAAAATGAAGCCCTCCGCAACCAAATACAATCAGTTGCATCCAAAATAGCCAATTTCAGAACGAATACCGAAGGCATAGCCATCCAGCTCGATCTATCAGGAGCTTTCCATACCCCTACTAATGGGGAAAAAGTTTTAACAAGTGGGACGCAACCCTAGATGAAGGTTTTATTGATGCAGGTACTTTCTAAAAGAGCAAGCAAGCAAGAACTGAGGAGGGAAAGATAGAAAAGGTGGTCAAGACTCAAGGCGTTCGAGGCCAAGATTGCAAAGATCCCCAAAGTGCCGAAGCCCATGGAGGAAGAGGCCGCAGATGGCTACATAGAATCATCCTTCTCAGAAGAGATCTCCATGGTAGAAGTGCAAAAAAGGTTCATCACGCCCAGCATGGCCATGTACGATGATACAACAGACCCTAATTAGCACGTGTCCCTCTACAAACAGAAAATGATGACCAGCTCAATCTCCAGAGATATCAGGGAGGCAATCATGTGTAAAGGCTTTAGAGCCACCTTGTCAAGTCCAGCCCTAACTTGGTTCATTAATTTAGATAGTGGGACTATTCGATCTTTTGCAGGATGGTCAATCTATTGAAAATCCAGTTCGCTAGCAGTAGAAAGATCTATCGAGAAGAAATCTTCAGATCTGTATAAAGTCGTGCAAAGGCATGGAGAATCTTTGAGAGACTACCTTAACAGGTTCAATAGGGAGAAGATTGGAATACATAAATGCGACGCTCCCATAACTATTGAAGCGTTTAGAAGAGGACTATTGGACCACAACGAGCTTTATAAAGAATTGACCAAGTATCTCTGCACAAGTTTCGAGACTGTTCAAGCCAAAGCAATGGCCCAAGTTAGGTTTTGAAGAAGATGTCTATGCAAGGAAGACTCCTAAACCAGATCGTTCATCAAGAAGGAGCAACAACTTTCCCAGAAAGGATCATAGATTCAAGCCATATCAGCGATCCCGCTTTGAGGAGGGAACAATTAATGCTGTCGAAGGAGAATTCACATATTAGAGGGAAGATCCTGAACTACCTCCTAAGTTACATAAATACTGTTTTAATGTTAACCGTGCAGGTGCGATTAAGACCCTGAACAAAATGGGAGATACCGTGCAATGGCCTAGGAAGAGCGACAAGCCAGGAGAAAAGAAAGATCCATCAAGGTGGTGTGATTTCCATTCAGATATTGGGCGGCACACTACTTATGAATGCGTGGCGCTTAGAAAGGAGGTTGCCTACTTGCTGAAGAAAGGATATCTCAAGGAACTCATGGCGGACAGGTCTAAAGCCCTAGGCAGAGAAAGAGAGTCCAATCAAGGTGGACCCTCGCCTCCTCCTCCAATAGTCAAAACAATCAATTTCATCTCCGGAGGATCAGAAGTGTGCAGTTTGACGTACTCAGCAGCAAAGCGTCACACCAAAGAAAGTAACATGAACAAGCCAACCAAGAAGGTGCATGCAAAGATAGATATTCCAATCATATTTGAGGAAAGTGATGCAGTGGAAGGGCACCATGATGGCCTAGTAATATTACTGCCAGTCAGAAACTACTTAATCAAGAGGATCCTAGTTGACAATGGAAGTTCAGCCAACATCATTATGCTCGATACAGTAAAACATATGAGCATTGACAAGAAATACATCATCAACAAGTTAACAATGCTTGTCGGATTCAATGGAGAAACTAAGAAGACCATTGGAGAGATTACATTGCCTACCTATGCAAAAGGGATCAATCTGCAAGTGATGTTCCTAGTGATCGATACTCTGTCATCCTACAACATAATTTTGGGCAGACCTTGGATACATGAAATGAAAGCCATCCTGTCTACATACCATCAAATCATCAAATTTCCCACCAAATAGGGTATCAAGAAATTAAGGGAGACCCAAAGGAAGCCAAAGAATGCTACAAGATAGCCTTGAAAGCAACATCTGCAGTGAAAGGGTCAGCATAAAAATCAGAGATTCAGTTGGGCCAAGAAAAGATCAACATAGGAGAAGAGCAAGAAGCAATTGAAGTCCAGCTGAACCTAGACCATCCTGATCAGAAAGTAGGAATAGGAGTAGAGTAGAGCAAAGATCTCAGTAAGCAAGTCCTAGAATTTTTGGAAGCAGAGAAAGATGCATTCGCATGGACGCATGAAGACATGAAGGGAATCACTCCAGATGTAATTACACACAAGTTGAACGTAGACCCAAAGCACATGCCCGTAAAGCAAAAAAAGAAGAAAATTCGCACCAGAAAGGAACAAAGTGATTAATGAAGAAATTCAAAATTTGCTCAAAACTGGAAAGATTAGAGAGGTTAAGTACCCAGACTGGTTAGCCAACGTGGTAGTACTCAGAAATAAAAATGGGAAATAGAGAATATGCATCGATTTCACAAACATCAATAAGGCTTGCCCAAATGATCCATTCCCACTTCCTCACATTGAAGCTATGGTAGATGCAATAGTAGGTCATGAGTTACTCTCCTTCATGGATGCATACAGTGGGTACAACCAAATTCTCATGCATAAAGATGACTAAAAAAGAAAGCATTCATAACTAATCAAGGAATATACTGCTACAAGGTAATGCCTTTCGGATTGAAGAATGCTGGAGCAACATACCAAAGACTAGTCAACAAGATGTTCGAGAAACATATCGAAAATACAATGGAGGTATACATTGATGATATGGTGGTGAAATCCAAGAAAGCAACAGATCACGTCAGAGATCTCAAAGAGGCCTTCTCCATCCTGAAGCGGTACATCATGAAGCTAAACCCCACCAAGTGTACATTCAGAGTCCAGTCAGGCAAACTCTTAGCTTACATGGTAACACAGCGAGGAATAGCAGCCAGTCTAGAAAAAATCAAGGCCATACTCGACCTAGAAAGACCAAAGTCCAAGAGGGATATACAAAGCCTTACTGGAAGAATAGCAGCACTGGACAGGTTCATCTCCAAGTCATTAGACAAGAACAAGGCATTTTACGATGTGCTGAAGAAGAATAAAGAGTTCAAGTGGGAGCAAGAGCACGAGGAAGCATTCCAAAAGCTAAAAGAGTACCTAGCAAATCCTTTGATACTTTCCAAACCCAAGGAAGGAGAGCCACTCCAACTGTACCTAGTAGTATTAGAAGGGACAATCAGTGCAGTCCTCACCAGGGAAGAAGACAAGGAGCAGTTTCCAATCTATTATGTAAGTAAAACCTTACTCAGTGCGGAAACCATGTACGCTTCCTTAGTAAAAACCATTTTAGCCTTAGTCACTTCTTCAATTAAGTTACTCCCATACTTTAAAAGTCATATTATATGTGTGCGTACTAATTACCATATTAAGGCTATCCTGAGAAAACCAGAAATGTTAGGAAGGATGGAAAAGTGGATGATCCATCTCAATAAGTATGATATTTAATACAAGCGTAGAACTGGAATCAAGTCATAAGCCTTGCCAGACTTCGTGGCGGATTTCAGTCCAGCACTCGAGCATGAAGCACAAAAAGAAGTATTGTCCCTCCAAGAGCCCAAACCGCACAAAAATGGAGGCTTCACATAGATTGTGCAGCAAACATACGAGGTGTAGGCTTAGGCATAGTACTGAATTCCCCCCAAGGAGACAAGATTGCTCAAGTTGTAAGGTGCAATTTCAAAGCCACCAACAACGAGGCAGAGTACGAAGCACTAATCACAGGGTTGACCATTGCTAGGGACATGAAAATAAAACACCTAGAGGTAATTTCTGACTCCATACTCATCGTAAACCAAATTAACGGTGAATATGCAGCATAGGATACCAAGATGGTTGCATACCTGGAAGTAGCAAGAAACCTCATAAAGGAATTCGAAGATTTCAAAATCGCACAAGTACCTAGGAACTTGAACACTGAGGCAAACGCGCTAGCTAAACTTGGATCCAACATCAATCCTGATGAGTTTGGAGCAATACCATTAGTACATATCATGTCTCCAGCCATCGAAAAGGAATCAACCATGAACATCTATGAAGTCCAAGCAAACCATACCAATGAAGAAGATAGTTGGACCAAACACTTTAAAGACTTCCTCATTGACAAAGTAACACCAAAAGGGAAGGTAGTTGCGCACACATTCTCCATGAAGGCATCCAAGTACTGCCTTATCAGCAATGTACTCTTCAAAAAGTCTGCAGGTGGTCCATACTTAAGGTGCTTAGAGAAACAAGAAATACAACATGTCTTACAATCCCTACACAGCGGATCGGAGAATGTGGAATCATTCAGGAGGAAGGAACTTAGCCAACATAGCTCTCAGTATGGGGTATTATTGGCCTAGCATGAGAAAGGACGCAACAGAATTCACTAGAAATGCCTTGCATGTCAGAAGCACGCGCCACTAACTCATCAACCATCCGAAGAGCTGCACCCAACACTATTTCCATGGCCATTCATGAAATAGGGAATGGATATAGTCAAATTACCTCCCTCATCAGGGAAAAGAGTATAATTCTTGGCAATGACATATTAGTTCTCCAAGTGGATAGAAGCCAAAGCAAACAAGGACATCAAGGACAAACATGTCATTTCATTAATCAAAAGGCACATATTGTGTAGATCCAGCATGCCATCAGAAATGATTACTGACAATGGCTCTTAGTTCATCAGCAAGAAAACCATAATATTTTGCAAGGAATGGAACATATTACTCAATTGAAATGGTTTGGGGTTTTTTGATTATTTTCAAGAAAACTAGGGATCTACTTAATAATATTATTAAATAAAAAGGATCTTTGTTAACATTTTCTTTTTTTATTATGAATGAGTTAGACCACCGTCAACCAACTTTAAATGCAAATATTAAATAAACTCAAGATTTTAGACAACATTAGGATATACATATTCTATAAAGACAAATTAGAGTTAGAAATTAAATTTGTTAATGACAGTACAAATTTTCAAACAAAGGCTCTGTTTTTTTTTTCATTATATTTTCGCTAATTTTAGAAAAATAAGCTCAATAAGAATTAACAACTCTCAATTAGCAATACAAGCCTTAAAATTCTCCACCTCACCCAAGGTAATGGGAGCCCCAATTCAATCCTGCAAATTAAGGACATTAAAGTCACCCCCAATTACCCAAGGATCTCTTATCCCCACATTTATAGCTCTTAAAGCATTCCAAAGTCTCTCCCTACCCTTACCATCATTTAACTCATACATGAAAAATCTCAAACCAGAAGATTTGTGAACCACTTTAGTATGAATAATTTGATTAAAAACAAAGCAGGCAGTAACTTGAAAAATAGCAAGCATCCATAAACCCACGTTCTACCACCCTAATGAGTAGAGTAGTTAGCCCCTACACTCCAATCACTACCAAATAAAGTAAAGGCATTAGCAAATTTTCTAGCCTTTACTCTAGTTTCTAGGAGCCCGAACAAGCCTATATTATTATGTCGATCTCAGAAACCATAAGACATCAAGTTGTTTATCCTGCCTTATTTAGGCCCCTAACATTCCAGAAACCAAATCTATCCATTGGGTAGGTGAGAGCACTCCCCCTCCTCCATTACATACGCTCCCATTGTTAAACTGATATGATACTAATTATAAAGGCAATAAAACAGTAAACTTATCTCTTGATGCGTGAACCAGAAAAACAGTAGCCGTGTCATGGTGAACCACTAACCTAAAAGACGATTTCGCGCTACCTCCCGGTGCAGTAGACAAGAAGCGGTCGCCCTCCAGGATAAGCACGGAGTTTATGTGCACTCACAAACCCGACTGGAATTCAGAATACTTGCCTAGAAAAAAATTAAGAACAGTGTTTAGTATGCTAAGAGAAGAGAGAGAGGTATGAGTTTTTTCTGTGTATTTTCACTGAAGAGAAACTGAGCTTATATAGGCAGCAAGGAGGAGCAACGGTTAGCAGGGAAGGAGTAAGAAACGACCATATAATTAAGGCTGAAACAGCTTCCCGTTACACTCCGTAAACAAAGATGAACCTGGCCAAAAAACTGTTCAGATTAACTTGGTCAGTCAAGAGCAATAATCAAGGGGTGTAACGGTTAGTTGTAATCAAGGGATTAACGGCTAAACAATTTCCTAGCAATCCGGGAATCCCAACAGTAAAAAACGGCTAGAATAAATAAGGAATATTCTGTCAAATAAAATTCCTCCAAAAAAAATAAAAGGACCCACGCCCACACATCGCATTCTCCAAGTCCTGAGGCCCGAGCCCGACCCAACTCGGCTCGCGCGTGTGTGTGGTACAACACCCACCTCCAAGTCACTCAACTAAGTAGTACAAACATACTACAATATATAAATATGGAAAAAACATTTCCCTCCACAAATGTGGGATTACAAAGACTACTGCTGACTCATACAAAAGACAAATGACATGTAAAGGACTAAGGACATGACAAATTAACGGCTACTGGTCCCTTGATTATTCCCTGCTACAGATGCTGCACCTTCCTCTGTAATAACCTGATCCCAATCAGCATCCATTTCGATCTTATCTCCCTCTCCTTCTGACTTGTCAGCTGACTCAGCTCCTTTTGCCAGCTCTTTGCTCAGATTGTTGCTACTCTATCCCTGCAGTAACAAAGTGCTTGTATCAAAGCTTCCCCCATTAAGTGATCCTTGACCCCAAGGATCGAAATTAGGAAATTGCTTCTCAATTTGGTCAGCATCCACCCAGGTGGCTTCTTCCACAGGCAGTTGATCCCACTAGACAAGCCATTGAACCACAGCATGATTCCTTCTCTTCACACTTCTTTTATCAATGACAGCAGCTGGTATTTTGATGATAGGTTGGTCAGGGTTAAGCTGGGGTAAGTTTTGGGCATGATGCTTTTTGAGAAGAGAAACATGGAAAGTGGGGTGTATTTTAGTTGTGGGTGGGAGTTTTAGGGTATAGGCCACCTGACCTATCTTCTTGAGCACTTCAAAAGGGCCATAGTACTTAGGTGACAGCTTTTCATTGTTTCTATGCTGGACAGATTATTGCCTGTAAGGTTGAAGCTTGAGATATACCCAGTTACCAATCTCAAAAACTCTCTCAGATCTGTGCTTGTCTGCCATTTGTTTCATTCTGTTCTGAGCCCTGCGTAAATTGTCTACCTCACAAGCTAATAACCCCAATTAATAATGCTTAATTAAATAAGTCTTGAACGACATAATTGATTTCAACTTAATTAATTTTTTTTTTATTTTTTTATTTTGTCACTTCTTTTATGTGATTCATTTTTCTTTTCAATTAGCAACTTACATACTAGGGGTGTCAAATTGGGTAAACAGTTCAGGTTTGGGTTGGGTTTATCAATTTTGGGTTATAACAGATTAAAATAATTAGCAAGTCGTTTTGGGTCGGTTTTGAAAATTATCAGGTAAGTTCGGTTTGGTTTTTTTAGTTGTAGTTTCTATTCAGATCGGATCCTTATCGGGTTAGGTTCTAGTCGATTTGGGTCATAATCAGTTTGGGTTGAATCGGGTCGGTTTGAAAATGGGTTTAGCCCGTTTAAAGTGGGTTTCAGTTAAAAATAGTTCGGGTCTTAATCAGGTTGGGTCGTAATCGGTTCGGGTCATAATCAGTTTGGGTTACATTGGGTCGGTTTGATAATGGGTTTCGGTTCAAAACAAATCGGGTGAAATCGGGTCCAATCATTATCGTTTCAGGTTATAATTAGTTTGGATTGAACTTGGTTGGTTTGAAAACAAATTTACCCAATTTGAAGCGGGTTTTAGTTCAAATCATATCGGGTTAAAATCGAGTCGGATGATTACCAAGTCGAGTTAGTCAGATAACGGATAGGAACGAGTCACGTTATAATCAAGTCAAGTCATAAGTATGTTGGGTTTATTGAGTAATGGGTTGAAACGGATCAAATCATAAACATATTGGGTTACGAGTTGTAAATGACTCACTTATAACGAGTTACGGGTCGTAAATGATTTGGTCGCAACGGGTTAAGGGTCGTAAACGGTTCGGTCTCAACGGGTTATGGGTTGAAAACGGTTCGGTCACAACGGGTTACAGATTATAAATGGTTTGGTCACAACGGGTTACGGGTTGGAACGATTTAGGTTTATCGGATTTTTGCCGGGTTTTAATGGTTTTCGGTTTAAAATGGGTCGGGGAACTATCGGGTTTAGACGTAATCGGTTCGGGTTGTTTTTAGTTTCGGGTTGTAACGGTTTGCCTTGATAACAGGTCTGGTTAGTAACGGTTCGCACAAATTCGGTTTAGTTCAGTTTCGGGTTGGAAAAAATTGGGTTGGGTCGGGTCGGTTTTTGATTTCTAAAAAATGGATTTTTAACAGTTCAGTTCCTTTTTGGATCGGTTCAAAATAGTCGGGTTTAACGGTTCAGAAACTGATAGCTCTATACGTGGAGAAATTTTTATTTTTCATTAACGTTATAGTTAAAATTTTTAAACAACCAACTAAAGTGTTATGTAAAGTTTTTTTGGTGCAAAAAAGGGGCTAGGCCCCAGTAATTAGGAACTAAACGTGGCAAAGCCACTCCAACCACATCCTCGTGCAAGATACATCCTAACTCAATATGAGAGAATTGAATCAACTCTATTTTGTTGTTCAAGATGACACCTTGATTCGCTAACCAATCCGCTGCCCTATTAGCCTCTCGATACACATGATGTACTTCCACTTTCCAAGTATTGTCTTCTAAAATCTACTTGCATCTGCTTATAATGTGAAACCCCTGTCCTCAATGATTGTCCGCATTTTAGAGAGCTAGTACCATTGCTTGGCTATCAAGCTGGACCTGTAATTTTGCTGCTCTCATTCGCTTTGCCAGCTCAAGGCTGTATTCCATTGCTCTTAATTCTACCATAAAAGCATTACATGCTCCCAATTTGAGAGCAAAGGCATATTGTAGCTTCCCACTACAGTCTCAAAGCAGACCCCCACCCCTTGTTGGCCTAGGTGAGCCCTTGGCAGCACCATCAGTGTTGAGGGCGAGCCAGCCTACTGGTGGAGGTAGCCATCCGATTAGAACTTCCTCTCTGCCTCTAAAACTTTGTAAGGACTAATTATCACGAGCGTTTCCGTCCCCTAAAATCCTCCAAAGTTCCTCAAATCTAGCCATCAGAAATTGATTTATATCCACAGGATTCTCATGAGCTCTGTCAAAAACAAAATTGTTTCTCCATCTCCAAATCCACCAAACCGCGATAGTAAAATATGTAGGCCAAACTTCTGGAGATAATTTGTTTCTAATTTGTACCTTTATATTGCGTGTGATCTATTGTTGTAAGGATCCAATGAAGAAAATAAGAGAAGCACCTCCTTAGCAGCTCTATAATCACGAAGAGCATGGAGAGTTGATCTTCATGGTTGCTACAATTTTTGCTCTAAGGATCATTGGTTAGATTCCTGTTCAATTTCTTAGCATTTGATATAATTCTGTCATGCATTGCAAGCTAAAGGAAGACTTTAGCTCTTCGTTGAACCTTTAGTTTCCAAATCGAATCCCAACTTCCATCATTCCCTACCACATCTTCACATTTGATGATCTTTAGAGCTGATTTAATTGAAAACTTGCCTCTTGAAGATCCACCCCAATACAAAATGTCACCTATATTGCTATCTTTCCTCAAAGCGTGAGCTTCAATTTGCAGGAGAATATTTGCAGGAAGCAAATCTGCAAATAATTCCCATTTCCAGCCTGCTTCTTCGTCCTATAGCTCTGCAACAGTAGCGCCATCCAAATTTAAGGGAATATCAGCAATAGCAGCTTCACGAAGAGTACTTGACAAAGCCCAATTATGATCCCAAAATAGCGTTGAGGCTCCATCACTAACAGCCACCCTCGTTCCTGCACTTATTATTTTCGCATTCTCTGAGATACCCCTCCAGACATTGGACATATTTTCTTAAGGCTCAAACATGTCAATGTTGCACCCTCCTTTACAGTATTTTGCTTGAAGCACACGAGAACACAAAGCATTGGGTTCAGTTAAGACACGCCAACCATGTTTTTTTAAAAAAGCAGCATTCAGTTGCCTTGAAGATCTAATTCCCAGCCCTCCTTTGTCTTTAGGCTGCTGCAAACTCTCCCAAGACAGTAGGTGAATTCTTCGGTGTTCATCATCTCCACCCCAAATAAACCTCCTAGTACACATATCTATATCATCACATATCGACCTTAGTATTTTTGCTGTTTGGATTGCATATGAGCTCATAGTCGTTAAGGTAGTCTTTGCCAAAGTAATGCGCCCAGCTAGCAAAATATATTTTGATTTCCAACCAGCTAGTCTGCGGCAAATTTTCCCGCAAAGGTAAGCAAACGTATCCCGAGTAACCCTACTCTTAAGGGTTGGCATCCCTAGGTACGTTCCTAAATCATTCGTGTCATCAATGCCCATAGCATGGCAAATGCTAGCAACATCCTCGGTCTGCATATTCTGGGAGAAGTATGTGCAAGACTGGGTAGCTAATCTTTTGACCAGACGCACTACAAAAGCGAGCCAAGCATCCGGATTCTTATATTTAAACAAGTTATTTAGTTTTATATTTGTTCATTCTCACATTAAAATATATTTATTTTAATTTAAATACTTGTTTGTTATCATATTGAAAAATGCTCAATTAAATATTAATATTTGTTCATTATTGTAATGAAAGATGTTTATTTGACTTTTAGTAATTGTTCATTTTTATATTGAAAGATGTTCATTTAGATATTTATAATTGTCCATTCTCATATTAAACTATGTTCATTTTCTGGTAATGTGTTCATTTTTGAATACGTAAATATTTATTTAAACATCCTATTCAGTTTATAGTGTGTTTTGATTGTTACTAATATTTTATTTTAGAATATCTTAATATCTATTACACAGGACAATGAAATAACAAAAAAAAAAAAAAAGTTGAAGACGATGACATATATATTGAGAAAAGGATAGGTATCGATCCAAGAAAACAGGCAACACCACAAGAGTGAAAGGGATACAATTATTGTATAACAAGGACGATGATTCATTTATATCAAATGTATTAAATTAAAAACGATGTGTATAGTGTGTTTTGATTGTTACTATATTAAATACATGAAACATTAGATTAGGGGTGCAACAAGAAGAGTAATTCTATATTATTAGATGTATTTGAGTTAAAACTAATAAGTATGTACAATTGAAGAAGTATGTTCCGTTTTATATTTTAAAAATGCAAGCAAAATCTTGTGTAAATTAACTAAATAATAAAATATAATAGTAACAACATATTTTAAAATCACTAATACAAAAAAGAAATTAATTTGAATATTGAACTATATTTTAACACTTTTGAACATTTACGGATACAAAATTGAACATTTACTAATACAAAAATGAACATTTACTAATAAAGAAATGAATATATTATAGATGACTTGAAAGGGAAAAATAACAAAATGACGTCATCGTGATTGGGGGGGGGGGGGTGCAGGCAGCGCTGCCTACATAGGGGTGTAGGTAAAAATTTGTAGAATAAGTTATGGCCAAAATACTAAACCGAGCCCAAAGCGAGCCTAGGTCCACCTTAGCTACGACCCAATGATTATATGAAGTCCAAATATTTTATTCAGGCATATTTCTAATCCTAAACCAATTAGGATTCTTTTAGAAGGTTCTAATTTATCTTTTAAAGATCAAACAGTACGAGCTCGAATAAAACTTCTCATATGATAGTCCTTATCCTGATAAAATTCAAAGACGTTCGGATGTATTTCATAATCATAATCCCATTAGAAATCAAACTCCGAATAAAATAGATTATCCTAAGAACCATCGCGCCATGTTAGAACCATCACATAGCGATAGCCTTAGCGCGGCGCGACAGAATCCAATGCGTTGAGATAATTCTATCTCCCCGCGTCAAAAAGAGTTTTATTTTGATTAGAATTATGATCTTTTTTTTATCGCTTTGACTCTCTTTTTTCCCTATAAATAAAGGTCGTTTTCCCCCGTTTCAGATCATGGACAATAGCCATCAACAATCATCACAATTCTCATCGTAACCCGGAATTCTTAATTCCAATGTTTTTAGCCTTAGCCTAAACACATCCTTGATACTCCTCAAAATTAGTCACAATACCTCCTTTGCGAGATTCGAATACTCTAAGCCATCCTCGACGTTGCCTTCGACCTCGATGTGAAAGGTTGATAGTTCTGAGGGTTTGGTCCCAAATCTACATTTCAATTCATATTTTATTTATTTATTTTATAGATTTAACCTTCTTGAAGTTTACTAACGTGTGTGTTGTTTTGATAGCAAGAAGGCTAAGGCATCAAAGTAAGTAATTCGATTACTTAATTATTCTTTGATTTTGGAGTAGAAATCATGTTTAGGGTGTTATTTTGATTTCTAGTATCATGTTTAGGATAACACTTTGATTTTGTTATTAGTGACATGCTAGGATTCGTTATTAATCCATTTCGTAGCATGCCTAGGATCTTACTACTAACGATAGTTTGATGATGCTTTTATGACGATGATTGTGGTATTAATCATATGTTGCTTGATTAATCATGATTTATTGATATTGCTTGATCATCATGCCCTTTTTTGCATATTTAAAGGGAATTTGTACTTGAAATCACGCCTAATAAGATAATTGATAATTGATAATTGAATTTAGACTTAATATGATTTTAACATAAGTGATCACCAATATAAATTTGATTGTGCATTAATAATCAACCAACGTAGATTTAACAGGTTCAGGATTAATTTGATGGATGTATGTTGATATATGTGTTTTATATACTATTTTATCCCCCATCCCACGGTAATTTTTTATGCATATTTGAGCTCTTCGGGGATATATTTAGCATTAATGTGTGGTTTCGAGTGTTTTGTAGAGTTGGCATTTATTTTGTAGGAATTTCTCCAATTTGTTGGTGATTTCTATGGTTTTCCGGCCAATACAAGATATCGAAGCTATGATCACATTCATGACCGTTTTGTAGCCCAAGACAGATTATTTCGGTGTCTAAGGGCTTGGTTCGTGGAATTGGTCCAAGTAATGGACCAAGGAAGAGGATTTGGGCAACAAGTAATTAAAGCCCAAAAGAAGAAAAGAAAAGAAGACTCGGCCTAAGAAAAAGACTGGGCCCGATCGAGCGGATGCCCAGAAAGGCGGTGTGAAGAAAAAGGCGGGTCTGATCGAGCGCGTGTTTTTCCAAGGGCGTTTAGGAATCATGTTTTGAGTTAATTTTAGGTTGAGTATTTAAACTCTTTTGTAAGCTTTATTAGCTACGTGTTTAGATTACAATTTTCAGTCTTAAGCTTTTAGAGAGATTTTAGTAAAAGATTATTGTTGAACTCGAGTTTTCAACTTCTAGTGCAATTTCATATTTCCTTCATTCGGTATTATTTCTCGTCTCTTTTATTGCTTTGTTTATCGCTTTGATTTTAATTGCTTTACTACTTTTGTGCTTTGATTTCAATCATGCCTTTTATATATGCTTTGATTAGTTTATATTTAATTATGTGTGAGTAGTTAATTTCTAGGGTTCTGGAGGATCCATAAATAATATGAAGGGATAAATTGTGTTGGTTGATTATTGATATTGCATAATAATTTCTTATTGGATTGTTTAATTCTTTACAATTGGATTATGAATCGAGCAGATGTGATTTGATTGTAAGAGTATAGCAATATTATTGAATTAATGATCGAGCAAATGTTAATTTGATATTAAAGGCTATTTTCAATAAGAACTTGGATCTAGTAAATTGCGAGATCCTATTAGACCTATGTTGATTAATAAATTGCGAGAGCCTGTTAATCATGTTATGTTTGCAATATTAATCGTTGATTTTTATGTTTTATCCCGGATTATTAATTATTGGTGAACCTGCGACCCTATGGTAGGCGTGTCGCGTACCTATCAAAAATAACCTAACAGACCAACACTAATAAAGACTGGCAAGTAAGGGTCGGATCCCAAGAGACTAAGGTTCAGAAATAATTAAATAGACTCGAATTTCTACTAAGCAAGAATCAATTATAATCAATTATCTAAGGAACTAAGTATGAGAAGAATTCGAAAATAAACTAAATGAGATGATTAAATCAAGTACTTAAAACATCCAAGATCTAGTTTCACCACAATTATTATCGATGCAATTGTAATTCTACCCTTAACATACGATTTCAATCGAATTGGGAAAAGTAAACCCTAATAAATACCAAGGATCTCTCTCGAGTATCAATGGCTTCCCTAACATACAATCAATCCTATTCTCATGGTATCATGCATATTAGAGACATTAAACACATTACTCTCACTTCCCAATTATCAAACCCAACTACTCTCGTGTTGAGAATCAAACCCTAATTTGATTTACTCAAATCCGTTTATACCCAACTCTCGCTGTGATAAAAACAATGGAATAATCGCAATACTATAGTTACGTCTAACCTAGCATTGGCATAATTACAATCAATTTAGCAATTCAATTGTTAAAGTTATTAAAGAATTTAAAGATTTAATTCATGCATCAATAATATTTGGGCTACACTAGATCTTGAATTAAAGAATCTACTCACACATGATTAAAGAAACAAAAACAATAATAAATAATAAAAACATAATTAAATAACAAAGGATGAAAAAATAAATACCAAATCTTGAATAAAATTGAAAGTAGAAAGCTTGAATCTTGAATCTTGAATTACAAAAACTTAGAAAAAGAAATAATGGAGAACTAGTTCTTAAGGAGAGAATAATAAAAAAAATTAAAACAAGGCTTGATGAATGAATAATTCCTCCAGAAGAACAAACTAAAGAAAATATAAAATCCTACAAAGATAAGAGAAATCGGCTAAGCTTGGCGCACAAGATTCCCAGGAGGCACGGACGTGCCTCTCCATAGGCACGGACGTGCCTCTATACGTAGCAAAATTGTTGCAGCTTCTGTCTTCCAGGCACGGACGTGCCTGGCTGCTCTGATGGGAACGGACGTGCCCTCCTGCTAGGCACGGAAGTGCCTCTATGGCAGAAACTTGGGATTAATTCTTTCGCGATGAGGCACGGACGTGCTTCAATGGGGCACGGACGTGCCTCCTCTGCTGCGCATATCACTCATCATAAATCAGTCATAACTTTATATCCAAAGCTCCGTTTGAGACGTGTAATATATCGTTGGAAAGGTCTTCAAGTCTACTTTCCAATGAAATTTGAATCACTCCATTATCATTTGTAAATCAAAAGTTATGAGCATAATAGTGAACAGGTGTCATATTTGTCAAGTATTTCATCAACGTTTTGCTTCATTTTCACTCAATTAGCTCCGTTAATCCTGAAATACATCAAAAACAACGAAACTACCCATAAAAGCATCGAATCATCGAAACTAAACCAAATTACACCAAAATGGACTAAAACACTCGACTAAGCTGATAAAACAAACCAAAAATAAGCTAATAAATACGCACAAAACACGACTTATCAAACTCCCCCAAGCTAGACTAATGCTTGTCCTCAAGCATTTAACCATGAATCACAAGGGAGGAGAATGACAACTCCTCAAACAATCACAATGTGCCATCAAGTTCAAAACCACGATAAAAACGAAATCAAGAGTCAACTTGCACAAAAACCACCATTCATCTCATATACTTGGACTTGACAACCAATCTTACCACACATCTCCCCAAACCTACTCACACAAACATGAATAGTTCTCACTTTAGTTATGAAAAATAAAAACAATAACGCTCATGTGTTTTTGGGGTGAAAAATGAAGCCACTCAACCTAAGCATAGCATGCATATCAACTTCACACAATCGGCCTCTTTAGGCTTGCAATGTGATTTTCTCCACTTTTAGTGATTGATGCAAACACGAAAATCATGAAATCCATATTAGGTAAGCTCGGTAAATAAGGGTTAGACGACGTATTTTGGGAATGTGGTGCTCAAAATAAAACAAATCCTAATCCCACTACACATTCAAATGTCGGGTTCAATCCAACCTTATTTCCTCCAACTCCATACAATTATAAACATAGCCCTTTATTCTTTCCTTCCTCTTTTTTTTTTCTTTTTTTCTTTTCACACAAAGAGGAAGGGATTAAATAAAAATAAAATGGAAGACTTCTCTATTTTTTCAAGGGCCTTTAAGACCATATTTCTTTTCTTCCTTTTTTTTTCTTTCTTCCTTTTCTTTCTCATAATCTCCCTAATTTCTTTTTTTTTTTTTTTTTTTCTTTTTTTTTCATTTTTTCCATTTTTTTCGTTTTTTTTTTCAACATCATTTACACTCATAGGGCTTAAAAAATGTAAAACACCTTCTAAATAAACCTAGAAAAATAGCTCTAAAGCTTTAAATGTAGGGTATCAAGAAGGGGTCTTCAAGTCTACTTTCCAATGAAATTTGAATCACTCCATTATCATTTGTATATCAAAAGTTATGAGCATAATAGTGAAAAGGTGTCATATTTGTCAAGTATTTCATCAACGTTTTGCTTCATTTTCACTCAATTAGCTCTGTTAATCCTGAAATACATCAAAAACAACGAAACTACCCATAAAAGCATCGAATCATCGAAACTAGACCAAATTACTCCAAAATGGACTAAAACACTCGACTAAGCTAATAAAACCAACCAAAAATAAGCTAATAAATACGCATAAAACACGACTTATCACCCTACCTTTTATTATTGATTTCTCCCTTATATTAATTCATTCAAACTTATTTGTCCCTTGATAATTTGGATTATTTTAATTGATTAGGAATAGAAAAACACTTTTTCCCTGTGCATTCGACCCTACTTCCCTATCTATTATTAGTTAGTGGTCCTAGGAATTACTTTTGATTAGGAAATACGACTTTAGCCTGTCATATGTTGATCGTAAAGCGCGCATGAATATCACAAGAATTCAGTAGAGGCCTATTTAGAGTGGGTTTGTCTTCTCTTAGGTCAAATTCGTACCATCGTACCCGAACATCCAGTCATGGTTCCAGCCACTATGGAGTTGGCAATCTCTGTGATTGTGAAAAGGGGTGTAACCTTCACACCCATGAACGATTTACAGATTCCTAAAACTTGTTGGCGACTCTTTTTCTCTAGCTTCTTTTCCTTGGAACGCCGCCATGCCTAAAAGCATGAACCATAGTTGGGCGGAGTTAAAATTCCCTACACATATTCTGTCTAAATGGAGGAGCGTTTAGTTGGAAGAGTGCTAAGCAAAGCACGGTTGCATATTCTACAAGTGAAGCCGAATACTTAGTAGCCTCAGAAGCAGCTAAGGAGGCAGTTTGGATTCGAAAGTTCATTGATGAACTTGGTATTGTGCCTGAATCAAGGGACCAATAGACCTATTTTGTGACAAAAGTGGGGCTATTGCTCAGGCAAAGGAGCCGAGATAGCATCAGAAGGTCAAACATGTCGAGCGGCGGGTTCACCTCATAAGGGAATGGATTACCGGAGGTGAAGTCAAGGTTTGCAAAGTTGGAACGGATGATAACATAGTCGATCCACTTATTAAACCTTTGCCTCAATTGAAACACAATAAGCACGTTGAGGCAATGGGAATTAGGCACATTGGAGATTGGCTCTAATTTCCTATTTTATGTGTTTTAATTAGGTTTTGGACATCTTGATGTAAAACACTAAGTTAACCATTCATGTAAGGAGGAATTTTATTTTTCTGCAATATTAGTATTCCATATCTATTTAATTGTGGTTTACAATTAAATAATGAGTCCATTCGATTTGAAGACATTCAAAATAGGTTATCAAGACAATGTCTTAGATAAAGAAACACCTATTAAGTGAACATTTAATGTCACATCGAGATTATCCCTAATCAAGGTCATTTGAAAGTTGGACGACTAATGACCACGTGAGATTAGTGTGTAGTATGATTTATAGCATCGTTTCTTGTGTTACAAGGACAAGAATATCATAAATCATTTGCATAGGTATTAGTTTGAAACTATACTGGATCGACATATGAGAATACTTTAAGAAATCTAAAATCGTCATAAGTATATTTCTCATTATTGCTATCGGAACCTCTTTCCTTGACCATGAGTATTGTAAGTTCGCTTTTAAGAGCACTAGTTTACTTTGATGTTGGTTTAACGTCTACCGTAAAACGAGATTATAAAGATGATACTTAGGCAACTAGGTCTCTTAGTAAGAGAAGCTTATCAATACAAGATTGGGAATGTCCTCCTACTAATAATAGGAAACATGTCTTTGTTGTTTACAAGGCCTCTTAAAGATCTAGAATGTGAAAAATGCATGGCCATGCTCAAATGTATTTTAGAAATCATCTGTACTTGACAATCGAACTCGGAATTACGAGAAACACTTCTTAACGTAATAAGCATGACAATAAATCTTACCTTATAGTTCATGAAGAGACATTAAGTGACATAAGAAAAGGGCAATACACATATTGCACACTTGTCCAAAAGGACGAGTGGGAGATGGAAAGGAATGGTGTCCTTCAAACAAGTGTATTACTCCAATAGAGGGTTCAGAATCAATTATTGAGTTAATTATTCAGTGAAGTCAAGTGATTAGAAAGTCGGGCTAGAGGCCATCTCCGATCAGTGATGTTAATTATATTAATCTCACAGCTTTCCTTTTACTAAACCGAACAGGTCACACCCAAGCGTGCAACCAAACCAAGGCGACGAATTAAGCCGAAGGTCTTAATACGTCAAACAAGAGGATACATACTCCGACGTCGGATTCCGAGCTTAGAGCGTCGAACGTCAAGCTGAATTCTGGGAATTAACAAGAGGTACAAATAATTAAAACAACAATAATAAGTCAAAGCGCATAGCCCTAACCTCGCATTGGCCTATGCGAGGGCCATGAAAGGAATAGTGTCCTTCGAACAAGTGTATTATTCCGATAGAGGGTTTGGAATTAATTAAGAAAGCTAATTATTCAGTGAGGTCAAGTAATTGGAATGCCTAGCTGGAGGCCACCTTCGATCATTAATATTAATGTATAATTAATGTTACAGCTTGCTCTTGATTGAACCCTTCGGGTCACACCCAATCGTGTAACTGAACAAAGACGGCGAATTAATCCGAAGGATTAAATAAGTCGATAGATATTTTACGAACTAAGACGTCAGATTCCGAGCTTAGAGCGTCAGAGCCGAGCGTCGAACGTCGAGACAATTTATGCAATCGACGAGACAAGAAATTAGTCAAACAACAAGTCAATGTGCACAAAAGTCCTACGCTCGCAATGGCCTAGCCATGCGAGGGCTAAGCGGGCTAGATTGGCTAGCGGATTTCCTGCCGCAAGGCAAGGCTTGGCCGCAAGCCCAACATGCATCGCATGCATTGGCAGGGCGAGCAAGGCCGAGCAGCCTTGCAGGCAAGCTTCGCCAGCAAGGCCAACTACTAGCAAGGCATGCTGGGCCTCGCTAGTCGGTGCAGCGCCCAGCGCTAGCAGCCCGCATTGCATGCGAGGCTTGCTAGCTAGGGTTGTTGCCTTACGGGCCTTTTAGCAGGACCAGCCGAGCACCAAGCCGCCAGCAAGGCATGCCTTGGTGCCCAAGGTTGGGCGCCAGCCGACCAATCCCTATTGGGGCAGGTTGGTAGGAGACTTTGCCTTAGGGAGCAAGGGAGGTGTGGTCCTCAACTACCCTCCTCTCCTCTTGCCACTTGTTGTTTGCTAATTGATTTTTGAATTTAATTTAATTTGCAATTAAATTAATTACTCATTTTCTCATTTCATCAACTCTCCCACATTGGAAGATGATTGAAGTTTTTGGGAGCCTTTCCCTATAAATACCCACCTTGGGTAATGGGATTATTCACTTGAGTTGAACTCAATAAGGTATCTCCCAAAAGTGAGAAAGCCTTTATGTTTGGGGTAAACCCCCCCCCCCAATGCCACGTGGCCCAATACCGTGCTGACATGTGGCAGCCCTTCAAAGGCCCATTGGGATCCAATCGGATGCTGACACGTGGCATTGTAACCCTAATGGGGGAGCAGATCTTCATCTGCTATAAATAGAGGAAACTCCTCATTTATTGGGGATTGAAAAAACATTCATAAATACATACAAAAAAAACCGAGCAATATTAATTGCAGAATCTCTCTGAATCAGTAGAAAAACCCATTTACTTTCCGCACTTTTACCCATCTAGAATCATACTAACTTGATCGTCGGAGGCGAAACTCCACCCAACAAGAGTTTCGTGGTTTTGCAGGTACGGACGTCAGGCGCGCATTCCCAGAATTGTAACTCTCCCGAGGGACTCCAAAACCCCCGAAACATTTGGCGTCGTCTGTGGGGAGAGTACTTCTGAGATGGCATCTGATACTGTACCGCCTGTAGAGGGCAGCCGGCCTACGGTTGAACCTGTGGTTCATACGGACCATGATAGTGGTGAAGAGTGTGAGGTCGACACCTATGTGGCCCTAGACGGGTCATTTCGAACAAGACGCACCCGTTCCACGAGTTTCAAGGGGGAAATAAAAGACATAATCAAGAAGTCAACTAGCTCAAACAAGGGTCAGTCGGCAAAGAAGCCTTCTCCCTCCGGGAAGAAGCAGATTAAAGACCGGGTGCCTACTTCTCACCCCAAACCCAGGAGGACGGGTGGGCCCCTGATCGACCTCTCCAAGCTTCGTTTCCCTGAAAAAGGAAGGTCATCCGGCAAGTTCAGCCGGATGGGTCAAAGAAGACTTACTCTAACGCCCGGATGTTCATCCAGGAGTAGAGAAGTCAGCAAATGTCTGAGTCGGCCTCAACGCCGACTTACACAGACAGTTTCTGCAATACTTCAATGAAGCATTCAGAAACACATCAAGGGAGTCATTCACGCGGCATGTCCGCACGTACTGGCCCACATATCATCCAGCTGGCTCCGTATGTGCCCCAGCAGCCATACATGTCGTATGGATCACCATACATGCAGTCGTCCCCCTTTGGGGGTCAGGCGGCACATCAGGTGCAGCCTATGGACTGGCAGCTCCGGCTGCTAAACCTTGGGGAACAGCCTTCGGCTTTCTCCCGGGAGATAACCGAGGCGGCACAGCCGGCCAAGGTTAAAAATGTGTTGGTGGGTACCTACGACGATACCACATACCCGGAAGACCACTTAATGGCATACACCAACCTCATGTACCTACAGGGGTTTGATGACGCCGCCTGGTGCCGATGCTTCCCGGCTACATTGAAGGGTATAGCCCAACGATGGTTTGGCAACCTGCCAGCCGGATGCATCAATAACTTCAAGACGTTTGCATACCTGTTTGCGTCTAACTTCTCCATGAACATCCCTGCCAAAAAGACAAGTCTCGACGTAGGGGCTATTCAGCAGGGAGACAAGGAGGGACTACAGTCCTATGTCAGGCGGTTCAATCGGATGAGAATTCAGATTCATGGGCTGTCTGATGAGGTTGCATACACAGAATTTTTCAAGGGTCTGAAGGATGGGTCGACTTTCAAGTTCGACTTAGTCCGCAAGAGGGTGGCTAACCTCCAAGAGGCTTTGATGGAAGTCGAAGCCTATATATAGGCGACGGAACTCTGTGCCATCAAGCACTCGTCGAGAGCCAAGGAGGTCCGACAAGAAAGACAGTCGGCCTGCCCAACCAGCCAAAAAAGAAGAGGGCGAGAAAAGAAAAGATGTCTAGGCGGCGGATCGCTCTGGTCAGCCATCCCAGAAGAAACAGAGAAAGTTGGAACCGTATGTCCCCAAGTACGAGTTCAACAAGGACTGCTCCTCCATCCTCATGGAGATCAAAGACCGGTTAACTCTTGAAAAACCAGCTACTATGAAGAGTTCTATCCAGATTTGTGACAAGAGCAAGTACTATCACTTCCATGAGGACGTTCTCCATGACACCAATGGTTGCTACAGCCTTAGGCGGCTATTGGACCATCTGGCTGACGAGGGGGCTCTGAAGTCCTATACTTGGTGAAGTCCAAGGGTAACCTCAAACCCAACAATGGACAACCGTCAAAGAAGCCGGTTGTGAGTTCTGATACTGACGAAGAGCACATCTTCACCATAGCAGGCGGCTTCGCAAGCGGAGGTCCTACCATCCGGGGTACCAAGGATAACATCCGGAAACTATCCAACCCAGAGGATGAGGGTTAGGCGTCGAAAGACACCTTCCCTGAGGTCTTCATCTCTGAGAAGGATCGGGGTATGGTCCGGCGGCCCCATGATGGCCCAATTGTCATCGAATGCAAGGTTGCTAACCAACAAGTGGGTCGGATCCTTATCGGAGCTCGTCTAACCTGATCAGCTATTAGTGCTTGGCAAAGCTCAAGTACAAGCCTAGCAGTATGCATAAGGCTCCTCACCCCCTAGTCGGCTTTGGGGGAGGAGTAGTGCATCCGGTGGGGAGGATTGACCTACCCATCCAGCTAGGAGAGAAGGTGGAAGGACGGCACATGGTCGTCAAGTTTTTGGTGGTAGAGGAATTGACCGCCTACAATCTCATTTTGGGTCGTCCTACCCTCAACGAGTTCAAGTTAGTCATCATCCCATCCCTCATGCTGATTAAGTTTGAGAAGGATGACGGGTCAGTCGGTGCCCTGAGCGGGGACCAGAAGACGGCTAGGGAGTGCTACCTCTCGGACGTCAAGCCGACTGCTATTGCAGCCGGTTATTACGAGGAGCCCATGGACCTTGATGACAATGAGGCCGCGCCTGCTCCCAAAGAAGCCGGGAGAAAGAGAAAGGCGGACCACCTGGTGGCCGCTAAAAAAGAGAAGCAATAGCAATCACTGATCGGGGAGCGATCAGAGGATCTCCGTCCCCAGCCGGTTGGTGATACTATGGACATTATTCTAGACAACAGCCGTCCGGAAAGAACCGTAAAAGTGGGGACGGTTGGCTTTGCAAAATTGGGTGCAGATTTGCACCAACTATTGAAGGAATTCAAAGGCATTTTTGCCTTTGAAGTAGAAGAAATGCCAAGCGTCAGCCCGGATCTTGTTGTCCACAAACTTGCTGTGGATCCAAAAAAGAAGCTGGTTAGGCAAAAGAAAAGGAACCACGGCGAGGAGAGATCTTAGGCGGCAGCCACCGAGGTCAAGAAGCTGCTAGATGCCGGGTTCATTCGACAATGCTACTACCCGGATTGGGTAGCCAATGTCGTTCTTGTCAAGAAGCCGAATGGTACCTAGCGGATGTGTGTTGACTACATAGATCTGAACAAGGCATGCCCAAAGGATAGTTATCCACTTCTAAAGATCGACAGTCTAGTCGTAAAAGTGGGGACAGTTGCCTTTGCAAAGTTGGTGTAGATTTGCACCAACTATTGAAGGAATTCAAAGGCATTTTTGCCTTTGAAGTGGAAGAAATGCCAGGCCGACCATGCTTTGATGAGTTTCATGGATGCCTACTCAGGCTTCCATCAGATACCCTTATGGAAGAAAGATCAAGAGAAGACGGCATTCGTCACTGATCAAGGGTTGTTCTGTTATACGATGATGCCGTTTGGGCTGAAGAATGCGCCTGCTACCTTCTAACAGATGATTAACACGGTCTTCATTAATCAGATTGGGAGGAATGTAGAGGCGTACATTGATGACATGATAGTGAAATCCAAGCTTTAAATGGATCACCTTGCTGACCTCCGAGAAACCTTCACCACCCTTAGGCGGCATAATGTCATGCTTAATCCCAAAAAGTGCATCTTTGGTGTTGAGTCTGGGAAGTTTCTCGGATTCTTGATTGATCAAAGGGGGATAGAGGCCAATCCGGACAAAGTGCAGGCGGTAATTGACATGAAGTCACCCGGCACTGTCAGAGAAGTCTAAAGACTTACCGGTTGTCTGGCGGCATTGGGGAGATTTTTCTCAGCCGGTCAGGTGACAAGTGTCTCTACTTCTTCCAAGCAATCACTAGTACAAAACTAACCTCAAGTAACACCCAAAAAGTGTTACAAAAAGTGGTAAAAGTGTTATTATAGACAATAGGTAACACTTTAGTGGGTGATACATCCGCCCATGTTACCTAAGGTCTTATGTAACACTTTGGACAACATATGGTAACACTTTTCAACGTGTTACTATATAACCTCTTATGTAACACTTTTTTATATCATTAGTATCATTTTTAAAGTGTTACTTTTTATTTCTTAAGTAACACTTACTTATCTTTAGTAACATTTTTCAAACATTATGTATCACTTTATCCGACATTATGTATCACTTTTGCAATCTAATGTAACACTTTGTTGATTATTAGGTAACATTTTTCAATCATCTTTTGACATATAGTAGCCTTTATTCAACATTATGTATCACTTTTTGCAAGCTAATGTAACACTTTATTTATTAATAGGTAACATTTATTATTATTATTGTTATTATTACAACTACTACAAAAAAAAATCCAAGAAACACCAATAATTTGAATTGATAAAATTTAATAGTTTCTTACAAAAAATCCAATCAACACCAATTTTTTTTGTTTGGCTAAGTAATCTAATAAACAAAACAAAAAGAAAGTCATGAACTTCGATCACTAGACTAGACCGCTAGCAGTAAAAAAAGATTGCAGTAGCTAGCAGTAACAAAAGATTGCAGCAGACAGTAGTGAAAGTAGCGCGCATCAGCAGACCAGACATTATTCAGCATCAGCGCGCATCAGAAGAATGAGTTGGCAGAAATCTGAAACTTCAGCAATAGTAGCTTGCTGTCTCCATAGGTATAGTGTAATGACCAAGCCTGCAGTATGACCAAACATTATTCCTCTTCGATTGAAAAGATTAACAAGGCAAAAACCAGTAAAATAGATGGACTGCAGGTGATTAACAGTTGTTTTTGCAAAAGACATGGAGGCTTGTACATACCCATCAAAGTTTTTAAATGTGAGATTTCGAAATCCAGCTGAAGTCAAGGCTTGAGCGAACTTCTCACCGAATCTGTATGCAACTACTTCATCAGCTGGAAGAGCAAAATGGTGATGTTAGCAATGGTATGTAACTGTCAGCAATGTTAATAGTGCTTTATGCATCATTCGCTATGACTGACCAAAATACGATTGAAGGATGAGGCAAATCGATGTTCATTACACACACATTTTACCTCAAAGAAAATGCAACATCATACAAGAATTCTCATACTTGTCATGTGAAGTTTAGAATGATAAGGTTCAAGTGTATAGCCGAGTTATTAACATATTGTTTATATAATTAAAATGCCGAGACTGCTTGTCTCTGAACTGAAGTATGAAGGAGAAAAGGTACAGAAGGACTTACATTTTCCATGACGGAGGAAAATTGGCAAGGACGCGGCCCTCCTTGCAGCATCATTTGAACCTCCCATTTTGTTCCTCAAACTCCTGGAACAATGAACATCAATTGAGAAACAAAAACTTGTTTTTGATCAGAACAATGAAAAAAGATTAGTTGCATGCTCTATATATGGGTAAATAGAGTATCAGGAAATCTTTAGTATACCTTGCACCTGGAAGCCAACCACTAAGTCCAACTATTGCCCTCAAATTGATTGTATAGAAGTTTCCATTCGCGTATTTCCCCACAGCGAAGCAGGATGCTGAGTAGAGACCAACAACAGCACCCATACTAAATCCTCCAATACCAAGTTTAACTGTTTGAAAAAGCAATCAGTTTAACAGCAAACAAATTACATCTAATGAAACTCACAAACATTTGTATTGTATTCTGGTTGGAATACACTAGTAAATAAAAATAATTAAGCTGTTATAAACTTATTGTTGTCATA
This sequence comes from Chenopodium quinoa, assembly GCF_001683475.1. Classification (NCBI taxonomy): domain Eukaryota; kingdom Viridiplantae; phylum Streptophyta; class Magnoliopsida; order Caryophyllales; family Amaranthaceae; genus Chenopodium; species Chenopodium quinoa. The sequence goes on along the minus strand of NW_018742552.1, from coordinate 442,242 downwards.
ATGTTTTATCATATTATTGCTAAATATATTCTAGCTGTGCAAAGTTCAGACTGTTACCATCAGCAGGCTCTGTTGACAATAGATTTGCAATATGTAACGCCAAGGCATCCAATCCCTCAAGATCTTCTTGGCTATCCTCTGAAATCTCTGTTACATCAAACCCTATTATACAGAGAAGGAAACAATTGTGAATGCATATCAAAAGAAACGCAGAATTCTAATAATGGAATTATAAAGGATCAATTACATATGTAGTCACACTAGCACAATCAATTCCATCGGATAAGTTTTCGGTTCCGGTCCGGATCAGGTTTGTGCTAAACAGGTAGATCCTAATAACCCATATCAAATTGTTTTCAAGTTTGTATAGTTTTCTTCTATGCTGATTTTTTTGATCCTGTTGTACGGTAGTTTTTGTGCTAAAAAGGGAGATCCTAATAGCTGTTAACTAATTATAGTTTGGACAGCTGTAACAGATGCTAGTGCTAGATCATATCTTCTTTAGAACCCTATGCAGGTGAAACTGTTAGCATATCTCTCTCTTTCAGAATATATTGCTGTGATTTGAATAAATTATGTACGGTCTTCAATTACCAAGAAGTTGCTAAATTCTGATGTTGTATTATGTACCAGAGGTGAATCTATCTAACGACAATTCATGCTTGCTTCAAAGCTATTGGCTTCTAAGGAGTTGGGTAGCTTGTTTCTGCTCAACGCATTTTGTAACACTCCTCCCAAGTCTCGAGCCACTTTTAATTGCTCCTAGTACTTATCCTCAAAAAAATTGTACAATGGGTCGATATTTATGTGAAAAATTAGAATTGTATTCAATGTTTGAAGCATGTGTAAGCCTTTAGGACTAGGCTATGCTCGATTCATTACATTCTCGAGCAGGACTTGGTTAATTTGCAAGCCATTTAGGCTCATTCCTTATCATTGACAATTAATTGGAGCTTTTCTCTAGAATATGATTCTTTGAGGAATCAATTTTGTCTACATACATTAAATTTGCATATGATAAATAGATGAGTTACTAAAAATTTTGGATGTAGTACCTCAGAGGCTCAGACTGTAGATGGAATTTTGAGTCTGTTGTCTTAGTGGCTTCCTTTGAACAGATCAAAATCTTCTGAGATATTGATGTCTAAAATTTCAGATACCAACATTATCAGACTCTCACCTTAACTGGTGTAAAATTTCAGATACCAACATTATCAGACTCTCCAAATACTTCTGGACCTCATGGGCTTGTTATAACAACTGCTTTCATTACGAATCACCTATTTCACCGCTTTTTATGGATTTTAGAGGAACGCCGGTGAATACCCAGAAATGATTGTTAGCATTTAGAGCTGACTAATTATACTAATCCCTTAACTAATGTTTAATTATTAGAGTTAGACCCTAAAACCAACACTCAATTCTATTACAAATTACCCAATTCAATAAATTAATTAAAATATCAGAGTAATTTACAAAACCCCCAAATAAGAAATCAAGTATAATTGTACCCCCAATTCAGATTAAATCATAAATTTAATCGCTAAACCCAATTATACATATTTTTACAATCACAAATTCACAATTCATTCATCACAATTATGTTTCAGAAATTCGAAGCATACATGTATAGTGAAGTGACGGCGTAGCGGTGCAGCGGAGATCGAGGTGTGGCGGTTGGCCGTGGATCGGTGGGTTCGGCGAAGGACTGGTGAGCGCGGCGGTGGAGCGATAATCAGTGCAGACTCCTTATGGGAGCACATGTTGCGATAGGGGTAGGTTGCGGTAGGTGGGGGCTACATTGTCGCACCGGGAGGGAGAAGGGGATAGCGGTGGAGCACCGAGAGCGAAAAGCTCCATCAAGCTTGATGGAGAAACCGAGAAATACGAGGGAGGAAGAGATTGTGAGGCTTTGACGATTTTTTTTAAAAAAAAATTATATCAAATTTAATTTACAACCAAATTTTACCTAATATCAAAGTGCTATTACAACCAAGTGCTACCTAATATCAAAGTGTTACTGTAAAGTGTTACCTAATATTAAAGTGTTACAAAAAAGTTACCTAATTCAAGTATTCAATAATGTAACACCTCTTAGTGTTACCATAAAATGTTACTTTTTTTAAAAGTGTTACTATGGAGTGTTACTTATGTTAAAAATGTTACATTGAGTGTTACTTTCTAATAAAGTGTTACCTAAGTGTTACTTATTACTCTAATATTTTGAATTTCAAGAAGTGTTACCAATTACATGTTACATAAAGTCAATTATGTACTAGTGAATCAAGAAGAAGACTAGATTTATATGGGGGGAGAATGCTGAGGCGGCATTCTAGAAATTGAAGGAGCACCTCCACTCTTTGCCATGGCTGGTCAGCCCTCTAGCAGGAGAGGTTCTCTACATGTACTTGGTCGTCTCAGATCATGCCCTCAATGCCGTTCTTCTAACTGAGAGAGACGGCATCCAGCTCCTGGTCTATTTCATTAGCCATGTACTTCGAAATGCTGAGCCGCGGTACCCCTTGGTTGAAAAATTTGGCCTTGCTCTTTTCATGGCAGTCAAGAAACTGAAACCATACTTCTTGGCACTACCGGTGGTAGTCTACACAGACTAACCCCTCAAGCGGCCAGTGACAACCTTGGAGTCATCCGGTAGAATGCTCAAGTGGGCTATTGAATTACAAAGTCTAGAAATTTCCTTTGAACCTAGAAAGGCAGTGAAAGGTCAGGCGTTCGCCGACTTCATTGTTGAAATGACAAGACCGGCACAGCCGGAGAATGTTGATCAGGTTTGGAAGTTATATGTAGACGGGAGCTCTACTATGAACGGTTGTGGTGCAGGCGTAATTTGCAAATCTCCGGAAGGGGATACATACGAATATGCACTACGGTTCAAGTTTCAGGTCTCAAATAATGAGGCGGAGTATGAGGCCCTGCTAGCCAGAATACGCATGTGTAAGGCGGCAGGGGCAAGGAAAGTTGACGCCTGCTCCGATTCTCAATTGATTGTTAGCCAATTCAATGGTGACTATGAGGCCACCCATTCGGCAATGATCAAGTACCTGCTGACAGTCAAAGATGAGGCTGGAACACTTGATGAATTTCATCTAAGTCAGGTGCCCCGGTCAGAAAACAATCAGGCGCATGCATTGTCCAAGCTAGCCTCATCCGCCACATGCGATACACCTAGGTCAGTCTTTTGGGAAGTCATGGAAAAAAGAAGCATTGAAAATGATCCCATTGGAATTCTAGACCGAAGCTCTACCTGGATGGACCTTAGTGCGGCACTCTACCGGATGCCCCTTCAGAAGCGACAGCACTGAAAAAGCGAGCTCTGAGCTTCGAAATGTACAAGGGGGAACTCTTCAAAAAGGGTTACCTCCAGCCGTTGCTGAAGCTCTACCTGGATTGCCACTTGTTGTTTGATTATTTGTTATTTTCTTATAATTTATTTTAGAATTAAATTAAATGCATTTATTTCTCAACTTTGCAAAGTCCCACATTAATGGAATATCAAGGGGATGGAGATGCATCTCCTATAAATACCCAAGGCTTACCTTGGGAATAGATTGAAAGAGTTGAACTCTATAAAAGGCATATCCATTAAGAAAACCTTATAAAAAGATCCTCTTGTTAGAAGTGTTAATATTACCCTAGCTGGTAATATTGACCAAAGTTTGGGTGCGTGGGTGGACCGCGTTGGAGGAGTCGCATTTGAGACTCTAGCTCCGTTCGTGAGTTCGTGTTCATGGTAAGTGGAATACACGCTTCAAGGGTATGAAAGTATTTTCCCTTCTCTCTTTCTCTCTCCCATTTATGTGTTTATTGTTTTATAGATTATATGCATGTTTTGGTTCAGTCGCTTAATTTGTGCATGTGGTCCTTGGGCGGATTTTTGTTCCGCGTGGTGTTCGCACACCATAAAGCCCAACAACAAGCTACAACGTTCCAAACCTAGCATCCTCAACCAATTAAAGTAAATAAACATATATATAAAACATAAAGTTATTAAAGGCTCCACATTTAAATAATTCAATCAACTTAACATACTTACTAACCAATTTTAATCAATTGACTCTTTATATTTAATTTAATCAATCTACTTTGGAGTAAGCAATAACACAAGGTTGTCCAACCCACCAAATAATTTTAGTCCCAAATGACCATTTAAAAATAAAAGATAGCGCGGTTACAAAAATGAGTGTGACTCCATTCTAACAAAGTTAGTCTAATACATAATCTAACTCTCTTTATAAATAAAAAATGTAATTAAATACAAAAGAAACGAGGGCATTTTGATTAAACACACCTCGAAAAGTCACGGGCTACCACCCATGATTGTCAATACTCTAGAAGTGCACGCTTTCTAGAGTTTTACTGCTCATCCATGTTTCACTTTACGTGATTACAAACTTAATTAAATCATACACAATAATCATACATATAAATTCACTTTTAATCTTATTTAGGACAATAATGATCACCTCACAAATTGACCTTTAATTCCTTTTAAATTCCAAAATATCTAAAATGGTTGAACATAGTCAACCTACCTAGCCATTTCGGCTTAATCCACCTTTACTCAACATACTTACAAGTTATGCTTGAGTAATAAATAAATTAATAATAAACTCATGGAATAATTAATAAATTCATTCCACTTAAACCATTCAATTCCAATTCTTCAATCCAATATAATAAATAATCTAATCCAATTAAATACTTCTATCAATATTTAATACAAGAAACTAATCAAATCCAACATGCTTCCATCCATAATTCTATACAAACATATATAGTCAATTCACCAAAACATGTCTCATGAACATAAGCATATATATGCATTATTTTAATGTATAACCAAACAATTTCTATACAAGAGTTCTCTAAATATGGAACTAAGTTCCTTTCCTTTTGGTACCTAAACATGATAATATTTACAACGAAATACACATGTACATACCTCATATAAACGATTCTTTGTGCCATTTTTAACCACTAAAAACTCTCTTAGAAAGTAATGTCCTCTTAAAAAAAAAAAGAAAAAAAAACCAACAATTGAATATTAATAACCAAACAAATTCCCAGAAATATAATATTACTAAAACCCTCTTAAAACTTCATTACACCATATACTAGCTTAAGTCCCGTGCCACGCACTATTTTATTAATAAATTATAACGAATTTTTAATTCAATAATAATTTACAAAAAGAAAAATACTTCTTTTTTAACTAAAATAAAATAACCTAGCTTGAAATTAAAATTGTATCTCTACCAAAGATGTTAAGCTTATTAATAGGTTAGACTTTCTAAAAAAATTTGAATGACATTTAGTGACTATGAGGTTGTATATACAAAATAAAAAAATTTATTTTGTTACCTATAAGATATATTAATATTAGTAGATACTAAAAATCTTTTATTACTATTATAATCTATAAAGTCAACAAAAGAAAATAGAGAGTAAAATAAGTGAGAATATCATTCTATGGAAATGATTTTGGAGGGAAAAAAACAGCACTAGGAAGTGACATGTGTCATTCCTGGTGTCTGTTTTAGTATTATATATTGATTGATTTTGCTTAATTAAGGATTAGAATTTTTTTTTTTTGAGGAAATACAATAGGCTAGGTACAAAAGCCCTAATTTAATTGCTCATAAAACCCTAAAGTCCCAATTTCAATCATTAAAACCCTAGGTTTTAAAAATTACAAAATCTGAAAAATTAAAATCAACAATAATAATTTGAAATTATAAAGTTTAAACATCAAAACACTACTTTGATACTAAATAAACTAATTTCAAACAATTAAAACCAAAAACCCAAAACAAATACATTTATAAGTATATGATTTAAATAAAACAAAGGAGGAAGAAGGGGAAAGCCACGGTGGCCGGATGGTAGTGTTCGCAAGCAAATAGGGGGGGTGAAGTTGGCAGGTGGCGGCAGTGAGTTGCGGAGAGCAGTGACGCATGAAGGATGGGGAAAAAGAAGAAAGAAAGAAAAGGATAAGGAAAAGAAACAAAGAAAAGAAAGAAAATCTGACCTTTGAATTTTTAATCTCTTGTGTGGGGTAAGTTTTTTGGTTTTTATGTCAGTGACGCGGGTCAAGTAGGAGACCTATCCCATCCTTGCCCCGGTGTGGTGGAGATGGGTCCCGGTTTGGCGAGTGGTAGGGAGAGAATGGGGATAAAAGTCATACCCGCCATAGATGATGGGGCGGGGGTGGATTTTAGGTTGTACCCGCCCCATACCTACCCCATACCCACATCTATATATTTAAAAAATATAATTATATACTTTAATATCATTTTATATTAAAAAACCATTTAAGATAAAGTAGTAAATATATATCATGCATTGTTACTAATATTCAAAAATAATGATAAAAGTGTAACATTAACAATGTTTTTATTTTTTTAGTTGTATTCTATATTATGTAGTATTTGGGAGGCGGGGATTAGGCGGGTCTTGGGTGGGGAGTAGGTGGGAGTGGATATCCAAGTGGGGGGTGGGGCAGGGATGGGTTTGAAATTGTACCTGCCCGGGTGGGGAAAGCCAACATCCGCCCCACCCCGCCCCATTGACATCCCTACTTTTATGCGTTATTTATAGGAGAAAGAAAAGTAGAGTAAGAGGAGGTAGTTTAAGTTGGGTCTCGTGAATGAAATAATGGGGTCAATTGATTAATAAGATGGATTGTACTTGTGATAGACATAATTTGTAGAATATTAGGACATAAAATCCTTTGTAATAAAATTATTTATAAACCCAAATTAAAATAATTTAAAACTTAAAATAAAATTTCTTATATAAAATATTTAAAAATGCAGGGGTTACATTCACTTCCTCATTTGTCGCAACTAAGCAGTACGCAACAACCACCATCATCGCAGCAGCATGCACCTTTCATGTTGCCACCGCATCTAGCTTTGCCACCAGCAGCCATCAATTCGAACAAGCTACTACCCTTAAAACCCATCCCCCACCAGGAAAATCCCTATCTACCCTCGAAAACCCCACCACTAGCCACGCCAAAAACCCCCTAAATACCTCGAAAACCAAACCCCCAGTAAACCCTTCGGCCACGTCAGAGTAGTTGTTCAAGGGTAGGATTGTGTTTTATTTTACATTAAAAAAATAATAGACCTATTAAAAGCTGACACGTGGCACAAAACATAAGAATTTGGTAATAGATCGTTAAAAGAATAACTATGTTAAAGGTGGGATTGCTTTGGAATAATCAAAAGGTGGGATTGTTTTAGGATTACCGGGATTATTTATTTTCATTTTTCCTTTTTTTCTTTGCTTTATGAATAGAAATAAGAAAAGTGAGATAACTGATTAAAAAAATTTAATAATAACAAACAACTTAGAGTCATAGTAAATTAGTGATTTTTTAACCTTCAAATTTCTAAATAAAGTTAGCTGAAATTTATTGTTTCAAATAGAAAACCACCAAACTAAAAGTTTTTTTAATTGTATATGAAATTAGAAAATCTTCTATACCTTGAATCTTCATTCGTTAATCAATAAAATGAATTATTCATTTACTACTTAAAAGAGGGATTCTAACTCAATATAAATTCGTAATTTGTCATTAAACTACAAAAATAGAGATACTCTATATTAACGTGTCTCATCTATAATAGTTTAATAACGTAATAGATATTTAATGTATACAAAACCTATAAATAAATACAAACTTAGTCCATGTTTACTCCACCTTAAAAAAAATATTAAGTAAAAATAATTTCAGTTTAGTAAAAAAGTTCAACAAAAATAATTTTAGTTCAATAAAAATAAGTTCAATTCAATAAAAATAAATTCTATTAAATAAAATAATTTCAGTTCAGTAAAAATCTGTATATTTAAGAAGAATTATAACAAGGAATCAATAAAAATAATTTCAGATCAGTAAGTTAATTTCAGTTCAGTAAAAATAATTTTAGCTCAGCAAAAATAAGGTGAAGTGAACGGAGACTTAGTATAATTTATTAATTTTTTTTTTAGTAAATATCCGAACGTTGATTGGCAAAGAACTAATGATTCAATATAAGTTTAACACGCGTTACACGAGCTAAAAACTAGTTTTCTCAGAAGCCCAATTAGGCCCATGAACAGCGAAGACGCCTCGAGCTTTCCACACTTACTCTATACAAAATCAAACATGCCTTTAGTTATTCCAATAATAAAAGTGTGGTCCATTTACAATATTCCAACATTATAAATTCCATCAATAATTTATCTCAAATAATTCATACTTCACAAACCAATCACCAATTCAATCTAATCAACAATTCCAATCAATAATTATCATGATACTAACTTGGAATTAATTAAACAAGTCCTTGCATACTTTTACACACTTAAATAATTACTGAGTACGTGAACGTACATCGATGATCTCAAAATCGCCACGACTACACGAAATCAATCACTTAGAAGTCTACTACAACCCACAAATACCAAGAGACATTAATACCTATTCATATTAAATTTCCAAAAATATATATACTCTTTAAAAAAACTTTTAAACCTTCTAAAACATGCTGAAAATTAAATAAAACCATCTACTTTTATTCCCAATTAATGGGTAATTAAAATCTGTTCAAGAAAACTTTATTCTAGTCCCTATATAAAAATTCGAGCAATATAAAAACCCTAAAACTTGCTGTAATTTAGTTTAAAAACATTAATTTCAATAGTTTTAATCAACCACCATTAAATTCCTTCAATAAACATCAATTTAGAAACCTAGGGTTTATTAATTTGGGGCTTTTTCATATAAAAACCAAATTTGAATCTAAAAATTACATAACACCATTAAAACATCATAAAATCATCACACAACACCCAAGACCTTAATTAATCAGAGCTAATTAAATTGAAAGAAGATTTTTTTTTTTTTACTCGAACCCACGCAAGGTAGGGGAGGACAGCTACTACTAGACTTGGCAAACGGGTCATTCGGGTCGGGTCATTATGGGTTGGGCCAAATTCAGGTAAGCAAATGTTTGGGTTGGGTTTGGCTCGGGTTGGGTCATTTTGGGTTTCGGGTCAATAGATTATCGGGTTGGGTATCGGGTCAATACTTCGGGTCGACTTTGGGTCGGGTCAAGTTCGGGTCGGGTCAATTCGAGTCGGGTTAGTTTTGGAGTCCACATATCGGGTCAAGTTTAGGTTAGGTCAAATTGGGTCGAGTCAAGTTCGGGTCGGGTCGACTTTGGGTCGGGTCATTTCAGGTCGATACCTTGAGTCAAGCAATTAAGCTTAAATTAATAGTGTTTAGGGTAAAAATACCCTTGACGTGTGGGCTTATCAGAGTCTGACACGTGTCACCTGAGGAGGGCCAAAAGTGGACCTATTAGGGCTCGACACGTGGCAGGCAGATATTCAAATGGGCTTGGTGGCCTTCAAGGCCCAAGTCCCTAGGCAACCCGTTAAGTCCTAGGTCTCCGTAACCTAAGATGGGCATGAATCCAAAGACCTTATAAAGGGAGATGTTTCCCCTTTGAAACACACATTGAATGACACACACATTCAACTCAGAAAAAAGAGAGTGAAGCACTCGAATATTGAGGTTGTCTGAGACAATCGGATGATCACTCCTCTCCTAAGAGGAACCTAATCCCATTTACTTTTCCGCACTTTTTACATCCGAACATGTTCTAACTTGATCGTCGGAGGCGGAACTCCACCTAACCGGAGTTTCCGTTGTTTTGCAGGTACAGGCGTCCAGAATCCAGTCTTGGTGTTGTAACTCTCCCGAGGGACACAGAAAACCCCGAAACAAGTAGATTTGTAATTTTTATACAGATTAATTATTAGTTTTTTATATAGGAATTATAGTTGTTTGGGTTAATATCATTGTTATTGTTGTCATCATTATTAAAAGAATATTGTAACATTAATTATTATTATTATTATTATTATTATTATTATTATTATTATTATTATTATTATTATTATTATTTCTTTGTTTTTATTTACGCACTCCATTTTCATTGGACACTATGCAATAATGCAGATGTGTGCAAAACTTTGACAAATAATATTTTGGAATTATCAATAAGGATACAAATAAAACAGTTGAATCTTAACAAACTATTCAATGTGACAATCTCATCATCTCAATAAGTATTTACAAAGTAGAGTTTAGTAGACTATATTTTTTTTCTTATGAGTTAATCACTAACATTGATTATAAACTCAAATTATAATAGAGTATGAAATCCCAATTTAGATGTTTAAAAAAAAAGCAAAGAGAGTAACAATAACAATAAGCGACTAAGCGTCAATTCCTAATTAAGTGGAACTCTTTATGAGTTACAAAATTACATGTTATTATGGAAGACTGAAATTTGTATAATACACCAGGGTGCACCATGCTCATGGTGCACCAGATGATGTGGCATAATAATTGGAATCAAATTATTGGAAAAAAAAAATTCTGGGCGAAATTAGAGGGAATTATTCTGCTTAAACTGCTTTCAATTTTTAATTATTATCCTTAATTGACATTTTTCATTTTTAAAACACTTTAGAGAGAGAAAATTACAGAGATCAATAGATTTAATTTCAATCTTCAATCAGTTTCCAATAATTTGATTCCACTATAATAATGTTTATGAATCTGAAAAATACAAAGAGAAATTTATCGACCGATCAATAGAATTCTTTAATTTGTAGAAGAAGTTAATAATGGTTTATCAATCCGAATTTTGCCATGATTCTAATGCTAGATTTATTGGTGATGATGATGATATCAACAATGAAGGTGAATTCGAGGATATCGTAAACAAAAATGAAGGTAAATTGTTTAATCGATGATCTTTTCATTTGTTAATTCTTATTTTTATTGTTAAATTTAGGTATTATTGATAATTTATATTTTATTATCGATTTATAAATATATATTTATTTTTACAGCAATATGTTTAAGGTTGAAGATGAAGTTCTTTAATTATTTAGTTATGTTCTTTTATTTAACTTATCATATCTATTAGTGCTGAAATCAATGTTGATATTATATGAAAAACGCATGTACATTTACTAAATATATATGTACTTTGTTTTACTTTTTATGTACTTTTGCTGAAATCAAGTTGTTGAAATCAATGTTGATATTACGCATATACATTTGCTAAATATATATGTACTTTGTTGTACACTTTATATAATTTGCTAAAATCAATGTGCTGAAATCAATGTGTATATATTAAAAAATATTAGTGACATATCCAAGAACGTTATTTATATATTAAAGAACATACTTTTGTAAAAAAAAAATTAAATAAAAAAAACCATGTTTTGGTCTTAACAAATACATATATTGATCTAGTATTTCAGGTTTTACCGAGGCAAGTGAATCAGAATTATTTGACAAAAAAGTTAAGTCTGATGAAGAGGCTTATGAGTTGTATAATAGTTATGCCTTTAAACACGGTTTTGGTATACGTAAGGGTAAGTTGAATTGTAGAGAAGACAAAGTTACAATTCGACAACACTTTTTTGTACGTTCTTTTGTTGGCTTTAAACAAGAGAAGAAACCTGACGAAGAACCAAAAGCTTACCAAAAGAGGAATTTTCGCACAGGTTGCAAGGCTCATATTCAACTTGATGTTGATAAGAATTCTGGTTTGTTTATCGTGGTCAATCACATTATAGATCATAATCATAGTAGGGTCTCATAGGAAGGTAAAGGAACATTCTATTTTTGTTCTTTTTCAATGCAAATAACTTAATATGTTCTTTGCTATTAACATTATGTTCTCTTTTGTAAATAATATGTTCTTTTTGATACAGGTCAGCGAGGAACAAATTGCCATGCCTAGCAGTTTGACTGAGAGTAGTATACCTGTTGCTGATGCAGTGCGCGTTTTAAAACATCAAGCTGGTGGTGAGGCAAATCTTAGTTTTCTTTGTAGGGATGCATATGATGCTTTATCTACCCATAAGAAAATGAAGTTTGATGGATGTGATGCAAAGCAACTGCTTAGCTACTTTAAGGATAGGAAATGCAATGAATATGAGTTCTATTATGATTTTTATGTCGATGAGAAAGGTCATTTGTAGTCTTTCTTCTTTCGTGATAATAGAATGAAGGTAGATTATGATGCCTTTGGAGACTTGTTGGCTCACGATACGACATATCGTACAAACAAATATGGTATGATATGTGGTCCTTTCGTTGGCATGAACCATCATAATAATAATGTTATGTTTGGTATTGGCTTTTTGATCAATGAAAAATGGGAGTCATTTGTGTGGTTGTTTACCGCTTTTCTGAAATCTAAGGGGGGCAAACAACCAGTGACAATAATGACTGACCAAGCTCAAGCAATGGCCAAAGCTATAAGGATTGTTTTTCCAAATTCCTGACATCGTTTATGTGCTTGGCATATTAGCGAGAATGCAAAAAACAAATATCAAAGGACTAAAGGCCAAGGAAGGTTTTAACGATTTGTTTGATATTGTTTTGAAATACACAGATACTATTCAGGAATTTGAGCATTATTGGTCAAGGTAATATTATGTGTTTTTTTATATTTAACTATGTTCTTTTTTTTGTACCTCAACATGTTCTTTTTTTATAACAATAATATTCTTTTTTATAAAACAATAAAGTTCTCCAATTTCTGGTTTTTTCTTTAACTAATTCCTAATTTTTTCTTTTTCTAATGTTAATTTCAGTTATATGACAACAAAGAGGTCTCTTCTACTTTAGGTGAGAGGTCAATATTGGATAATTATCTTGAGGACCCTATGATGGGTTTCGTAGAGTCCGACTCTACGCGGAAGAGAAACCCGCCCAAGACCCACCCACTAATTAAGGCAACTAAGCATGCAATCACATATTAAACAACAATTAAGAGAGAGAAGGAAAATACATTTATACCCTTGGGGCGTGCTTCGCTTGATCCTGAGATCTTACTTTAAAACCCGAACCCCGCAAATGCGAAGGTCTCCAATGGCTCATACCCACGAACCCGACCTGAACGATCCTAGTCCCGAAGGTTAGTCGGGACTTGACCAATAAAAATTAGGGTTTTACGAACTTAAGGTTTTCCCACTTTTCTAAGGAGATGCCTTTTTAGTTCCACTCAAGTGTTCTTCCCAAATCCCAAAACTTGGGTATTTATAGGGAAATGAACCTTGATTTCCCATTCTCAATCAATGTGGGAGATTTGCAATTTCCCTATTTTATTTTAATCAAAACAAAATAAAATTGTAATTCAATCAACAAGTTACAAGTGGCAATGGGAGGAAAGGGAGAAGGTGAGGACCACCAAGGGAAGGGACCAACCCATCTTGCTCCCCAAGGCAAACACCAACCATTGGTCCCCACCTTAACCGCCTGTCAACGCCACTTCGCTTGCTGGCAGCTTGCCTTGGCTGCCAAGGCTGCCAGCCGGCGCCTAGCACCAAGGCTGGGCTGGGCAGCCAACACGCCCATGCATGCGTGCTGCTAGCAAGCCACGCATGCTGAGCTGCTCTTATGCGCTGCTAGGCGAGCTGCTGCTATGCGAGGCCTAGCACGCATAGCGTGCTGCTGTTTGGTGCACCTACGCTGGCACGCAAGCACAACATGTAGGGATGCCTAGCCCATCTTGGCTAGCAAGCAAGCACAACCTAGCACGATGCTAGCATGTGCGATGCTTGTGGCTAGCGATGGCTGGGTGCTTGGCCTAGCATGCTAGCAAGCACGCACTATGATTGCGGGTTGTGCTAGCCCATGGCTAGCGCTGCTATGTTAGCACGCCTAGCCACGCATGCACATCCACACCACACGCATTTACGCATCTTGCGATGCTTGTGCCATACGATGTGCGTGTGCTAAGGGATGCTAGGCACGCATTGCTTGGGACCTTTCCTAGCCTAGCACCTCAACAAGAGTAGAAAACAGCCAATCAACGATGGAAAAAATCCGTCGGAAAACCCTGAAATTCCGTCGGAAATGGCCATTTCCGACGGAATTCCGTCGGAAGGCACCGTCGTATTACATGTTGTAGGAATTTCGCGATATTCCGAGGGAATTTCCGTTGGAAAGGTCCATTCCGACGGAATTTCCGAAGGATTTTGTTCTGTCGGAGTCAAGTTTAACTTAATTGGGAAGTTCGTCGCAATGTTCCGACGGAACATTTTTTGTCGGTATGAGTTATATTCCGACAGAATTTTCCGTCGGAAGAGGTATATTCCGACGGAATTTTCCGTTAGAAAAGTCAATAAAAAAAATAAAAAAAAAAATAAAAAAACAGCCTCGCCACCAACCCACACCACCAGCCCACACCCTTGCTCACCACCCCAACCCACCCCCACCACCAACCTACACCACCAGCCTACCCCCTGCCCCGTACCCACGCATACCCCCCTGCCCCCATAATAACCACGCACACCCCACTGCCCCCTACCCACCGTAAACCACCCAGCTCCACCCCGTAAACCACCTACCACCACCAGCCACCACTAAAAATTCGAAAACCCACAAAAAACAACCAAGCAAAAATAAAACAACAAAAATAAACTCAAATTAAACAACGAAATCAAACATTAACCGCACAATTGAAATTAACCCACAATAATAAAAAAAATGAATAAATAACTCAAAGCAAAGTAATAGAAACAAAACGAAGACATACCTTCAATTCCACCTCCAAAACCTCAAATTTGGGATTATATGGTTAAATTCGACCATAAAAATTCCAGATTTGGAATTTTTATGGTCGAATTTTACCATAAACACCATTATTGTTGACGATCACCAGCCCACAATTAACGAAAACGAAAAAGAAAACGAAAATGAAGGACAACGAAAAAGAAAACGAAACGGGAAACGAAAATGAAGGAGAACGAAAAAGAAAACGAAAAAGGAAAAGAGGATGAAGGAGAACGAAAAAGAAAACGAAAAAGGAAAAGAGGAAAGAGAACGAAGGAGAAAGAAGGTGAACGAAGAACAGAGAAAGAAAGAAGGAGAAAGAGGAACAGAGAAAGAGGAGAGGAGAGGAGAGAGAAAGAGAAGGAGAAAGGGGAAGGAGAGTGGCGGAAATGAGGGGGGGGCTTTTGGGCTGTTTTAGGGTTTGGGTTTTAAAGCAGAGTCATTTTTTTTAATTAAGATTCCGACGAAATATTAATCCGTCGGAATATTTGGGATTTCCGAGGGAATATTCCGTCGGAAATTTTCGACGGATTTAATTCCGTCAGAATACCCAAGTTACGACGGAATATTCCGTCGGAAGCTTATAGCTCCAAGGGAATTAATAATTTCCGTCGCAAGAATTCCGATGGATTTTCAGTCGTAACGTATCTTTTCCGACGGAATTTTCTGACAGACCTTAATTCCGTCGGAAAGTTCAAATTTTCCGATCGAATTTAGGTCCATCGGAACGATTCCGTCGGAACGGCCTATTTCTAGTAGTGCACATGGCTAGGCCAATGCGAGGCTCGCCTAGGCTCGAACTTGTTGCTTGATTGATTTCACATCTCGTCGAATTCTAAATTCGACTCGACTTGCGACGCTCGGTCTCGACTCTCTAAGCTCGATATCCGACGTCTTTGTTCGTAATACTCTGATGACTCATCAAATCCTTCAGATTGATTCGTCGTCTCGGATCGGTTGTTCAATTAGGTTCGACCCGAAGGGTTCAGTCAAGATTAAATTGTAATATTAATTGTACATTAATATTACTGATCGCAAGCGGCCTCCACCTAGGCATTCCGATCTCTTGACCTTATGGAAGAATTAGTTTTCTAATAATTCTGAACCCTCTATCGGAATAATACACTTGTTGGAAGGACACAATTCCTTTCACCCTAAACTTGATCTAACGGCGAAGCTTGACATATTAGCTTTTTGGATGTTCTCTTATGAAAGTAAGTATATATATATATATATATATATATATATTTTAACATATGTATACCTTTATTGTTGCACTTATAGTGTATTTGATTATATTATTGGTTTTAAATTATATATTTTACGTTATATTTGTAAATTTATAGTAATTTTTGTTTTTATGTTTATGTAGCAAATGATGAAGATAATGGATTCGTTGGTTCTTAAGTGGATTGGGCTCCAACCGAAACACGTGCTTGATGTCAACAATTTTAGGGTGGAATATTGGAGTACGGTAGTTAGAATATAAGTTTGGTTGCTATCTTTGTCAATTAGAACTTGTAATGTTGAACATTTTGTTATGTACATGTTGACGTAGAAATTATTGTACCACTTTTATTTTAACACTTGTGAAAGTTGTGACTAATTAGCATTAATTTGCTATTGAACTAAATATTTTGGAGCTTAATTTTCAAGTTTATTTTTACATACAATTTTTCACTAAAATTTTAGTAACTTTTTTATTAATCTTGTGGTGAAACTCCACAAGTTTGGTGTATGGATCTTATAGTATGGCCATTAATTTTCAATCGTTTTTCCAATTTGTTATAAGTTTAAACACAATGGTAAAAAGATCCAAGAAAAGGAATACAAAAAATATGTAAATTATTCACTTACAATGTTACACATTACTAACAAAGTTTTAATAACCAAGTCGGTTTGGTTCAAGCTATTTCGATTTGGGCATGTTTGGGTCGCGCACGTAATACGGGCTAAAATCGATTTAGGTCATTTTGCGTATAGGGTAGTTTTAGTTCGGGTCATATTGGGTTTTGGGTATTTTCATGTCAATTAATTCGGCTTAAAATCGGGTCAGGTCAATTCAGGTATCGGGTCCATTCGGGTTGGGTCATTTCGGGTATCGGGTCAAATTCGGGTCGGGTCATTTCGGGATCAGGTCACTTCGGGTATTGGGTCAACTTTGGATAGGGTATGGGTCAGGTCGAGTCAACTTCGGGTTTCGGGTTAAGTCCACATCGGGTCGGGTATGGGTCAGGTCGGGTCAATTTCGGGTTTTGGGTCATTGTTTTCAGGTCAATTTCGGGTCATGGGTCGGGTCATCGGGTCTAGGTTAGGATTGCCAGGTCTAGCCGCTGCTACCTCCCCGCGGCTGCTGCTAGGGATGTGAATGGGGCGGGGCGGGGCGGATGTTGGCTTCCCATCCCCATCCCCACCTAAAATTTTCATCCCCATCCCCATTCCCATCCCCATCCTCGCGGCGGGTCTAAAATTCATCTCTATCCCCGCACCGGCGAGTACAATTCCAAAATCATCCCCACCCCAACCCCCACTTGGATATCCACCCCTGCCTAATCCCCGCCTCCCAAATACACAATCCTTCATAAGTAATAAAAATTGCAAAAAGAAAAAAATTATTGTTACTATTACACATTTTTTTTGTTTATAATATAAGTGTATTACAAAGTATTACATTTAGTATTTTATTTTACATATTTTTTTTTATAAAATAGTATAAAAGTATATAATTTTGTTTTTAAAAATATATGGAAGTGGGGATGGGGCGGGTTCGAAGTGGGGTAGGTGGGGATGGGGCGTAGGGATGTCAATGGGTCGGGGCGGGGCGGATGTTGGCCTTCCCATCCCCATCCCCACTTAATATTTTCATTCCCATCCCCATCCCCATCCCCGCGGCGGGTCCAATTTTCATCCCCATCCCCGCCCCACCAGGTACAACTCCAAAACCATCCCCGCCCCACCCCCCACTTGGATATCTATCCCCACCTAATCCCCACTTAAGACCCGCCTAATCCCCACCCAAGATCCACCTAATATCCGTATCTCAAATACACAATCTTACATAATTAATACGAATTATAAAATAAAACATTCTATACACATTTTTGTGTTATAATATAAGTGTCGTACAAAGTACTATAACTAATATTTTATTTCATGTAATTATTTTATAAATAGAATAAAAGTATGTAATTTTGCTTTAAAAGATATATAGATGTGGGTATGAGGTGGGGATGGGGCGGGTACGAAGTGGGGCGGGTGGGGCGGGTACAACTTAAAATCCACCCCCGCCCCATCACCTATGGCGGGTATGGTTTTTATCCCCATCCCCGCCCCACCACCCGCCAAACCGAGACCCATCCCCGCCCCATTGGGGCGGGGATGGGGCGGGTCTCCTACTTGACCCGCCCCACCGACATCCCTAATGGGGCGGGTACAACCTAAAATCCACCCCTGCCCCATCACCCATGGCGGGTATGGTTTTTA
Source organism: Chenopodium quinoa (assembly GCF_001683475.1). NCBI lineage: Eukaryota > Viridiplantae > Streptophyta > Magnoliopsida > Caryophyllales > Amaranthaceae > Chenopodium > Chenopodium quinoa. Next base: position 424,097 of record NW_018742552.1, on the reverse strand, counting down.
TCCCCATCCCCGCCCCATCGCCGGTGGCGGCCGACTGGTGGTGGTGGCGGCAACCGGTCACCATGTGGTGGTGTGTAGTGGTGCGTGTGTGGTGTTAAAAAAAGGGGAAGGGGAAATTAAGGAGGAAAATTAAAAGGAGAAAGAGAGAGTTTACCTCTTTGGGATTATCACCTTGGGTAGAAATCTGATTTTTGCCTTTAGGTGAGTATTTATAGTCTTCTCTAAACCCTCTTCTACTTGAATTTCCCCTTTTGCTCTTAATAATTCCCACTTCCACTCAACTTGGTACGTTGACTTTAATAAAATTCTTTTGACTTTAAAACTCTTTTAAGATTTAAAACATGCCCCAAAATTTCTAAAAGACAACATAAAATGTTTCCAAAACTAATAAATTAATAATAATTGGTTTTTAATTAAAATACACCTTTTTAATTATTAAAATACCACAAATAATTCATATCAAATTATTTAAATACGTCGTAAAATAATACTTTAAATTAATATACATATAAAAATACGAGGTATTACATTTGTAAATAACTACCCCTAAAAAAAAAGTTGTTAATTACTACCCCTAAAATTGAATAATTCTAGCAACTATTACCTTTTTCCCCAATCAGCCTACTTAAGCTCTTAATAATATCATTATTTGGTCAAATTGTAACTAGTAGCTTTTAAACTTTAATTAATTAGATTAACCCTTGCACCACCTCCACACCACCTCCGACAGCCCCCCTTTACCACCTCCGACAGCTCTCCCACCACGAAATTCACCCCTTCTTGGTCTTCCACCACGAAACTCACCTATCCCGTTCCCCTACCGCGAAACCCACCCGCAATTACCGTCCCTTCTCTTGCCCTAACCCTTAATACCCATCCCCTCCCCTTTCCCCAACCCCGATTATTGCCCTTCCCCTTCCACAAGCCCCAAAAACAGCCCCACCACGTGATGGGGCTATGTTTCGTTGTGGGGAACGGGAGAGGGATGAGTTTCATGGTGGGGGAAGGGGAGGGGGTAGGAATTGCGTCGGGGAAGTGGAAAGGAGGTGGGAATCATGGTGGGGGAACGTGAGGAAGTGGATTTTGTGGTGGGGAACAGGAGGGGTGGGTTTTGTGGTGGGGGATCGAGCTCGGGGGGTAGGTTTCACGGTGGGGAGTTGTCGGAGGTGGTAAGGGGGGCCACCGGAGGTGGTGTAATGGTAGGAGGGATGTGGTGCAAGGGTTTATCTAATTAATTAAGGTTTAAAAGCTACTAATTACAATTTAGATGAATTAATTAGTGTTAGGGGTAGTAATTAACAACTTATTTTTTTAACGGTAGTACTTCACAAAGGCCCCCTTTTTGAGGTAATAATTAATAAATTTTTCTTAGTTAGGAGATACACTTGTTTTCTTTTCTATTCCTTTCGTAAAAGAGGTAGTGTTACTCAAAGTTTTTGGTCATTTACGATTTGTTTGGTATCATTTTTTGTTTTCAGTTTTTCAGTTTTTCTGTTTATTTGAAAACATAAAACTAAAAATAAGAAAAAGAAAAAGTGTTTCCACTTTTTTTGTTATCAATTTTCAAAATCACCACAATTTTAATTATTTTGATTAATTTTTGATTTGTTATATAACATACGGAGTATATCATATGATTTTGAAAAAAAAAAAAACAAAAAAACAAAAAATTACAAAAATATATCAAACAAAAATGGTAGTTACTTTTTAAGCAAAATATCCACACGCGCTCCTTCACATATTCTCAGAAGCCCAAATAAGCCCACGATGGCCACGAACAATCAAGACACCCCCGAGTCTTCCACACTTACTCACCACAACCCACATACAAAACCAAACCAGTCTCATCATTTCCCTGAACAAGGAGGAGAGAGACACACAACAAATAATCAGAGAATCACAAACCCAGAAACTCAAAAACAATGGGGTTAAGCTCATTGACATCTCGAGCAATGATTCGTCGGATCCTCCACACCACAACCACCAGATCCCACAATTTCTCTCTCATCCGCACAATCGTCTCGACCCCTGAACTCAACAACACTGCTTCCGCCGCCGCTGAACCCACCCCAGATCCTCCTGCACCACCTCCTCGTCCTCCCGTCAACAACGCTCGTGTTCATTTCCCTAACCCTGAAGACGCCATTGAAGTCTTTGTCGATGGTTACGCCGTCAAAATCCCTAAGGGGTTTACTGTTCTTCAGGCTTGTGAGGTTGCTGGGGTTGATATTCCTAGGTTTTGCTATCATAGTCGTCTTTCGATTGCTGGGAATTGTCGTATGTGTTTGGTTGAAGTTGAGAAGTCTCCTAAACCTGTTGCTTCTTGCGCTATGCCCGCTCTTCCTGGTAATTTGGTTTTTGATTGTTGTTGATTTCGATTGAATCTGTATTTTGATTTGATGGTTTTTGGAAATGTTCGTTGGTATTGTATGAAATGATCGGGAGTATTTTGTGAATTTACGAAATGTTTGGTTGTTAATTGGGTTTAGAGGTTTTGAAATTGAAAAATTAGAAGTTTATATGCTGTTTGATTTAAAATGCGGAAATGTTTATCGTTTTGATATTTATGAGGAGATATGATCAGAAATTAATTTAAGGGAAATGTTTATTGTTTTGATATTAATGAAGAATTTTTTTGGAATTAATTGTAGCGAGGGTTGTAAATTTATGCAATGTTTGGTTTGAATTTGGAGGGTGTGTGAAGCTTTAGTTATCGAAAAACTAGAAGGATTATATTCTGTTTGGTTTGAAATGTGCAAATGTTTATCGTCGGAGATTTGATCAGAGAATAATTTGAATATCAAAATGTTGTAGTGTATTTTGGGGTGTCTGCTTTAGGAAACAAACTTGGTCGGAGAAAGCCGTGTTCTTGTAGATATATTCTGTTTTGCCGGGTATATTTGGGAAGGTAAAGTTTGTTAATTCAACTAAGTGGTGGTGGTTTTGATTTCTGGTAGATTTATGCTATGGTTGGTTTGGAAAGATAGGTTATAAAGGTACATTGATCGAAATTGCGAAACATCAATAATTTTGTGACAGGATAGAGGCTGAGGATTTATACAAGTATATTGTTTGTTTTGAAATTTGGGAGACAGGAGGAACTTTATTATAAATATATTGGGTATTGCTTTAGGACTTTCTCAAATATTTATACTACGTAATATTCATGAAACATACAAAGTGGCTTGGTCTATCTTGGTTTGACCATATTACAAACTTACGAAGTTTTGTCCCAATGGGGGAAAGGGGGTAGCGAAAATTTAGATAGAGGCTGGAGATCTAAAACAATATATAATTTTTACTTTCCCTAAGTGTTAATGGAAATCATGATTAATGTTACAAGGTTTATGTGATGGGAAATTGTGATTTGGTTGGTTAGTTGGTCATAAGCTAGAGAGTTAAATTAAAATCTCATTTGCTTGCAATTTTTGCAATTGGTTTCTTAATTTAAGTAATCTTTTTTCATCTATTCTCTTTATTAGTCTATTCTGTAGTATTTCGGTATCCTCAGACCTTTTTTCCTTTGGGTCAACTATTATTTTTTTAATCTTTTGATGCTTTGGTTTAGACTTTGTAGATGCTATTGTTAGTTCTTCTATGTGGAGTGTATTTAGTTTTTATTTAGTTTTATTTATTTATTTATTTTCTTATGATCATTGAATGCAGGGATGAAGATAAAAACGGATACACCAATAGCCAAGAAGGCCCGGGAGGGAGTAATGGAATTTTTGCTTATGAATCATCCTCTTGATTGTCCAATTTGTGATCAGGGAGGAGAGTGTGACCTCCAAGATCAGTCTATGGCTTTTGGTTCTGATAGGGGTCGCTTTACTGAAACAAAAAGAGCTGTGGTTGATAAGAACTTGGGCCCACTTGTCAAAACAGTTATGACTCGGTGTATCCAGTGTACAAGGTCAGTAATTACCTTCAGCCTATCTTCACGCTGTTTATCCTATTGATTTACTTGTTTTGAACATACTTGACGCTTCTATCTAGAGTGTCAAAGAAGTACCTGGATGGGCTGAATCTTACATATGGATGAGATGCTTTATGAAAAGGACATAAATGAAGATAGTACGATTGCCTTTAGAGGTTTCTAAATATCTAATTAGAAATAAAATTATCTAACACAATTAAGCTAGTATAGTAGTATTGAATCTGGTCTAGCATGAGCTGCAAGCTACGCCAAGTTAGCAATCAATTTAATGTCAACTCAATATATTCTTTTAACCAACTAAATATAATCAGAAGCTATAAATGCTTGGTTCATATGGTTTATGATTGTGCCGCTTAGGGGGCGTTTGTTTTGGGGGTTTGGATAAATAGATAGACAATCAACAACCTTGATTTTCTTTCTTATTCTTTGTTAAAACCTTTTATCATTTTCTTTATACCCTATGTTTCCCCCATTTTCCTCTACCATGTTTCCCATCCTCCCATGAGAATCTTCCTATATCCCAAACTCCTTTACATCCAACTAACCTTGACCAGCGCTTTTGAGCATCTCTCACCATTCCTTTTGAACACTCCACCACCCTATCACTACCAATGACGCTTCCTCACCTAACTCCTCAAAATCACCCACACCATAGAAATCCATCCCAACTCATCGGAAATCACCTTTAACCACACTCCAAACCATTCACCCACCACAATAACACCCACACATTGCCGAAAACCTCATCAGCCTCCCACATCTGATAACAACCAATTCACCACTGATACTCCACCCCACAGCCCACCCACTCATCCCTGAAAAATTCCTACCCACCATCGAAAACCCACCCCATCTCCCCATCCACTTACAAAACTAGATTTGAGTGAGAAATGAAAAAATTGGGAAGATGGTGGTGGTGGTTAAACCTCTATGTTGCTGCGGCAATAGCAGTTGGTGCTTATCTGCTTTTCTATGTTAGAAAGTGTGAGATGGTGGTGTTGGTGGTGGTTGTAGATGGGTGATAGTTGTGGAAGCTAGATTTTTTTTTTTTTTTTCCTCTTTGAACAAACAACATGAAGGATGTGGGTGTTTTTCATTCCGTCCTCCCTCTTTAATTATATGCAAATAGCTAGCCAAATGCCCCCTTAAATTTTTGGGATTAAAAATAAACACACTATGTAGTTTGGAATCACATCTGCTTGTATATTATCAACTTCTACCACGAATAATTTCCCCACTCATTGGAATGTTTTTTATAGTGTCTTTACATGAAATGCATGAAACTGGGCAACCTTAATTCTGTCTTCATTGTCCAAGCTATTCGGCATGTGGCATATTCTCATCATACATTGGATATGTTGAACAGATGTGTCAGATTTGCCAGTGAGGTAGCTGGAACTGAGGATCTTGGCATGTTAGGCCGTGGTAGTGGTGAGGAAATTGGGACTTATGTTGAAAAGCTTATGACAAGTGAGTTGTCTGGCAACGTGATTGATATATGCCCTGTTGGAGCCCTTACTTCAAAACCTTTTGCATTTAAGGCCCGTAATTGGGAGTTAAAGCCAACTGAGAGTGTTGATGTCACTGATGCTGTTGGGTCGAACATACGAATTGATAGTAGAGGACCAGAAGTGATGCGTATCATTCCACGACTCAATGAGGTACTCTTGATTGTATATCACTATACTGTTTTTCCACTTTGTCTTGGTCTCGGTCTACCTTGTTTCCATTTGATGTTAGTGAACAGGGGCCCTTATGAGGGGCTTCAATTGTTTGATATAGTGTTGTCAAAATGCATTATTTATTATTCTTCAATATATGGGAGGATTCCTGGTCCTCTTTTTTTTTTTTTTTTTTTTTTTTTTTTTTTTTTTTTTTTAATTATAAATTTTAATCATGTGATTACGTGATGTGTACCAAAACTTGTAGAATGTTCACCATATTTTAGCAGACAAACTGTTTAGCACATAAATTGAGCTTACCCTTGTTTCCTTGGGCATGATATTTTTTTTCATTTGTTAGTAGGTCCTGACCAATCTGTACTGGTCCTGTAATGTTTTCTTTGAATGTGAGGGCCTGTTGAAAACTACCTCCACAAAGTTTTGAGGATTTTTTAAATCCACTTTTGCTCAAAGTATTCACCTATGTTGTTGTGTCGTGACCATGTACCGCAATAATGCAGGACGTCAATGAAGAATGGATTTCAGATAAAACACGATTCTGCTATGATGGTCTAAAGAGGCAAAGGTTAAATGACCCTATGATCCGTGGGTCGGATGGACGTTTTAAAGCTGTCAGTTGGCGTGATGCCCTTGATGTGATTGCTGAGGTTATGCACAAGGTTAAACCAGAAGAAATTGTGGGTGTTGCTGGTAAATTGTCTGATGCAGAGTCCATGATGGCACTGAAGGATTTCATGAACAAGATGGGATCTAATAATGTTTGGTGTGAAGGAAATGGTGGGCAGCCACAAGCCGATCTTCGTTCTGGATATCTTTTGAACACTAGCATTGCTGATATTGAAAATGCAGATGTCTTCCTTCTCATTGGCACCCAGGTATGTGATTATTTTTCTTACTTTTTGTCCCTAAACTTCATTTGTCAGGGCTATTAGTATTTAGTAAAAGAGCATTGTGTCATTTGTGTGTGTGGGAGAAGTTAGAAAACTAACCCATATATATATATATATATACACTTTGTTTTTTTCTTCCTCGCAACGCTTTCCTTTTAGGGAAATGTCAAATGACTTGTAACTTTACTGAATTTGGTAATGTTTGAGTGGTAGAATGTCATTCCTACCCTTACTTCCTCTTTCTCACACATCGCCCCTTCTTCTCCACAACTACAACCAGACCTACAACACTCACTGCAACCACGATCAGACCCACTACTCCCACCCGAATCACCACTAATCGCACCCCTTTCCTCAATCATAGCCACCGCCAGCACATCGTCGCACTATCACAACCGATAGACCCGACAATTTTCCTCACATGAAGCTCCTCTCTTTGACCCTCATCGTCACCATCACTGTCAACCACCATTGATCCCAAAGAAGAGAGAGATGGATGTTACTTGCCACAAAAAAATGCCAAGAGAGAAGATTAATTGTAGATCTACTTTACTATCAATTAAAATGGAGGAAGGGAGAATGGATAATATAGAGCTGGTGGTGCGATTATTGTAGTCATGGATGGTGGTTTTCTTGACTTTCTCCGGCAAGAATGGCGATGACCTGGAGGGAAAGAGCATTCAGGGGAGGTGGTGGAATAGAGGAAGACTAGTAGAAAGGTGCTTGGTGGTAGGTGGATAGTGGATGAGCTTTTGCTGGTTTTACTGGTGAGGTTATGGTAGGATGGGTTTAAGGGAGAAGGATAGGGAGGAGAGAGATGAGAATAAGGGTTGGTTAATCATGGGGGTAAACTTCTCTTCACCTTTACCTCTTTCTTGGTTTTCCCTTCCCATATGGTTGCGAGTAAGAAATTTGTGATGCAGTATGATATTTACAAAATTGACGTTTGTGTATGACATGTTGATTCCAAAGTCTTCATGCAATGCTATTCAGGAAGGAGGTTGTATTTAACCTGATAGTAACCAAGTAAATGGTGTTTTAGTGCAAAATTATAGAGAAAAAAGGGGTTGGGGGTGTTTTTATAATTAGCCCTGTGGTTGCAGGGGAAATCTTGACTATTGCTTTAATTTTTCTAGTAGATGTTATTATGTATCATTGATGTACCTGTGACCTTTTCAAGGTTTAGCATATTTCTGTTAGTCTTTACCAAATAATAATGAGTTGTGATCTTTCTTAATCAATGACAAAACTGAAAAAAATAATGTGGTTTGGGATTTTTTGTCCAAGACATTGCTCTAGAAGTCTAGATTGATCCACATGTCCCATCGGTGAAATCTAAGGTCCATCTCATCTGAAGTAATATATAAGTCATAGGCTTTTGCTTCTTTGAAATTCCAAGATTTAAACAGGTTCCAATCGTGGTTTAAACATCAAAACCCCATTGTTAATTATGTGAATCAGTGAATGACCCATGTATCGCCAACAATATCGTATTAACTAAATCCAACCACAACGAAATCATATTAGCATCTTGAATTTACTTTTGGGTTATTATATATTGTCAAGTGGAAATATATAGGAGTTGAAAGTTCTACTCCCTCTGGGCAGGATGGTGATACCACAGTAAGAATTTTGGTTTCTTCTAATGGTCAGAACAACATGTACTATAACTCTTCTTTACTCCTCAAGTGCCCATGTCAATTCCTCAAGACAACAGCGTGAGTTTGGACAGTTCAACACTTTCATCTTGCTAATCAATATTTATGTATTCCAAAAAATATACTAGTCTAGATATGACTTGATCTGAAAATATATACTAATCTCTAACTTTTTTTTTTTATCGGTAATTGCTTTTTATTTACTTTTGATTGTTAAGAATTATTTACTTACATAGCCTCGGGCTTAATGTTCCCAGCCAAGAGTTGAAGCTACCATGGTTAATGCCAGAATTCGGAAAGCTGTACGGGCAAACCATGCCAAGGTTGGTTATATTGGACCTGCTGCAGAATTCAACTATGACCACGAACATCTAGGCACAGGTCCACAAACCCTGCAAGAAATTGCCAAAGGCAGTCACTCATTTTTCTCAGCCTTAAAAAATGCTAAGAAGCCAGCTATTGTTGTTGGCGCTGGGCTCTTTGAGAGAGAGGACAAGGATGCTATCCTTTCTATTGTCGAAACCATTGCAAAGTCAGCAAATGTCATTAGACCAGACTGGAATGGTCTTAATGTATTGCTCTTGAATGCTGCTCAAGCTGCTGCCCTTGACCTTGGTCTTGTGCCAGAGTCTGACAAAAGTATCGAGTCTGCAAAGTTTCTGTATCTGATGGGTGCAGATGATATCAACTTGGACAAAGTCCATAGTGATGCCTTTGTTGTATATCAGGGTCACCATGGTGATCAGAGTGTATATCGTGCCAATGTCATTTTACCTGCATCAGCTTTTTCTGAGAAGGAAGGTACCTATGCTAATACAGAAGGACGCACGCAGCAAACTTTACCAGCAGTTCCTACTGTTGGTGATGCCAGGGATGACTGGAAGATAATTAGGGCTTTGTCTGAGACTGCTGGAGTAAGTCTGCCTTATGATTCCCTTATTGATATCCGAGAACGGATGAGAACTGTGGCACCAAATTTATTGAGCATGGAAGAACGAGAACCAGCTACTTTCTCTACCTTGATAAAGCCTGAAGTTAAGAAGGAGATTGATCCAGCTCCTTTCAAGGCAGCAATTGAAAATTTCTATATGACTGATGCAATTACAAGGGCATCAAAGATTATGGCTCAGTGCTCTTCACAGCTGTTGAAGAAGTAAATTTATTTCCAATCTTTTGCAATAATATTGGTCAGGGCTAGTTTTCTTGTAAGCCCAGGGCATTTCAGCATTACATATCTCAAGATTCTATTATAGCTGGACTGACGTGATGAAAAATTGTCTCAATTGAAAACATTTTGGTACCTAGTTTGTAATTTCTGTAATTTACCCTAGTATGCGGGCTGTTGTCAGCTACTAACAATTTACTTATCTGTTGTATTTCTTCAATGATATTTTTAAAATTTGTGCTGACGCCGAAAAATAAAGTACATTTCTCTGTTTGTGCTGAATTAATCTAGGGCATTTTCAATATTTGTATGGCATAGTTCAAGAAGCAATTTTGCACAAACACCCGAAACATCAATAATTAAAACCAAACTAACCAAACTGAGGGATTACATTCGCCGTTAAATGGTGTTTGGAAACGCTTTTATATTCACCAAGGACTCTAATACATTTCAAGAATTTACTCCTATTCCGAACTTCAACTAATCTTGTCTAAGCCTAGTAAGACTAACGCTTATTGATGCGCTTACTTAAGCTATCCAAGCCTGATTCTGGAATTTAGAATGGAGGCTGGTTCAATTACACCAGAAAACTAGCCAAAGAGGAAAGCAGGGCAATTTGAGGAAGCAATTGATAATGACAGTAATGCAATGAGATGATAGAGAGGTAACATAGATAAGATCAAAGGGAAATTTCATCAAAATCACATAATACCAACTATTACATCATTGTTGGCTTAAATAGCCTTGCTTACATTGATGACTCATTACCAAAACAGAGTAACGTCATTATGCTAAAATAAGACAAAAAAGGTAGGTACAATGACAGGCTATCATAGTACTCTCCCTAACGGCTAGCGGGATTATTCCCTTTACCATTCTCCTGATCTTCCTGAGCTGTCATTCCTTTTTCAGCAATCTTCCTTTCATTCTGATCCTCTGTCATCTTGCTTGACTCAGCAGCTGATTCAGCAGTGTTTACAACCAGCTCATCCTTCAATAGAACAGTAATTGCATCAATACTCCCCCCATTAAAAGATCCTTGACCCCAAGGATCAAATGTAGGAAAATCCTTCTCTATCTGCTCAGCATCTTCTCATGTTGCTTCTTCAACAGGCCATTGATCCCATTGCACTAGCCATTGCACAACTACATGGTTTTGTCTTTTCACACCCATTCTGTTTAACACTGCTATAGGTACCTTAGGAATAGGTTGGTCATGATGTATGTTGGATAGGTCAGGTGGTGTGGGTTGGTAGGTATGGGACCATGGTGCTTTTTTAGGAGGGAGGCATGGAAGGTTGGGTGAATTTTTCCAGAAGGGGATAGCTGGAGTGTATAGGCTACCTCTCTAATCTTCTTCATAACCTGGTAAGGGCCATAGTATCTTGGGGAGAGCTGTTCATTGTTCTGAAAAAAAGCTTGTCTGTAAGGTTGCAGTTTCAAATACGTACACCCAATCACCAACTGCAAACTGCCTTTCTGATCTATGCTTGTCAGCCAGCTACTTCATTTTTTGTTGAGCTCGGAACAAGTTTTCTTTGAGCATTTTAAGGACTGCATTTCTCTGCTGTAAGCTTCTGTCTATAGCATCTACCATACATGAGCCAGCTAAGTATGGCTTGTGGATAGGTGGGGGTTGATTATACAAAATCTCAAATGGTGTGATCTTGCTTGAGGTGTGGTAATTGGTGTTGTACCAAAACTCTGCAAGAGAAAACCATTTTGACCAGTCTTGGGGTTTCTCTAGGCACATGCACCTAAGATAAGACTCCAAGCATCTGTGAAAGACCTCAGTTTGTCCATCCGAGGGTGATAAGAAGTAGACAACTTGTGCTGTACACCCTGCAGCTTGATGAACTCTGACCAGAATTAACTGATAACACCTTGTCTTTGTCTAAAACTATGGATTTTGGGAAGCCATGTAGCTTAAAAACATGACCTATGTATGCCTGGGCTACCTTTAGAGCAGAATAGGGGTGTGATAGGGCAATGAAGTGAGCATACTCAGTCTATCCACCACCACCATGATAACCTGCTTCCCATGAGAGTTGGGTAATCCCTCAATAAAATCCATAGTAACTTCTTCCCACACTTGCTCAAGCAATGTCAATGGTTGGAGAAGCCCAGGGTAGGCTGTAGGATCATACTTGCATCTTTGACACTCATTGCATTGCTTGATATAGTGCTCGATGCTTTGTTTCATGCCTTTCCAGTAAAATATTGCTTTGACTCTCTGATAGGTAGCTTCTACTCCAGAATGGCCACCTTGAGATGAGTCATGTAGCCAGCCTTGAATTCTTTTCTGAACAACTTCATTTGATCCCACCACTAGCTTTTCTTTTCTTTTGAGCAATTGTTGATCCTAAGCATAATGTCTGTGTGACCCTGGGTTTCGCTGCAGTTCTGAGATTAGTCTCTAAGTGTTTGAATCAGAGATCCAGGTTTGCTTAATTTGATCCAGCAAATCAGAGTTGACATTGGAACTGATCATGGAATTGAGCTGGGACTCAGGAATTCTAGATAGAGCATCTGTAACCTTGTTTTCTGCGCCAGACTTGTACTCCACTAGATAGTCAAACCCAGCCACCTTAGACAACCACTTATGCTGCAAAGGCGTAACTAGTTTATGTTCAAGAAAATATTTAAGGCTCTGCTGATTAGTCTTAATTGTGAAGGGCTTAGCCAACAGATAATGCTGCCATTTCCTCACAGCAAAAACCACTGCCAACAGCTCTCTTTCATATGCTGAGAGCAGGCTGTTTCTTTCACTTAAGGCTTTACTTAGGAAATTGATAGGATGCCCATCTTGTATAAGCACAGCTCCAATTCCCTTCCCTGAAGCATCTGTTTCTATGGTAAAAGGCTCATCAAAATTAGGCATAGCCAATACAGGTGGGGTGGTTATGACCTATTACAGTTGAGTGAAAGCTTCCTTAGCTTCAACATTCCACCCAAAGCCATCTTTGCCCAGCAGCATAGTGAGAGGCTTGCGGATCTTCTCATAATCTTTAATGAACCTTCTGTAGTAGTCTGTTAAGCCTAGAAATCCTCTTAACTGCTTGAGGTTCTTAGGTCTTGGCCATTCTAACATAGCCTTCACCTTCTCCGGATCAGTAGCCACTCCTTGCTGTGAGATAATATGTCCCAAGTAGTGTATTTCCTTGAGACCAAATGAACACTTTTTAAGGTTGGTATGGAGCTGGTTTTCTTGCATGATTTCTAAGGTAGGATTGAGGTCTCTCAAATGAGCTTCCCAAGTAGCTAGGGCTGTGCAATAAGATATCATCAAAAAATACCAGTACACACCTTATGAGTAGAGGTTTAAAGATGTAGTTCATAAGGGATTGAAAAGTGGATGGGGCATCGGTGAGCCTAAAGGGCATGACCAGGTATTCAAAGTGGCCAAAGTGAGTTTTAAAGGCTGTTTTATGAATGTCTGAAGGGTGCATTCTGATTTGATGGTAGCCTGACTTAAGGTCTATATTATAGAAGAATTGGGTGCTCTTCAATGAGAGGTATAGGGAACCTATCCCTGATGGTTGCCTTGTTTAGACTCCTATAGTCCACACACATTCTCCAGCTGCCATTTTTCTTCTTTACCAGCACTATGGGAGTTGCAAAAGGGCTATTGCTTGGCCTGATTACACCTTGATCTAGCAACTCTTGCACCATTTCCTCTATCACATTATTCTGCAGAGCAGGATACCTATAAGCTCTCAGATTAATATCACTGGTGCCTTCCTTGAGGGGCATAACATGGTCAAAACCCTCCCTTTTTGGAGGTAGCTCTTGTGAAGGTGAAAAGACATCCTCATATTAACCCAGAAGTGGTGTCAGGCTGGGGTGAGGGTTGATATTGCCTTCAAAGGTGGGTTGAGGTGAGAACTGGGCATCACATGGCAGGAGCTGGATCATTGATAAAGTACCTTCCCTGCTCAAAATTCTCTGAAGTTTCTTTGGTTTAACCACCTTCCATTTCTTTGGGCTAGCACCTCTCAGTTTAATTTTATTCCCAGCATACTTGAATTCCATAGTGAGATTGCTAAATTCCCACAAGACTGGACCAAGTTGGGTGAACCAATGAATCCCTAGCACCAAGTCACTGCCACTTAAGGGCAGTAAGAGCACATCTTCCTTGAACACAGTACCCTGCATCTTCCAAGTGAACCCTTTAATGATTTAATGGCACTTGATCTCATTCCCATCAGCCACCTTCACCCATAGAGGTGCTACGCTTTCAACCTTGCAATCAAGCTTTAATGCTTTGTTTGCATCAATGAAATTGTGAGTACTTTCACTGTCCAGCAGCAGCTGCAGCTTTTTCTTCCTATGGTGACCCTCTATTCTCATAGTTTGGAATGATAACACCCCATCCATGGCCTACAAAGAGATGTGAGCACATTGATAGCTGTTTTGCTCCACAACTTCTATTACTTCACCTTCTTCATCTTCTGATTCCTCCACCTCAATATGGTACAGTCGGGGTTTCTTTCCCTTACATTTATGACCTACGTCATACTTCTCATCACACTAGAAACATTGGTTCTTGGCTCTTTTCTCAATAAACTCGGTTGGGGTTAGGGTTCTTCTTTTGGTGTTTAGGGTTCTGATAGGTTGGGTTTTGAAGGAAAGGTAGGTTTATAGGGAGTGATTTGCTGGGCTGGTTTGGGTGTAGGTAGTAAGGGTGGCTATTTAATAGGTGGTTTGGGTTTCTTTGCCTTGAGGGCAGCTTCTTACAATGTGGCTAGGCATAAAGCTTGCTGCAAATTTGTTGGGTTGAACATTCTTACTGAGAGCTGAATATCTTCCTCCAAACCAGCTAGGTAGCAACTTAGCAAGAATGGTTCAGACAGGCTAGCCTACTAGCAAGTGCATCAAAGGCATCATGATACTCTTGAAACACTCCCAGTCTGCTTAAGAGATTTCAGATCAGCCATTCGGTCATCATATAAATCCTCAAACCTAGTTGTGATATCCCTAACAAAGTCCTCCCAGTTAGGCAAGACCTGATTTTTTCTTTGAGAATAAGTCTGATGCCATAAAAGGGCCTTATCCTCAAGATGAATAGCAGCAAGTTTGACCCTATCAGGATCCTTGACATTATCAAGATAAAAAAACCGATTGCATTTAAAGATCCAAGATATTAGGTCTGTGCCATTGAACTTAGGGAACTCTACTTTTGTTAACCTAATAGAATAGTGTGAGTGTTTAGGAAGGGGGGGGGGGTCAGCTTCTTGTTCTTTGGTGTTTAAGGTCTCAGAGGTCTTAGTGACATTATCAGAAACTAGCTTGGTTATTTGCATAGACAAACCTAGCAACAAATCATTCAACTCAGAAATGGACTTATTATTCTTACCGATGTGTAGACTGTTCTCCTTACGGGCAGTGATTAGGGGATTTTTATCCACCAATCACCGTCTGACAAGTGGACCAACCAGGTTCCGCCACGTGTCCTTCACGTAGGCCAATAGGAGCCTGCCACGTGTCAATCACAGATACGTCCTCTACGGACCAATTGAGACACGCCACGTGTCCACCCATGCCAAATGGGAAAACCGGCCAACAAGGCCCAATCCTGTTTAGAGGCCCGGTCAGCCCTAGGTTTACCCTAAACCTAGAGAGTGGCACGCTTCTCAAGACTATAAATACTTAATTAATCCTCATTAAAGGGGATTCAACAATTAATGACTCACCTAGAGAAGTCTAAACACATTGATCACTCCTCCCCTAGAGGAACCAGATCTTCCCCCTTTAATTTCCGCACTTATTACTCCTTAATCAAGTACTAACTTGACCGTTGGAGGCGGAGCTCCCAGGAGTCTCCGTTATTTTGCAGGTACAGGCGTCCGGTTCCAGTCTCGGAATTGTAACTCTCCCGCAGGACATCAGAAAACCCCGAAACATTTTGGCGCCGTCTGTGGAAAGAGTACTTCAGAGATGGCATCCAAGTCTGTACCGACTCCTGAAGAGAGGCGTCCCCTAAACGACCCTCAAGTTCAGTCGGACCATGACACCGAAAGTGAATTTGAAGTTGAAACTCATACAGCTCCAGACGGGACCCTAAGGGCCCGACGTACCCGTCATACCGAAAGGAGGGAACGGGAGCATCTTCAAACAGGAAGCGAGCCAGCAGGCGCACCGCCTGTTCGGCAACAGCCGACTGATGGGTCTACTCCCATCACAAGGAACGAACTCATGACCTTCATGAGGGACTTCAAGGGAGAGATTCAAGAGTTGATCAACATGAAGCCGCCTGCTTCAGTCAAGGAGCAGTCGGCCAAGAAACCCTCCACTTCACTGAAGAGGAAGCCACCTGCCCTTGATTTCACAAAATTCCGTTATCCTACAGGAAATAGGAAACCGGTTCGTCATATTCAGGCGGACGGGTCAAAGCAAACATTCACAGATGCTCGGCTACTGCTAGAGCAGAAGAAGAGTGACCGATTGTCAGAGTCGGCTTCTACTTCAAACTTTCAAGACAGTTTGCGAAATGCCTCGTTGAGGCCTACTCAGTCGTACCATGAGAGTCAGTCAGGCGGCACCTCCCGTCAGTCCGGCTTTCATAGTGCCCAGGCGGTACCAAACTTACCATTTGTGCCGCAACAACAGTATTTTATGCAGCCACCTCCATTTGGTGGACCTACAGCAAAAAACGTCCAACCTATGGACTGGCATCTACGGTTGCTTAAACTTGGTGAACAGCCGTCGGCCTTCTCCAAGGAAATTACTGAAGCCGCTCAGCCGGCCAAAGTGAAAAATGTACTAGTAGGCGCCTATGACGGCACTACTAACCCAGAAGACCATCTGATGGCATTCACCAACCTGATGTACCTTCAAGGGTTGGATGATCCCACTTGGTGCAAGTGTTTCCCGCGACTCTCAAAGGAATCGCACAGCAATGGTTCGGCAACCTGCCGACTGGTTGTGTAAATAGCTTCAGGACGCTTGCTTACCTATTTGCCTCCAACTTCGCCATGAACATCCCTGCGAAGAAAACGACCCTTGATTTGGGAACAATTCAGCAGGGCGAGAAGGAGGGGCTTCGTTCTTACATCAGGCGGTTTAACCTGATGAGAATACAGATTCAAGGGTTACCGGATGACGTAGCTTATACCGACTTTTTTAGAGGTCTCAAAGACGGGTCTACCTTCAAATTTGATTTGGTTCGAAAAAGGGTGGCGACCCTTCAAGAGGCCTTGATTGAAGCAGAAGCCTATATACAGGCGACTGATCTGTGTACGATAAAACAGTCGGACGGGAAAAGGTTCGACAAAAGAGAAGGACGACAGAAACAGTCGTCAAACAAAGATGAGAAAAGAAAAGAGGTCTGGGCGGCTGATTCCTCTAAACAGCCGGCCCAGAAAAAGAAAAAAGAATTCAAACCATACTCCCCAAAGTATGCGTTTAACAAGGATAACCAGTTTATCCTAAAAGAAATTAAGGGACGGATCTCAATTGAGAAGCCGGTCCCCATGAAGGGTTCTGCAAACAACCGGAACCAAGATAAAATCTGTGCTTATCATGATGACGTTGGTCATCACACCAATGACTGCATCAGTCTCATGCGGTACCTAGACCGCCTGGCTGAGCAAGGTGATCTTGACACTTATGTCAAGAAATCAACAGACCGACAGCTCCGATACAGATGATGCAGTCGTCTACACCATTGCAGGCGGCTTCTCAGGAGGCGGACCCACTATTAGGGGCAACAAAGATAATATAAGGCGGTTAGATGTAAATTCCGTTCACCAAGGACGGCCGTCCAAATATACATTTCCTGAGATTGTCATCACTGAAGAAGATCTAGGAGGGGTAAGGGGGCCGCATGACGACCCTCTCGTTATTGAATGTAAAGTGGCCAACCAGAGAGTTGGCCGAATCCTCATAGATACCGGGAGCTCCTCAGATCTCATCAGCAGCAAATGTCTGTCGAAACTGAAATATCAGACTGACTGCATACATCCGGCCTCCCACCCTTTAATAGGGTTTGGAGGAGGAGTCGTCCACCCACTGGGACGAGTAGATTTACCCATTCGCCTGGGCGAAAAAGGGGAAGGACGACACATGGTAGTCCGGTTCCTAGTACTAGAGGAATTCTCGGCCTACAACATGATTCTGGGTCGACCAACCCTGAATAATTCCAAGGCTGTTATAATCCCGTCTCTTATGTTGCTCAAGTTTGAGAGGGATAATGGAACAATCGGCTCCCTAAGGGGAAATCAGAGGATGGCCCGAGAGTGCTATCTCTCGGATGTCAAGCCCACTGTTATGGCCACTGGGTCAAGTGGAGAAAAAACAGACCTTGACAATGTCAAGGAGAATGCGCCTGTTCAAGAAGCAGGCGGCAAAAAGAGAAAGGCGTCCCAGACAGAGTCCGCAAGAAAAGCAAGAAAATAACAATCATTGGCAGAGGAGCGGCCGGATGAGTACCGCCCTCAGCCGGCTGGCGAGCATGCGGACCTGATCTTAGACGACTCACGTCCTGACCAAACAGTCAAAGTTGGGACGACTGCTCTGAGAAACCTTGGTGACGACTTTCACAACCTATTGAAAGAATACAAGGACATCTTTGCATTTGAAGTCCATGAAATGCCAGGCATTAGTCCTGATCTGGCGGTACATAAACTCGTCGTGGATCCGAAAAAGAAGCCGGTACGGCAAAAGAAGCGGAACCTTGGCGAAGAAAGAAGTCAGGCGGCAGCCGCCGAAGTTAAAAAATTACTTGATGCAGGGTTCATTCGGCAATGTTACTTCCCAGACTGGGTTGCAAATGTGGTGCTTGTTAAAAAGCCGAATGGCACCTGGCGAATGTGTGTAGACTACACAGACTTAAACAAGGCGTGCCCCAAAGACAGTTACCCTCTGCCTAAAATTGATAACCTGGTCGACTCAACAACCGGCCATGCCTTGATGAGTTTCATGGACGCCTATTCTGGTTTCCATCAAATTCCCTTATGGAAGAAAGATCAGGAGAAGACGACCTTCGTCACTAATAAGGGGTTATACTGTTACACGGTCATGCCGTTTGGTCTTAAGAATGCCCCGGCTACCTTCCAACGAATGATAAACACAGTGTTCTTTGATCAGATTGGGAGAAACGTCGAGGCATATATTGATGATATGATTGTCAAGACTAAACTTCAGAAAGATCATCTGTCGGACCTCCGAGAAACTTTCGCCACACTCAGGCGGCACCATGTCATGCTCAATCCCAAGAAATGTGTATTTGGAGTTGAGTCTGGGAAATTTCTCGGATTCCTTATCAATCAGAGAGGAATAGAAGCGAACCCTGAGAAGGTACAGGCGGTCATTGACATGCAGTCGCCTCGTACCATCCGAGAGGTTCAGAAGTTAACAGGTTGTCTGGCGGCCTTGGGAAGATTTCTAAGCCGATCAGGCGACAAATGCCTATACTTTTTCCAGGCAATTAAGAAAAAGGCAAGGTTTGAATGGGGGCCGGATGCTGAGGCCGCCTTCCAGAAATTAAAATTTCACTTGCATTCCTTGCCGAGGCTGGTCAGCCCTTTGCCCAAAGAGATTCTCTACATGTACCTGGCCGTCTCTGATCATGCGTTAAGCGCTGTTCTCCTTGCTGAAAGGGACGGCTGTCAGCTCCCGGTCTACTTTGTCAGTCACGTACTGAAAAATTCCGAGTTGAGGTATCCCCTAGTGGAGAAATTTGGTCTTGCACTCTTCATGGCTGTTAAAAAATTGAAGCCCTACTTTTTGGCACATACAGTCGTCGTGTATACAGACCAACCTATCAAGCGGCCGCTGACCATCATGGAGTCGTCAGGCCGAATGATCAAATGGGCCATAGAAATACAGAGCCTCGAAGTTACTTTCGAGCCTAGAAAAGCAGTGAAGGGGCAAGCCTTTGCTGACTTTATTGTAGAGATGACTCGTCCTCCTGACTCTCAAGTTCCAGACCAAGTATGGAAGGTATATGTGGACGGAAGCTCTACTTCAAATGGTTGTGGAGCGGTCGTCATATGTCAGTCGCCAGAGGGCGACAGGTTTGAGTATGCTCTACGCTTCAGTTTTCAGGCTTCAAACAATGAGGCAGAATATGAAGCTTTACTAGCCGGGATCCGCATGTGCAAGGCGGCAGGGGCAAGAAAAATAGACGCCTGTTCCGATTCACAATTGATAGTGAGTCAGTACAATGGCGAATACGAAGCAACCCATCCGGCCATGATCAAGTATTTACAGGCGGTCCGACAAGCAGTCGGCTCCCTTGAGGATTTCCATCTGATCCAAGTGCCGAGATTAGAAAACAACCAGGCGGATGCGCTGTCAAAATTAGCATCATCTGCCTCCTCTGATACTCCTCGAACTGTTTTTTGGGAAGTAATGGAGAAGAGAAGCATCGAGGAAAACCCTATTGGAATCCTAGACAGAAGCTCAACCTGGATGGATTCAATCAGGGCATATCTGACAAACGGTACACTGCCGGATGATCCACAACAGGCGGCAGCACTGAAAAAACGAGCCACCTGTTTTGAAATGATTAAGGGAGAACTTCACAAGAGGGGGTACCTTCAACCCTTCTTAAAGTGTGTTACTCCAGAAAAGGGGCGAGAGATACTAGATGATCTTCACTCTGGTTACTGTGCTTCTCATATAGGTGGTAGGATGCTTGCTCAAAGGGCAAGGCGGCAGGGCTACTTTTGGCCTACTTTGGAAGCAGATGCAATGGAGATGGTGAAAAAATGTGACAAGTGCCAAAGGTTTGGCAAACTAATTCACCGTCCGGCTACTGACCTCACTACCATTCACAGCCCACTACCGTTTGCTAAGTGGGGCATGGAAATTCTGGGTCCATATACGCCTGCTACAGGCGGAAGGAGGTACATACTTGTTGCCGTCGACTACTTCACTAAATGGGTAGAGGCGGAGGCTGTAAAGGGAATCAAGACGAAAGATGTAATTTCATTCATTTGGAAAAATGTCATCACTCGGTTCGGGGTTCCCATGTCTATGGTTTTTGATAATGGTCCCCAATTTGAGACGCCTGTTCTCAAAAGCTGGTTGGGTGACCAAGGAATTGCAAACTACTTTGCATCTGTCGGCCGTCCACAAGCAAACGGCCAGGTAGAAGCCTTTAATAAAATCATCTCAGACGGTCTCAAGAAAAAGATTGAACGAGCAGGCGGCCTATGGGCGGATGAACTACCACATGTTCTCTGGGCCATTAGGACGACTGAAAAAGGGGCGACTGGAGAAACTCCATTCCTCCTAACTTATGGTGCGGAAGCTGTTCTTCCAATAGAACACTACGAGCCGACTCTTCGAGTAATGCTATATGACGAAGAGGCAAACTGGGAAGCCATGCGCCTGACATTAGACTCACTTCCTGAAAAGAGGGGCAATGCTGTCTTGCGCCATGAGATCTATCGCCTGAGAATGACTAGATCATACAACAAAAAAGTACACAGGCGTCCACTCAAAGTAGGGGACTTTGTACTTAGAAAAATGGAAGCAGTTGGTAGGGCTAATGAGTCTGGCAAACTAACTCCCAACTGGGAAGGACCCTACCGAATCTATGAGGAAGTCAGGGACGGTACCTACCGTCTGGAAACACCAGACGGACAACCGTTGCCTCGAACTTGGAATGTAGATAATCTTAAGAAATTTTTCTTTTGAATGATGTAAAGTAAAGAGCTACTTAATAAAAGTTTGCACTTACTATTCAATTTTGTACTACGAGGGGCATGCCGTCTGTACCTTTACAGTCGGCTACTCTCCATTGAGTTTTACACTCTATCTTCAGAGGGGCATGCCGTCTGTACCCTTATAGTCGGCTACTCTCCATTGAGTATTTCACTCACAATAGGGGCATGTCGCTTGGGAATATAGTCGGCTAATCTCCATAAGAAGAGGGCCGACTGGTTCCAAACACATAGCCACCCCCCTAATACTTAGCTAAAAAGATTAGGGCCTGGCCGACCCTGTGCCTAACAGGCGGCTACCCTCCTTTTATTTAGCACCTACGTTCACCAAGAACTTACCAAGGCCACAGGCCGAATGATCAGACCAGGCGCCAAGCCAACTGATCAAATCTACAAAACTAATACGACCTGTCCCAACATCATAGCAGGCGTCCGACGGCATCCCTCCGGATGAAATTCGTCGCAGAGAGCAGCTCCCTTTTGGGTGGAACATTGTTCTATAAACTAATTACACGGCACCTATACGACTGTCCCAAGGGCAACCACGTAGCCGTTTTTGAGACAAGGATAACTCTATCACTAACCAAACCAGTGGTAGCAGTTGACATCTGAGTCAGATGACCGCCTGTATTACTTGGGATAAATGCAGGGGGTACCTATTGAGTTAATAGCCAACAAACATTGGCGAATCAAGGGGTCTAGCTGGCCTACGCCGCCTGGTACCTCTACTTCTCAAACAAAAGTGACGGCGACTGAGTAACTCCAACGTTAACTCATAGTCACTCCCTCAAATTTGGTATGGAACCTAAAAGGTTTGAGTCGTCCGCCTGTTTTTAACAAACAGAGGCACTCAAACCCCTATTCCTACTAGGTAACCTATTAAGTTAATAGCCAACAAACATTGGCAAATCAAGGGGATCAGCCGGCCTCCGCCGCCTGGTACCTCTACTACTCAATCTAGATTGTGACGAGACTAAGTAACTCCTATGATAACTTGATAGTCACTCAAACTTAGTATGGAGCCTAAAAGGTATGAGTCGTCCGCCTGTTTTTAACAAACAGGGGCTCTCAACCACTACTCTTGCTAGGTTAACAAATTATGAGTTAAAAGCCAACATTGGCAATAAAGGGAAACAACCGGTACCCGTCGCTTGTTATCTTTACTACTCAATTCCTTGGCGACTAGGTAATACTCTATTTACTTGGTCAGACCACTTTCTTACTTGGTTAAAATTACAAAAAGACAGGCACGCCTGCCTAAAAAGGATCCAGACAAAATAGTTCGAATACCGATTGAATAAATGGCCGACTGATCGTCTATCCTGGAAACAGACAACCAGTCGTCCAGGGGCATAGGCGGCGTACTAACTATCCGTACCTGTCTGCAACGTTCGGCCATGTACAACAGTCGGTCTAGTAAACAATTGGATATTAGATATGGAATACTTGGACAAATTTGAAGCAAACAAAAATTCATTAAAAATAAGCCGGTCATTAAAGACCAGCAAAATATTCAAAGCCCCGGCCCCCTGGCCGGGTAAATACAAAGCAAACGGCACGCAGGCCGTGGAAAGAATACATTAAGCTTAAGAAGGGGGCAGTTCAGTAGTAGCAGCTGCCGTCTGGTCAGCACTCTTCTTGCTAGACTCGGCTTCAGCTGCATCCTTTTTTGATGCCTTACCCCCAAGTGGCACAAGCGCCACAACCGGCTCCTCCTCCTCCTCCAACGCTTCTCCCAACGCCTCTTCTTCAGCAGCCGCCAGGATCTCTTGATTATATGTTTCCGAACACTGGCGGTACGTTCTTTCCCAAGAAGTAAAGTCGGCATTGGGGAAGAGGCGGCCCCAGGTCATGTGCTGGATTTGAGCGGAGTCTTCCATCATCTCCCGGACGAGCTCTTTCTTCTCTTGCTCGGCCTGTTCCGAGAGCTCTTGGGTAAGACTCTTCTCTTGGCTCACCAGGCGTTCTTTTACGCTGGCCAAGGATTTCTCCATGGCTTCGTAAGAGTACATTTTTAGGCGAAGAGGTTTCAGCTCGGCCTTAAGATTTGTGATGGTCGCCTCCAGCTCGTCATTCTTCTTCTGGGCCGCCTCTAACTGAGCCCGAACAGCGGCGGTAGCCTGCGCCTGATAATAAAGAATATCAATTGTCAGAACTTCATTTTGGGCAATTTGAAACATTGCCTTATCACAGTCAGAGGCGGCCATAGCTTTTGCAGCCTTTACCTCTTTGTCTTCCGGTCAAGCGGCTTGCGAAGGCCGTTCACTCGGAGCAGGGCCTAAGTAAAGAGAAAACATGCGTCAGTTTCCAAACAAAAAGATAACAGGCGTCCTGGAATTCAAATACTCAAGTATACCTCAGCAAGGACCCCTACAATCCCATCAAGGTCAAGGGTGCCGACACCCCTGACCGCCTCCCTTTCAGATGGAGGAACTGCTTTGATCATGGACTTGGCTACCTCTACCAAGTCAGGCCCCTGAGGGCCGGCTGCATCAAGCGTAAAAAAGCAAGTTAGACCTAGTCAAGAAGGAAGCAAGTGTAAAAGTTTTTACAAGTAATTGTCCATACTTCTAGGCGGCCCCGCCGGAGTTTTAGAAGAAGTGGCCGGCTGCTTCTCAGCCGCCACTGTTTTCGTGGAAGACCCAGGAGAGCTTGCAACAGTCGTCCTCCGGGCCTTGGGGTCCGGCTGTTGCGAGGAAGAAGCTCTTGGAGTGCCCGACTGAAAAATAAAATAAAATAAAGAGAGTTAGTATATGCATAAGACAACTCCTAAAAGAGGAAGAGTTTCGAAGTCTACCAAGGGTGCCCCCTTGTTGGGGGAGTCGGTACAAGACTGTTGCATGAGAGAGGCCCGCAACATGGCCGCCGTAGTCTTGGATGCTGTTATTTTACTCATGGCGTCAGCTGCAAAAAATAAACAGCAAAGTTAGTAAAAATCCCAAGTAAACAAGGCGTGAAAAAACAGAGTATTTGTCAGGCCGGCTACCTCTAGAGCACCGACTGCTGAGGCCACAGGCGGCCAAAAAGTACTCGTCATAGAGCCACTTGAAGCTCGGGACGCAGTTTAGGGGTACTTGCTCTCGTACCCCTGAAGTAGAGTTCACCCTAGTCTCTACTTTGAAGAGTCCTTTGTCTAGGATCTCTTTTTTAGCCTTTGGGGGAACAGGCGGCATGCTGCGGCCGCCTGCGAGAAGAGGCGGATCCCTATTCCACTTGTTAAAGCGTTTGTTCAGCTCCGTGTCTGAACCCTCGATGATAAGGAAGGTGTTCCGCCAATCCTTCCATTTGTTCGCCTTACCTCTCGTCATGAGGTAGCCCCTATGGCTTGTTAATTGATACCAGCCGGTACCTCCCGACTTAGGGGTCCGGCTGAGATAGTTCATGTGGGCGAAAGCCTCAAAGCTTGGCTCCACCCCGTACATTTCGCACCCGGCCACATAGCCGAGTACGTTTACCCAAGAGTTGGGGGCTAACTGCCATAACCCCAAATCATACCCATCTAAAATCCGCTGAACAACCGGATGTAATGGGAAGCGCAGTCCAGCTTTGATGGCCGCCACATAGCAGCCAAAGCAGCCGTCATCATAGCTGGTACCAGCCGGCCAGACGACAGTGTCTTCTGGATCCGGCACGAACAGTAAAAATCCGGGGCCCATTCTGTGGTTAGCTATAAAGCTCTCCACTTTGTCTTGCATGGCTGCGATCCGGCCCCGGGGTACCGTGCAGTAGTAGGGGGTGTTTTCCTCTCTGTAAGAGGCGGACGGCTCCGCCCAATTGCCCCCCTTCTCAACTGCATGAGAAAGCCTCGCCTCTTGTAGGCGGCTGTTTCTTTCTTCTGAGCCTGGAGAAGCGTGGCCAGAAGAGCTGGACTCGGACTCGTCCTCTGACGAGTCCGAAGAGGACGACTCCTCCCCTCTCCCAGAGGGGCCCGCCTCCTCTCCCTTAGAAGGAGCAGGAGGAAAATTAGACATATCAACGGTGAAATGGGAAGGGACCACCTTGACCCCTCCCTCAGAACTGTCGGCTTGGCAGCCGCCTCGTTTCACTTCTACATCTGGCGCCTGGTCAGATGTTTCACTAATGAGCACCCTTTGGGAGGAGCCGTCCGAGTTTGAGATCATAGCAGTCTTTTTTGTTCTGGCCATCACGTTCTGCATAGACACAGATACAGTCGGACTTTGTATAAAGGGCAAAGATGGGTCCAGGAAAGGGCAGGCGGCACTCCTAGTCCTAGATTCAGCCGTCCCCGGTGACCGGCTGATCACTAACTTAAGTCGTGTCGTGTGCTTCCGTGGTGCCATTTCAAAAAATAAAAAGAAAAAATAAGAGTAAGAGAACTGATAGTTACCTGAACGAGTGACGGTTGATGAAGTTCTGAAAATCCTGTGCAGTCGGCTTGTCAGAACAGGCGGTAGGCAGAAAAGGTCCAAAATGTCAGAGCA
This sequence comes from Chenopodium quinoa, assembly GCF_001683475.1. NCBI lineage: Eukaryota > Viridiplantae > Streptophyta > Magnoliopsida > Caryophyllales > Amaranthaceae > Chenopodium > Chenopodium quinoa. Next base: position 398,651 of record NW_018742552.1, on the reverse strand, counting down.
AGTTCAGGGGTCCGAATGTTCTCGCAAAGTTCTCAAATGTTAAAATGACCGAAGTCAGCACTTCCTTATATAGGCAAAGTGAGAAGGCGAAGGGTCGCTTCCAAATTCAAAATTTGGGCGGGAAAATCTCTCGGCCATTTGCAAGGTGACACCTGTAGCAGGCCGTCGCCTGTCACCGTGCGGCACCTGTCACAGGTGACACGTGACCAGTCACGTGCCACCTGTGAGGGGCAAATGATTAGGGGATTTTTATCCACCAATCACCGTCTGACAAGTGGACCAACCAGGTTCCGCCACGTGTCCTTCACGTAGGCCAATAGGAGCCTGCCACGTGTCAATCACAGATACGTCCTCTACGGACCAATTGAGACACGCCACGTGTCCACCCATGCCAAATGGGAAAACCGGCCAACAAGGCCCAATCCTGTTTAGAGGCCCGGTCAGCCCTAGGTTTACCCTAAACCTAGAGAGTGGCACGCTTCTCAAGACTATAAATACTTAATTAATCCTCATTAAAGGGGATTCAACAATTAATGACTCACCTAGAGAAGTCTAAACACATTGATCACTCCTCCCCTAGAGGAACCAGATCTTCCCCCTTTAATTTCCGCACTTATTACTCCTTAATCAAGTACTAACTTGACCGTTGGAGGCGGAGCTCCCAGGAGTCTCCGTTATTTTGCAGGTACAGGCGTCCGGTTCCAGTCTCGGAATTGTAACTCTCCCGCAGGACATCAGAAAACCCCGAAACAGGCAGCATCAAGTTTCTTGCCTTGCTCCTGCATGAGAGTTTTCAACGACCTTTCCAACTTTCGGGCATCAGTATTTCCAAGTTGGGAAGAATCCGATGATAATAGGCATGTTTACAGGTCCGAGGAAGGTGCTGCTATGATACCAGTACAGTGATGCGCTTACTTAAGCTATCCAAACCTGATTCTGGAATTTAGAATGGAGGCTGGTTTAATTACCCCAGAAAACTAGCCAAAGAGGAAAGCAGGGCCGTTTGAGGAAGCAATTGATAATGACAGTAAATGCAATGAGATGATAGAGAGAAAACAGATATAAGGTCAAAGTGAAATTTCATCAAAATCACATAATACCAGCTATTACATCATTGTTGGCTTAAATAGCCTTGATTACGTTAATGACTCATTACCAAAACAAAGTAACGTCATTATGCTAAAATAAGACAAAAAAGGTAGGTACAATGACAGGCTATCATAGTACTCTCCCTAACGACTAGATGGATTATTCCCTTGACCATTCTCCTGATCTTCCTGAGCTGTAATTCCTTCTTCAGCAATCTTCCTTTCATTCTGATCCTCTGTCATCTTGCTTGACTCAGCAGCTGTTTCAGCAGTGTTTACAGCCAACTCATCCTTCAATGGAATAGTAATTGCACCACTTATGCTATGGCAAAGAATTGAAACTCTAGAATTGTTTGATTGACGTTTTCCATGGATTTATGTTGGTGAAAATTACTTTATGATTTAGTCGAAAGTGGACATGTGTGGAAACATGGACCGAGCGTGTATTTGAAGGAGATATTCTAGTTGAGTAGAGTAATAAATAAATATTATTTTTTTAATTTGGTTTTAATTTTTGTTTTGACAAGCGTCAGTTTATTTATTTGAAAAAAAAATTGTTTATAAAAGTGGCAAATAAATCAATCAATTGTCTAGTTAGTGTTATGGGGTTTTTGGAGTCCCTCGGGAGAGTTACAATTCCAAGAATGTGTGTCGACCGTCTGTACCTGCAAAACAACGGAAACTCCGGTTAGGTGGAGTTCCGCCTCCGACGATCAAGTTAGCACGTTTCCGGATGTATAAAAGTGCGGAATGTAAAGGTTTTTCTCTCGGATTCCGAGAGAATTTTGCAATTAATATTGCTCGGTTTTTTGTGTGTATTTGTGAATTGTAATAAATGAGGGTTCTCCTCTATTTATAGTGGAAGGGGATCAGTTCCTCTTTTAGGGTTAAGGTGCCACGTGTCAGTAGAGGATTGGATCCCCTAGGACCTCTCTGAGACTGACAGGTGTCAACATGCTATAGGGCCACGTGGATAGGGTATTTTTACCCTAAACATTTGCCCCTCACAGGTGTGATGTGGCTTGCCACGTGGCACCTGTGACAAGTGTCACGATCTGAGAAGGTGACGCTTCGTCTTTTTCTCTCTTTTTTTTATTTTTTTTATTTTTTTTTGAATTCAAATTTTGAATTCGAATTGGGAAGGTAACGATTCGCATTCTGGGGTTCTCTATAAGTAGAGACCCCCCTCCTCTCATTTTCACACTTTGCAAATTTTCGTTTTTGAGAGAATTTTCTGAGAGAACGCTCTGGTACCGACTGCTTTTTATTCGAAACCATCTTCTCTTTCTTCACTCATCCGGTCACCGTCTGAGTGCTCTTTACTCAAAGCTCATAGGTACCGCCTACAAAAATCAAATTCCTTCCCTTTGCTTTCAATATACCCACAACAGGTCACAACCGTCTGGGGAATCTTCAACCAAATTTCTTTCAAACCGCATAAAAACCCTTTGACGTTTCCCTAGCTTCCAATACACCCACAGCCGGTCACACCCGTCTAGGGTATCTTCAAGTAAATATCCAGAAAAACGTCTGGGTCTTTAGTGAGATTCAGTTGCTCTTCAAAGGGGTACATCCGGGATACCGTCTGAGGTATCATCAAGCAAAAAAAAGGATTTCCGGCTGCTTACTTCAAGGAGTCAACCATCTTCAGATTTTTTACAACTTTAAGGTACCGTCTCTACTCTTTGCAACTTTCTTGCACTTTTTCCGGTTGTATAGCTTGTAAAGAATAATGGACTCACCCAACACACACACGGCACGGCCTAGGACATTTGTCAGCCGGTCACCGGGTACGGCTGAGTCTAGGACTGGGGATGCCGTCTGGTGGTGTTTGGACCACCCTTACTCTTTTGCGAATCCGACCGTCTCTGTTCATGTGCAAGACAAAATGGCTTGGACGAGACGGACGGGTGTAGACCCCGATTATCAGTCAAACGGCTCAGCCGATGCTCCGGCTGATGATGTACCTTATGACCAGCCGGGCGTACCTAGCACGCCTGGGGATGATATCCTGGACGAATCTGAGGACACAAGCGGCGAAGAGACCGTCCAGAAATCAGACTCTACTAAGTCGACTATGGAACCGGATGCCCCTCAAGAGGATGAGGAGGCATATAAGCGGCCCTCTATCAGCAATCCAACAAAGGCGCACATGACCGCCCGGGATGTGGTCACTTTAAACGCCACCCTTCCCGCATTTTTGGAAAAGCGCCCGGTTGGGGCTGGATGGGAGATTTTTGTGCCACCTGTCGAGGCAACCGTTCTCTAGGATGACGATCTTGACCATGCCAACGATTATTTCGGTTTCTATGAGGTGGCGTTCAAAGCCGGCCTCCGGTTCCCCCTCCATAATACAATAAAGGCCATTCTAAGGGGTTACGACCTTGGCGTCTAGCAGCTAACACCCAACTCTTTGGTGAACATAGTAGGATATATAGCCGCCTGCGAGATGCAGGAAAGAACGCTTAGCCGGGAGAAGTTTGCACATATGCACTATCTCAACCGTGCCCTAGGCGGCTGGAATGCGTGGTATACATTGACCACGCATCCGGAATTCGTGATGATGCTTGATAAGCTGTCAAAGTGGAGCAGCTGGAAGAGCAAGTTTTACATGGTTTCTTCCCCCTCGCTGTAACTAAACCACGGGCTGCATCGCTAAAACACACACCCGGCTCTCCTTGGAAAGAAGTGCGCCCTTCCTACAGTACCGGAAGAGGCTTGGAACCAAATAATGGAGACGAGTCTTTTCAAAAAGACCTCCTTGCCTTTAGATGATAGGACATAAGTCATTGTCCCCAAAAACTGGGTCCCTTATCTGGACTAGCTAAAGGACGAGGCGTTCCTTTCCGCCTGTGGCCTAAGCACAATGTTTAGCAGACGTATGTTGATTGTTAACCGGCACTTTATGCCATCTGTATCATACATGAATGGGTTTTGATTTTTTGATTTTTCTTCTTTGTAGAGAAAGGATTAGAGATGGTGCCTCCCAAAAAGACACCGGCTAAATCTGCTACAGAGATCCGGAAGGATCAATTGGAGAAAAAGAGGGCCCAACTGGCGGCGAAAGATGATGGGGTAAGCACCGGCTGAGCTCTTTTACCGTTTGCATGATTTGAAGCTTATTTTGATATTAACCGGCTGTGTTGTTTTCCTTTTCAGACGGGGAGCAAGAATGTTCCTCGTTCTCTAAGACAAATGCTAAAGAGACCAGGAGAGGAGCCCTCCCAGCCTACTTCCAAAACAAGAAGGGTTCCGGCTGCCCCTGCCTCTACCAAAAGGACGCCTGTGCCTGAGAGGCCTAATTCAGCGGGTAAAAGCCTTGAAGAACTTGGCCTTAGCACAGGCCCGGCTGAGGTTAGAACGAGGGAGCCCGAAGTTCCCTTAAGCCGGGTGCTTGCTGTAGCATCCGACTCCAATGCGGTTGGGGGTGGAATGACCCCTCAGCGTGAAAATCAAGGTACGACTCTCACCTTTGACCCCCCTGGTCGCTTGGGCCTATGCAAGTCAAGTCCTAAGCTACCCAATCAGGGGATTCTTCAGGCAGCCAGCAGAATGTAGGTGCCGCCTATGCTTAGTACTTAACTAGTAAATCTATTGATGCAGAGGCCTCTTCTCGTTGGCCGGATCTCCAAAATTATGCCAAGAGAATGCTGAGGACCCTCACCCGGTCCGAGAAGGAGGCGGTGCCGGGTATACACCAGGTCAACGTAGACCGCATCAACTCACTGCTCGCTGAGGTAATTTACCGGTAGGAGTGATTTTGTTCCACTTTATTCTTTTGCCGGTTGTAGCGTAATAGAAATGCTAACCCCTTTTCCGGCTGACTTTGCAGGTGATGTTGAGGGTGGACGGCATGAAGGTCCTTTTGCGGAAGAAGCAAGAGGAGGTAAGGGATGCCAATAGAAGGGTAGCCGAACTTATTGATGTTACCCAATATAACACCCTTATGTATGAAATCCAAACTAAAAGCCGGGAGATGAAAGAGGAGGAGTTAATCAAGGAGCTCACGGATGCAGCTGACACAGCCAACAAGAAAGAAGCCGACCTTGAACTTCAAGTCAAAAACCTCCAAGCTGATGTCAAAGCATAAGGGGAGGCTGACAAGGATAACAGTGAGCTGCGGGCAGAGGTCAACTGGTTGAAGAATGAGTTGGCCCAGACCTAGGCGGACCATAAGGAAAAGCTAGTGAGTGAGCAAGACCGGATGGTTACCGAGAATGAGCGCGACTGTGAAGAGCGCATGGAGATGGCCTGATCTATGATCCATTTGGATACCGACTGGGCTTTCTTTGACCTGCGGTACAGATACGCCACTGAGGTGTTCAATGCCCAGGTTCTCAGGATAGAGAAGCCGACTCCTTTTGAAGAATGTGCCAACATTGCCGAGGAGGAAGAGGAGGAGCAGACGGAAGATTAAATGTCGGGTGAGGCTAACAAAGCTCAAGCCCAGCAAACTCAAGATGCTCCTCCTTTCGGCCAGGGCCAGTTGTCTCAGCATCAGCAATAGTAGCAGCAGTAGCTTGAATTGTTTCTTTCTTTTTACTTCCGGCCTGCGAGCCGTGTAGTTTCCTTGTGTATCTCCTTTCCCCGGACATAGCTCCGGCTGAAAATCTTTTCTTTTTAATATATTTTGCCGACTGAGTCAGTTTTGCCTTTGAAATTATTTGCTTCAATTTTTGCTCGTACAAATCTTTTCTTTTGCAATTTGATTCAATATGTGCGGTATGCCAGATGCAATGGCTTTGCCTGCCCCTGAACGGTTGTTTGCTTAATATTATCCAACTCTAAGCAGGCAACCGTCCATACAAGCATCCGGACGGATTAGATAGGCGGTCATTGACCGCATTTAACGTAGAGTTAATCTAAGTTGGATTAGCAGACGGTGCCAGCTAGGGCCAACCTAGATTATTCTTTTAACCGGCTGCGGATTACGCTTTGGGTGTCCGTCATTGCCGTTTGTTGGTATGCAGGCGGCCATTGGCCGGACGTATGTATCATATCCAAGTTATGGATTAAATGCTAAGGTTTTGACCTTGCTTTATTAGAGTTTGTAACCGTCTATAAGGCTTTTGAGCAAAGACCAGCTACATTCGACCAAGATTTGAATTACCGTCTGTGTTGCTTTGAAGCAACGACCAGTTGTATCTAGGATTTAATTAATCATTCAAATGACCATGAGTTATCTTTAACCTAGATAGTCGGTTAAAGCCACTTGAGTTATGATTTATAAAACAATGTACCACCCAAATGGGAGATGCTCTCTTCGACGAATTCAATAACTGCTAAGTTTGATATTCAGCTTACGTCTACTCAGTTTAGAGCAGATGGTTGCTCGGTTGTGCATTGCACAGATGAGACTTTATACAAAAGACAATGAAAATAAAGTATTCTTCCATTAATATACTCTATTTACAAAAATTTACAAGTCCTCAGAAGTAGTATTTTTTCAAGTTATCTACGTTCCAAGTTCTGGCTAGTTGCCTGCCGTCTGGAGTTTCCAGGCGGTAGGTGCCGACTCTAATTTCTTCAAAAATCCGGTAGGGGCCCTTCCAATTAGGGGTTAACTTCCCTTGCTCATTAGCCCTATCGGCTGCCTTTATTTTTTGTAACAAAAAGTCCCCCACTTTTAGGTGCCGTTTATGTACTCTTTTGTTGTAGGATCTCGTCATTCTCAGATGGTATATCTCATGACGCAAGGCGGCATTGCCCCTGCGCTCTGGGAGTGAATCGAATAGTAGACGCATGGCCTCCCAATTTGCCTCTTCATCATAGAGCATGATTCGAAGTGTTGGCTCATAAAGTTCAACAAGCAGGACGGCTTCAGTGCCGTATGTGATGAGAAAAGGGGTTTCACCGGTTGCCTTTTTTTCAGTTGTTCTGATGGCCCATAGGACATGAGGCAACTCATCCGCCCATAGACCGCCAGCCCTTTCAATTTTCTTCTTAATGTCGTCTAAGATGAGCTTGTTGAAGGCTTCAACTTGGCCGTTTGCTTGGGGACAGCCGACTGATGCAAAACAATGTGAGATCCCTTGATTTCCCAACCGGCTCTTAAGGGTAGGTGTTTCAAACTGAGGGTCATTGTCAAAGACCATAGACATAGGTACCCCAAACCAGGTGATGATGTTCCTCCAAATGAAGGAGATGACATCCTTTGTCTTAATGCCCTTGACCACCTCTGCCTCAACCCATTTGGTTAAGTAATCTGCAGAAACCATGATGTACCTTCGCCTGCCTGTAGCAGGCGTATATGGACCTAGGATGTCCATGCCCCATTTTGCAAATGGAACCGGGCTGTAAATAGTAGTTAGATCAGTAGCCGGACGGTGTATGAGCCGACCAAATCTTTGACACATTGCACTTCTTCACCATTTCCATGGAGTCTGCCTCAAGAGTGGGCCAAAAGTAGCCTTGCCGCCTGGCCCTCTTTGCTAGAGTTTTGTCGCCTATATGCGATGCACAAAAGCCCGAGTGTAGATCGTCTAGAACTTCTTTTCCCCTTTCTGGGGTAACACATTTCAGCAGCAGTTGGAGGTAACCCTTCCTAAAGAGTTCTCCCTTATAGATCTCAAAACTTGAGGCTCGCTTTATCAACGCAGCCGCTTCTAAAAGGGTGTCCGGCAAAGTGTTGTCTACCAAATAAGCCCGGATGGCAACCATCCAGGTAGAGCTTCGGTCAAGAACTCCAATGGGATCATGTTCAATGCTTCCTTTTTCCATGACTTTCCAAAAGACTGACCTAGGCGCATCACAAGAGGCAGATGATGCCAACTTAGACAGTGCATCTGCCTGATTATTTTCTGACCAGGGCACCTGACTTAGATGAAATTCGTCAAGTGTCCCGGCCTGGTATTTGACCGCTTGTAGATATCTGATCATAGCCGGATGGGTGGCCTCGTGATCACCATTGTATTGGCTAACAATAAACTGAGAATCTGAGCAGGCGTCAACCTTTCTTGCCCCTACCGCCTTACACATGCGGGTACCTGCTAGCAAGGCCTCATACTCCGCCTCATTATTCGAGGCTTGGAACTTGAATTGTAGTGCATATTCATACGTGTCCCCTTCCGGAGACTTGCAAATTACGCCTGCACCACAAGCGTTCATAGTAGGGCTCCTGTATACATATACCTTCCAGACCTGATCAACATTGTCCGGCTGAGTCGGCCTTGTCATTTCTACAATGAAGTCGGCGAACGCTTGACCCTTCACTACCTTTCTAGGTTCGAAGGTTATTTCCAGGCTTTACATTTCAATAGCCCACTTGAGCATTCTGCCTGATGACTCCAAGGTTGTCATTGACCGCTTGAGGGTTGGTCTATGTAGACCACCACCAGATGTGCCAAGAAGTATGGTTTCAACATCTTGATTTCCATGAACAGGGCGAGACCAAACTTTTCAACCACGGGGTACCGCAGCTCATCATTTTGAAGAACATGGCTAATGAAATAGACAGGGAGCTGGATGCCGTCCCTCTCAGCTAGGAGAACAACACTAAGGGTGTCTGAATGCCGCCTCAGCATTTTCCCCCCATTCGAATCTAGTCTTCTTCTTGATTGCCTGGAAGAAGTAGAGGCACTTGTCACCTGACCGGCTGAGGAATCTCCCCAAAGCCGTCAGACAACTGGTAAGTTTTTGGACTTCTTTGACAGTACGGGGTGACTTCATGTCAATTACCGCCTGTACCTTTTCCGGGTTGGCCTCTATCCCCCTTTGATCAATCAAAAATCCGATAAACTTCCCAGACTCAACACCAAAGACGCACTTTTTGGGATTAAGCATGACCTTATGCCGCCTGAGGGTGGTGAAGGTTTCTCGGAGGTCAGCAAGGTGATCCGTTTGGAGCTTAGATTTGACTATCATGTCATCAATGTACGCCTCTATATTCCTCCCAATTTGATTATGAAAACCTTATTAATCATCCGCTGAAAGGTAGCAGGTGCATTTTTCAACCCAAACGACATCACCGTATAACTGAATAACCCTTGATCAGTGACGAATACTGTCTTTTCTAGATCTTTTTTCCACAAGGGTATCTGATGGAAGCTTGAATAGGCGTCCATGAAGCTCATCAAGGCATGACCGGCTGTAGAGTCGACCAGAATATCGATCTTTGGAAGTGGATATCTATCCTCTGGACATGCCTTGTTCAGATCTGTGTAATCAACACACATCTGCCAGGAGCCATTCGACTTTTTAACAAGGACAACGTTTGCTACCCAATCTGCGTAGTAGCATTGCCGCATGAACCCGGCATCTTGCAGCTTCTTGACCTCGGCGGCTGCCGCCCGAGATCTTTCCTCACCGTGGTTCTTTTTCTTTTGCCTAAACGGCTTCTTTTTTGGATCCACAGCGAGTTTGTGGACAGCAAGATCCGGGCTAATGCCTGGCATCTCTTCCAGTTCAAAGACAAAAATTTCTTTGAATTCCTTCAACAGTTGGTGTAAATCTGCACCCAACTTGGCAAAAGCAACCGTCCCCACTTTAACGGTTCGTTCTGGACGACTGTCATCTAGAGGAATGTCAATATTTTCACCAGTCGGCTGGGGACGGAGATCATCTGATCGTTCCCCGATCAGTGATTGCTATTGCTTTTCTTTTTTGATGGCCACTAGGTGGTTCGCCTTCCTCTTTTTGCTAGCTGCTTTGGGAGCAGGCGGGACTTCCTTAAAGTCATCAAGATTGATGGGATCTTCCTCATGGCCGGCTGCGGACACAGTAGGCTTGACGTCTAAGAGATAACACTCCCTTGCCGTCTTCTGATCCCCATTCATGGAACCCACTGACCCATCATCCCTCTCAAATTTGATCAGCATGAGGGATGGAATGATGACTGCCTTGGACTCGTTGAGGGTTGGCCGACCCAAAATCAGATTATACGCGGTCAATTCCTCGACCACAAAGAAGTTGACGACCATGTACCGTCCTTCCCTTTTTTCTCCTAGCCAGATGGGAAGGTCAATCCTCCCAACTGGATGCACTACCCCTCCCCCAAAGCCAACTAAGGGGTGAGAGGCCTTGTGCATGCTGCTAGGCTTGTACTTGAGCTTCGCCTGGCACTAATAGCTTATAAGGTCAGACGAGCTCCTAGTATCAATAAGGACCCGGCCTACTTGTTGGTTGGCAACCTTGCATTTGATGACTATAGGGTCATCATGAGGCTGCCTGACCTTTCCCGATTCTTCTCAGAGATGAGGACCTCAGGGAAGGTGTCTTTCGACGCCTGGCCCTCATCCACTGAGTTGACCAACTTCCTGATGTTATCCTAGGTACCCCGGATGGGAGGAACCCCTCCCGCAAAGCCGCCTGCTATGGTAAAGATCTGCTCTTCATCAGTGTCTGAGCTTATAGCCGGCTTCTTGGAAGGTTGTCCATTGTTTGTTTTGGGGTTACCCTTAGACTTCAGCATATAGGACTTCAAATCCCCCTCATCAGCCAGACGGTCAAATAGCCGCCTGAGGCTATAGCAGCCATTGGTGTCATGGTGTCACGGTCCGAGGGTTTTGACACCGGATCGTGCGACGCGCACTTGGCTTTTGACGACAAGGACGCAAGACTAGAGCGGAGAGGGTTCGTGGGCACACAGCAGCACGGACCAAAGGTATCTCAAGGAAGCGCTCGTCAACAACGAGTGCGAAGTCGGGGCTTGTGACGGCCGATATTTCAAAGCGGGCACAAGCGGGACTGACGATGAAGAAGGCATCTTTTGAGGTTCTCTTGGTTTGGAGGGGATGCTTTAAAACAAGGCAAGCATAATATCTATAAAGGCTTAAATCAACACACAAGTCTTAAAGCAAAGGCAACCGGGATAGGAGCTTTCATTCATTCAACCATTCACCCCATAAAGAGCTTTATATTGATTACATGGAGAAATACTAGTGAACACTGAAACTACAGTAACACAATAATTTTCCCTAGAGCCTAGAAAGCAAAAATAATGACTTAGAAGACATTACATAAGGAAAATACAAGGAAAAAGGAAGGGGGATACATAGAGAAAGAAGCGGATTCTAACGTCCTCCCCCACTTAAGCCGTCGACGACCTTGTCGACTTACAAAACAAAACATACACTTAAAGAAAAAGAAATAACAGCTTCACTCGTCCGCTGCTGGCGTGGCTCTCGTCCTGGTTATGATGTTGGCGCGGTTGCTGGTGTTGCGGTTGCTGTCTTTTGGATCTGGATGATAGGGCTTGAGACGGCTAACGTGGAAGACGGGATGTATCTTCATCCACGTAGGCGGTTCGACCTTGTAAGCATTCTTCCCAATCCATTTAATGATGCGAATGGGGCCTTCATATTTTTTGATCAGTCTGCGATCTCTTCCTCTAAGGAACTTGAGCTGTTCTGGGAGGAATTTCACCATCACCATGTCCCCTACACCAAACTCCTGCGATCTTCTATTCTGGTCAGCCCACTTCTTCATTCTCTTCGATGCTCGCTCTAAGTATGCGCGAGCAACTTCCATGTTTTGCTGCCATTCTCGCTTAAACTCCCGTGCTTCGTGGCTCTTCCCATCTTCAGATGTGGCTATGGTGTGAGGCAGGATAGGTTGTTGGCCCATCACCAATTCAAACGAGCTTCTGTTGGATGCAGTACTCTTTTGGGCGTTGAAGCAAAGTTGAGCAACATCAAGGAGCTTCACCCAATCCTTCTAATTGGCTCTAACGAAATGTCTCAAGTATTCCTCTAAGAGACCGTTGAATCTTTTTGTTTGGCTATCAGATTGAGGGTGGTGGCTTGAAGACATGTTTAAGTCCAACCCCATATGCTCGTGAATCTTGTATCTCGATCGCTGACTATGCTTTGGGGCAACCCCCAATACTTCACGACGTGTTTGAAGAACAATGCCGCCGTCTCCTCCGCACCACAAGCCTTCTGCATGGGAACAAATGTGGCATATTTTGAGAATCTGTCGATCACCACCATTACTGCGAAGTACTGGTCCACTTTGGGGAGACCACTGATGAAGTCCATAGATATTCTTTCCCACGGACGCGTCGGCACAGGAAGTGGATCTAAGAGGCCTTTAGGTTTCTGACGATCTACTTTGTCCTGTTGACTAACCAAGCAGGTCCGGGTGTAACTAATGGCATCTTCTTTCATTCCTGGCCAATAGTACCCCAAAGAGAGTAAGCTTAAAGTCCTCTGCCAACCTGGATGTACGACCCATAGGGTATCATGACATTCTTTTAAGAGCATCTTTCGCAGGCCTCCCACCTTTGGTATGAATAGCTTGTTACCCTTTGTGTAAATGAGCCCATCTGCTATCTAGATACGTCTTGTCTTTCCTTATTCTATCAACCCTTTAATAGTGTTCGTCATGGGGTCTTCTAAGAGGTGTTGTTTGACTTGCTCTTTGACTGAGGTGGTGACGTTGCTGGCAGATATGGGGGATAGTTTCTGTAGGGGGGCCAGATCGACACGACGGCTTAAAGCATCAGCGACCCTGTTACTAGCTCCTGTCTTGTACATGAACTCCACATCAAAATCTGCTAGTACCTCCTGCCAACGAGCTTGCTTCCCCGTTAACTTTGGTTGGGTGAGGAAGTAACTGGCTGTAGTGTTATCGGTGCGAACAATGAACTTTGCCCCCAACAAGTAGTGTCTCCACCCCTTTAAGTAGTGAACAATAATGGCTAACAACTCTTTTTCTTGGGCATCATATCTTCTTTCGACACCACTCAACTTCCGGCTCTCATAAGCAACTGGGTGGCCTTCTTGGAGTAAGACCCCGCCTAATGCATAGTCGGACGCATCCATCTCAACTTCAAACGGCTTGTTGATGTTAGGGAGGGCTAAAACCGGTTCTTTCATCACTGCTTCTTTGAGCTTGAGGAAATCCTCTTGTTGTTTCTCCAACCAATTCCACTTGTTGTCTTTCTTCAACAAGTCCGTGAGGGGACTTGCTATCTCTAAATTCCTTGAATGAAACGGGCGATAGTAATTAGCCAACCCCAAGAACGACCTTAACTCTGAGACATTCTTCGGAGCTTGCCAATCACTAATGGCATGGATTTTCTTAGGATCCATCCTTATGCGGCCTCCTCCTACAAAATGTTCGAGGAAGCTTACTTCTTCCTTCGCAAAAGCACTTTTTTCCCGCTTCAAGAACAGGTGATGCTGTCTTAATTTCATAAAAACCTTCCTCAAGTGCTCTAAGTGATCTTCCAGGGTGTTGCTGAAGATTACAATGTCGTCTAAGTAAACGACCACAAACTTATCAAGGTAGTCGTGGAAGACTTGATTCAGGTACAAAATATTGCAGGCGCGTTTTTTAGCCCAAACGGCATGACCAACCACTCAAGCGCGCCGTATCTGGTGACACAAGCCGTGTTTGGTTCATCTCCCTGAGCAATTCAAACTTGATGGTAGCCGGACCTTAGATCAAGCTTCGTGAAGTACACAGCGTCTCCTAGCCGATCGAATAAGTCTGCCACCAACGGTATCGGATAGTGATTTCTCACTGTCAGCTTGTTTAGGGCTCTGTAGTCGATACACAATCTCAAACTCCCATATTATTTCTTCTGGAAAAGGACTAGTGCTCCATAGGGATCTCTAGAGGGTCGGATAAACCCAGCTTCCAACATCCCGTCTAGCTGTTTCCGCAACTCTACAAGTTCTGGAGGGGCCATCCGGTAGGGGCTTTGCGCGGGTGGTCTAGAACCTGGCACCAGTTCAATGCCGTGATCTATGGCTCTTCGAGGAGGAAGAGATTTTGGGAGCTCCTTAAGAAGGATGTCTGCATATTCCCTAAGTAACTCTCCTATCACTTCCGGGATTTCACCTTCGACCTCCTCATCCTTTATCGAGAGAGTGGCGAGGAATGTTGGCTCATTTCTCCTCATCCCCTTCTCGAGTTGAATTGCCGAAAGAAGGGGGCCTTTCAACTCTTTTCCTTTTTTAGGCTGAGCGTGTGTCCGTAGAAGGCACGGTTGGTGGCTTGTCATAAGTAAGGACCCTAGGTGGGGCATCGGGACAGCCTTGCTGGTGTGTAGGAAATCCATCCCAAGGACCAGTTCAAAATCGTCCATGGTTGCCACCGTGAAGTCCAGACTCCCACTCCATTCCCCAATCATAGTGTTCACATTTTTTGCCACGCCGCAAGTCGGTTGTGCTTCACAGTTCACAGCTTTCATGCGACCACCACTATGCACGGCTTTCAGCCCTAATATGTTTGCCTCAAGCTTCGTAATAAAATTATGAGTAGCTCCTGTATCGACCATCACCTGAGCCTTCCTCCCATTTATCTAGACATCTACATACATTAGGCTAGTAACCCGACCCTTATCTCCCAACGTCTCTTTTCCCATAGCGTACATGCAATACACTGCCCCCAACTTAGAGGGTTCTTCTTCGCCTACCAGTTCCTCCTCCTTGTCATCCCCTTTGTGAGGGTCTGAGGACATTGAGGAGAGTTTCTTCTGAAGGTTGTCTATCTCCGACTTTTGTTGACACTCGAACCATTTGTGCGGCCCGCGACATAGTATACAAGTGAGGGGTTTGTTCCATGATGATGATGATGATGATGATGATGAGCCCGAGGACTCACCTTTGTTTGTAGACGCGCTGAAGATGTTCTTCCGCGATTCGTCTCCCTCATTCCTGAACCTATTCCCCACACTGTTCGAGCTAGCCTAAGAATTATTACTATTGCTCCTTGGGGTGTTTGATGCTGACCCACTATTTCCCTTCTTCTAGATGGGCGCCTTATCTGAAGAGTAATCCATCAACCTTTCAACTTCAGCTATAGCACCCGATACGTATCAATCTTCTGGCGCCATATCTCCCTTTGAGCCCAATCTTTCAAACCACGCACAAAGTTGAATAGGCGGTCTTTCTTTGACATGTCATGAATCTCCAACATGCACGCCAAATATTCCTTCACATACTCTCGAATGGAGATCTTGTGTTGCAGTGTTGCAAGCTTGGTGCGAGCAACAAACTCAGTATTCTCGGGGTAAAATTAAGCCATCAGTTCTTTCTTTAGATCCTCCCAAGTGTCTACCGACGTTCTCTTAGATTGGATGTCGGCATACTTGGTGCGCCACCAAAGTTTAGCGTCGTCCACTAAATACATTATGGAAGTACCCACCTTCAGTTCATCCTCCAACTGGCATATATGGAAATATTGCTCCATATCAAAGATGAAGTTATCAACCTCCTTTGAATCTCTTGTGCCATTAACGGACCGAGGTTTAGGAGGTTTTACTTTAGCACCTCCACTACCCCCGAGCCCTCTTTGGGCACGCATCAAGGTGGCACATTTATCCTGTGCATCATCAGCTAAGCCTTGCAAAAAATTAAGTTGCTCCGTCAACCCATCAACCGTCGACGCGAGCCTATCCATTTGCTCTGCTTATTTTATCACAATATCTTCGAGCTTGGGCATCCTTTCTTCAAGCATAGCCCACTGTTCTGACTTACCCACAAGCCAAGCAAGTCTTTCTTCTAACGTATATTCTGGCATCTCGTCATTCACCATATCTCGAGCAACTTGGCTCTGATACCAACTGTCACGGTCCGAGAGCTTTGACACCGGATCGTGTGGCGCGCACTTGTCTTTTTACGACAAGGAAGCAAGCCTAGAGCGGAGAGGGTTCGTGGGCACACAGCAGCACGGACCAAAGGTATCTCAAGGAAGCGCTCGTCAAGAACGAGTGCGAAGTCGGGGCTTGTGATGGCTGATATTTTAAAGCGGGCACAAGCGGGACCGACGATAAAGAATGCGTCTTTTGAGGTTCTCTTGGTTTGGAGGGGATGCTTTAAAACAAGGCAAGCATAATATCTATAAAGGCTTAAATCAACACACAAGTCTAAAAGCAAAGGCAATCGGGATAGGAGCTTTCATTCATTCAACCATTCACCCCATAAAGAGCTTTATATTGATTACATGGAGAAATACTATTGAACACTGAAACTACAGTAACATAATAATTTTCCCTAGAGCCTAGAAAGCAAAAAGAAAGACTTAGAAGACACTACATAGGAAAATACAAGGAAAAAGGAAGGGGGATACATAGAGAAAGAGGCGGATTCTAACACATGGCCTATATCCTCATGGAAATGACAATACTTGCTCTTGTCCAAACTTTTGATGGGACTCTTCATTGCTGCCGGTTTTTCAATGGTCAACCGGTCTTTGATCTCCATGAGGATGGAGGAGCAGTCCTTATTGAACTCGTACTTGGGGACGTACGGCTTCAACTCACTCTTTTTCTTCTGGGACGGTTGACCAGAATGGTCCACCACCCAGACTTCTTTTCTTTTCTTACTCTCTTCTTTTTTAGCCGGCTGAGCAGACCGGCTCTCTTTTTTGTCAGACTTTTTAGGGTCCGACGAGTGCTTTATGGCACAGAGCTCCTTTGCCTGTATGTAGGCTTCGACTTCCATCAACGCCTCTTGGAGGGTAGCAACCCTCTTTCTGACCAGGTCAAACATAAAAATCGACCCGTCCTTCAGACCCTTGAAAAAGTCTGTGTAGGCAACTTCGTCAGACAACCCTTGAATCTGAATTCTTATCAAATTCAACCGCCTGACATAGGACCTTAGCCCTTTTCTATCTCCTTGCTGAATAGCCCTTAAGTCGAGACTTGTCTTTTTGGCAGGGATGTTCACGGAGAAGTTGAACGCGAACAGATATGCAAGCGTCTTGAAGTTGTTGATGCATCCGGCTGGCAGATTGCCAAACCATCGTTGGGCTATGCCCTTCAATGTTGCTGGGAAGCATCGGCACCAGGCGGCATCATCCAACCCCTGTAAGTACATGAGGTTGGTGTAAGCCATTAGGTGGTCTTCTAGGTTGGTGGTACCATCATAGGTACCAACCAACACGTTCTTAACCTTGGCCGGCTGAGCCGCCTCGGTTATCTCCCTAGAGAGAGCCGAAGGTTGTTCCCCTAGGTTTAGCAGCTGGAGTTGCCAGTCCATGGGCTGGACATTTTGTGCCGCCTGACCCTCAAAGAGGGCCGGCTGCATATATGGTGATCCATAGGGCATGTATGGCTGTTGGGGCACATACGGAGCCGGCTAGATAATCTGAGGGCCAGTACGTACGGACACGCCACGTGACTAACTCTCTCGGTTTGTTTCCGAATACTTCATTGAAGTATTCCGGAAACTGTCTCGATAAGTCGACGTTGAGGCCGACTTAGAAAATTGTTGACTTTTCTTCTCCTGGATGAACATCCGGGTGTCTGAGTAAGTCTTTTTTGACCCATCCGATTGAACTTGTCGGATGACCTTCCTTTGCCCTGATTTAGGGAAACGAATTTTAGATAGGTCGATCATGGGCCCATCCGCCCCTTTTGGTTTAGGGTGAGGAGTAGGCACACGATCTTTCACATGCTTCTTCCTGGAGGGGAAGGCTTCTTGGCCAACTGACCCTTGTTGCTGCCTGTTGACTTTTTTTTATTATGTCCTTGATCTTCACTTTGAAACTCGTCATGAACTTCATGAGCTCGTCTCTAGTTACGGGGGTAGCACCCTCAGCTGCCTGGGGTCGCCTAGCCGGCTTGACGGTTAGGCTGCTAGGACCAGCTTTGTCTTTGCCCCGTTCCCTTGTTTCCTTGGAACGGGTGCGTCTCGTTTTGAATGACTCGTCTGGGGCCACGTAGGTGTCGACCTCAAAGTCGTTACCACTATCTTGGTCCGTTTGGACCTCAGTTTCGGCCATAGGTCGCTTACCCTCAACAGGCAATACAGATTCTGATGCCATCTAGGAAGTACTCTCCCCACAGACGGTGCCAAATGTTTCGAGGTTTTCGGAGTCCCTCGAGAGAGTTACAATTCCAAGAATATGCGTCGACCGTCTGTACCTGAAAAACCACAAAAACTCCGGTTGGGTGGAGTTCCGCCTTCGACGATCAAGTTAGAACGTTTCCGGATGTATTAAAGTGTGGAATGTAAAGGTTTTTCTCTCAGATTCCGAAAGAATTCTGCAATTAATATTGCTCGGTTTTTTAATGGGTACTTGTCAATGTGTAATAAATGAGGGTTTTCCTCTATTTATAGTGGATGGGGATCAGTTCCCCTTTTAGGGTTAAGGTGCCATGTGTCAATAGAGGGTTGGATCCCCTAGGACCTCTCTGAGGCTGACATGTGTCAGCATGCTATAGGGCTACGTGGACAGGGTATTTTTACCCTAAAATAAGATAAAAAGGTAAGTACAATGACTAGATAGATTATTCCCTTGACCATTCTCCTGATCAACCTAAGCTTTCATTCCTTCTTCAGCAATCTTCCTTTCATTTTGATCCTCTGTCATCTTGCTTGACTCAGCAACTGATTAAGCAGTGTTTACAGCTAACTCATCCTTCAATGGAATAGTAATTGCATCACTTATGCTATGTGATTAGGGTAAAAATGCCCATGACATATGGACCAATCCGGACCTGTCACGTGTCCGCCACGTGGACATATCAGCGTCCGCCACATGTCACACTTCGAGAGGTCCAGCATGGACTAATCAGGCCATGCCATGTGGCCCATAATCTGCCAACCTGGAAAACAGCCGTCAAAGGCCCAAATCCCGAGGCAAGCCCAATTAGTCCTAGGTTTTCCATTTAACCTAGTATTAGGCACGCACTTAGAGGCTATAAAAACAAATGATTAGCCTCCATTAAACGGAGAATTAATTCATTCACAAATATTCAATACACATTAACTCTTCATCAAAGAAATTCAGACACCTGACACCTCACATTGAGCAATTACACATAGCAGAACCTCTCTTGGAATCCGAGAGAGACCCTTTACTTTCCGCACATTACTCCTCATATATATTCTAACTTGATCATCGGAGGTGGAGCTCCCTCCCATCGGAGTCTCCGTTGTTTTGCAGGTACAGGCGTCCAGAGGTCAGTCTTGGAATTGTAACTCTCCCGAAGGACATCAAAAAACCCTGAAACATTTGGCGCCGTCTGTGGGGAGAGTACTTCAAAGATGACTTTACAAGAACCTGTACTACCTCTTAACGAGGAACAGCCTACGACTAATGTCCAGGTCTTCTCAAACTAAGATACGGATGACGATTATGAGGTCGCCACTCACACGGCCCTTGACAGGTCCCTCAGAACACGCCGCATCCCTCCCACCAAAAGGAGGGAACAGACCGCTGACCAGGCGGGTCCTAGTGAAACCGTCGGCCAGCCGACAGGTCAGCCTCAGGCGGCCGAAGGATCCACCCCTATCACTAGAAACGAGCTCATGACAAGTTTCAAAGGGGAGATAAAGGATCTCATTGATAAACGGACGGTTGTTCCTACTAAGGAATAGTCGGCCAAGAAACCCTCCTATTATGGGAGGAAAAAGCCGGTCAAAGACCGAGAGGCCACTCCGTACCCTAAACCAAGGGAAGGACTGAAGCCTTTGATAAACCTGGCTGGATTACGGTTCTCTGAGCCAGGGCAGAGGAAGGTCATCCAAGATATACATCCGGATGGTTCCAAGAAAACATATTCTGATGCTCGGATGATAATCTAGCAATGCAACTGTCAGAGTCGGCCTCCACGTTGAACTTCAATGACAGCTTTCCGAATGCCTCACAGAGGTATTCTTAATCAAATCAAGAAGACCAGACAGGCAGCCCGTCCGCCCATTCCAGTCCTCAGATGTTCTAGGCGGCCCCGTATGTGCCTCAACAGCCATACATGCCATATGGACATCTATACATGCAGCCTACCCTCTTCGGGGGGCAGGCGGCACCCAACGTCCAGCCCTTGGACTGGCAGCTCCGACTACTGAAACTTAGGGAACAACCTTCAGTTTCTCCAAGGAAATAACTGAGGCCGCACAGCCGGCCAAGGTGAAGAATGTGTTGGTAGGCGCTTATGATGGTACCTCCAACCCAGAAGACCACCTGATGGCATACACCAACCTTATGTATCTACAAGGGTTGGATGATGCTACTTGGTGTAGATGCTTCCCGGCCACATTGAAGGGCGTCGCCCAGCAATGGTTCGGCAACCTGCCGGCCGGATGCATCAATAATTTCAAGACGCTTGCACATTTGTTCGCGTTAAACTTCTCAATGAATATCCCTGCAAAGAAGACCACCCTTGACTTGGGGGCTATACAGTAGGGAAAGAAGGAAGGACTGCGCTCCTAAATCAGGCGATTCAATCTGCTGAGAATTCACATACAAGGACTACCTGATGAAGTGGCGTACAAAGACTTTTTTAAAGGTCTGAAGGACGGGTCGAGCTTCAAGTTCGACCTCGTTAGAAAGAGGGTGTCCACCCTCCAAGAAGCAATGATGGAGGCGGACGCTTATATACAGGCCACCGAAAGCTGCAATGTTGGAAGACAGTCGGACCATAAGAAGTCTGACAAGAGAGATGGCCGACCACAACAGTCGGCTAATAAAGAAGAAAGGAAAAGAAGTCTGGGTGGCTGACTCTACTGAACAACCATCCTAGAAGAAAAAGAAAGAAATAATGACGTACCCCCCCTAAGTACGAAAAAGAAAGGCCGGAGGATCCGTGCTGCAAGCGTCATGGGGTCATACTTGTCCCACGGTTAGACAGGCGGCATCATGCCACTTAGCAGCCTCTCGATCAGCCGGCAGGCCAAAGCATGTTGGCATACAAGTGGCAGTTAAGCCTATCAATGAAACAAGTTCAAATGCTTACAGTGGCCAGTTATACACAGGTACCCAGTATGATGAGTCAAATGAGTCCGTTCAAGCGGATGAGCAAGGGTAAGCTGGGGCTTACAGTTGTCCAAGCGCTCCCTTGTAAACATTCCATACAGTCGGCACTCCCCATAACAAGAGTACACTCAATAGGGCAGCCGGCAAAATCCTTGCCCATGCTAAAATATCAGAGTAGGCGGCATCATAAGCAGCTGGCCAGATCTAACCACTCCCGGTTGAAGTTACATGCGCCTAGCTAGGCACTCAATTGGCACTACCGGCAAGATACCAATCTCCAAGAATCCGGCCTGGCGCCACGTACCGCAAACGTCATACGGCCGACTGCGAAGAGTCAGACGATCAAGCTTGTAAGCTATTCTTATTATCATTATTATGATTGAAAAAAAAACTATTACAAAGCTGAATGGCTTGGAATGCCGAGAAAGTCAAGATTCCATGCATACAATGTGAATAATTAGACACTTTGCCTGCATGAACCACCATCATCATAATTATTATATAATTATACTATGCTAGGCATACAAAACATTATTTATATTTGCTTTGCATGAGCATTACACTAATCCCTTAATGAGTTGGCCACGCATGGCAACTCCTATACTGTAAAGGGAATGATCAGAGTACCTTCTACATTCGGCATACTCACAAAAGTTGGGCCTTTGGCTATCCAACTATGCTAATCCTACTTTGCTTGCCAAATAACGTAATATATATATATATATAATATATATATGTATACATACCCATAGGATGAGCAGCAAGCTTCCTTAACATCATCATTCCCACAATCAAGAGAAGTTGTTGTATGAGGAAGGCTATACAAGCGGCTTGGTTTGGTAAATGGAAAACAGGCGGCATTATAAATGGTTGTCTCTTAGCTTAAAACCATGGTCGAGAGGTTGAGCAAGGCATCCGGCTAAAGCACCGATTATCATGCCGAGAGCTTGAGGAAGGACAACAAGCATAGCCAAGCAAAACCGAGCCATTCTTCGCTTGAGAATTGAGAATAATCATGCGGCACTCCAAGCATTCGGCCCTTTAAGAGCCAAGCATTCGACTGAATTAATGAGGAGCAGCCAGCTTTATCTTGCGGCGACCTCCGTATAAAAGATCATCCACCAAGGCAGCCTCGTGTGATCATAACAGGGAGGCGGCTCTTGAAGTGAGCAGCAAGCATCAAGTGACACTAGGCAAATACCGAGTGTAGGTGAGAACTTGAGCTTCAAAACAACCGGCCATTGAAACCGATCGTGAGTGAGGCTGAGCATGGGCACCTATGCTTAAGCAGGCGGGACCCCAATGTCGAACTTCAAGCTAGCAGGAGATAGCAGCCGCAATAAAAAAACCAACCATGATTAGCAAAGCAGCCGACCAATTCATAAAAGCAGCCGGAAAGCAGTCGTAATGCTCCACATGTAAGCTCAAGCTAAGTGAATTAGCACCAAACGCCGGAATGCTCCACATGTTAGGCTTTGTTAAAGCCGTGTAATATATGGCTTTGCAATTTGTATATATGTCGACAAAAATGGCGGATGAATTTGCAAACCATGGTGGGTCGGATCATAGCTACTCGGCATGATTATTGTTGAACTCCATACGAGGGCAATATGAACTCACCTCCCTCCTAGCATGTATCCTTGGACAATTGAAATCGCAATGCATGACCGTAAAAGCATAAATGGTCGGTCGACTAAAGCTAGGTGTCCGAGTTGCCCTCACATGAAGTTCCATGTTCCAAATTCTATACGGCCAAGGTAAGCTGGCCGAGTAACCAATGCATAGCAAGCGCCACCCTTGACGAGATAATGAGCAAAGCTCACTCCCTAAAGCATGAAAGCTTGACTTGGCAGCCAAGCATGAATGACCGAGTATAATTATACAACCGACCCTCAAAACAATTGTATCACCTGCCTTGAATAAAAACAGGCGGCCACTGGCTTAGTTCCAGCCATGTATCAGCCAGGCATCCTCATGATCAAACATTACACTCGGCATGCCTTGAGTGTGCTTGGCCGGATATGCACCTTGCGAAGAAAACCGGTGGAAAATACAAACCGGCATTATAATGATTGAGGAGGCGACAATTAGATGCAGTGAGCCCGATTCGAGAGTATGCAGCCCCAAGCATACAAGCGGCCATCTATACAGGCGCTAAGCATTCGGTTCTTCGCCATTGAACCTTGTAAGCGAGAGCTTAATGTCATGTCTCCTACTTCAGACGCATACAGGCGTTAAAAATTAAGACACTCGGTTGGCTTAATGTCTCAGTTCCTCATACATCCGGCCTCTTTGCTAGCCACATGCGCACAATTGAGCACTCACTTACAAGGTTGGACTGCTCTAGCTAAAACCGACCTGGGCATTATCCAGGTGGGACGCAAGTGGTGATTGCTAGAGTTGTATGGTAGGCGATACCCAATCTCGGTGATCACCTACACCCACTCCAAGGTTAGCATGGCCGCCTGTCTCCATTCGAAGATATTAGTGTCATCAATCAAAGAAGAAGGCGTCCCAACGTCATCCATCCTCCATGGAAGGGAACTAACTTATCCATCTGCTCTAACACTTGCAATTATTTCAAAACGTTGTACTGTTATCAGAGGGGCATACCGTCTGTACATTTACAGTCGACTATTCTCCAATGTGTATTTTACTCTATCATCAAAGGGGCATGCCGTCTAAACATACAGTCGGCTACTCTCCATAAAAGATGGTCGCTTGAACCCAAAACAGACGGCTACTCCCCTATACTTTAAGACTAAGGTAACTTAGCACCTACGTTCACCATGAACTAAACAAGGCCAATGACGGGATGGTCAGCCCAGGCAACAACCCGATTGATCCTATTTAAAAAATTCAACTAATACGTCTGTCCCAACATCATAGAAGGCGTCCGGCGACAACCCTCCGGATGAAATTCATCTCAGAGAGCAGCTCCCTTTTGGGTGGAATATTGCTCTATAAACCAAAATAAACGACCCCTAACGACTGTCCCCAAGGACAACACTGTAACTGTTTACACTCGAGACAAAGATAAACGTACCGCTAACCAAACCAATGGTAGCCAGTTCAAATCTGAGTCGGAAACCGCTTGTCATTACTTGGGATAAATGCAGGTGGTACCCTTTGAGTTAATAGCCAAGCAAAACTTGGCGAATCAAGGGAGTCAGACGGCCTAAGTCGCCTGATTCCTCTACTACTCAAACTAGAGTGACGGAGACTGAGTAACCCCAAGGTTAACTCATAGTCACTCTCTCAACCTAGTATGAAACCTGATTAGGGGATTTTTCCCTACCAATCATCATCTGACAAGTGGACCATTCAGGCTCTGCCAAGTGTCCGCCACATGGACCAATTGGAGTCTGCCATGTGTCAAGTGTTGATTAGTCCACCTTGGACCTCTTATGCCACGACACGTGGCCTCCCCCATGCCAAGTGGGAAAACCGGCCACCTAGGCCCAAAGTCTTGTGGAAGCCCAATCAGCCCTAGGTTGACCTAAACCTAGGACTGGCACGCATCCCAAGGCATATATATACCTTCATTAATCCTCATTAAAGGGGATTCAGCAATTAATGACTCTCACCTAGAGAACCTAAACACATTGATCACTCCTCCCCTAGAGGAACCAGATCTCCCAACCTTTACTTTTTCTACACTTATTATACCTCAAACAAGTACTAACTTGACCGTCGGAAGCGGAACTCCCACCACAAGGAGTCTCCGTTGTTTTGCAGGTACAGGCGCAAGGAGACCAGTCCCGGAATTGTAACTCTCCTGCAGGACATCAAAAAACCCCGAAACATTTTGGCGCCGTTTGTGGGGAGAGTACTTTCGAGATGGAATCACAGTCTATACCGAATCAGAGCGAGAGGCGTCTTATGGACGACCCTCAGGTCTATAGTGACCAGGATACTGAAAATGAGGTCGAGGTTGAAACACACACGGCCTCAGATGGGACCCTAAGGGCCCGACGCACCCGTCCCACCGACAGGAGGGAACGGGTAGATTCCCAAGCTGGTCCCAGCAATCCAGCCGGCCCACCGCCTGAGCAACAACAGTCGGCTAAAAAATCCTCCCACTCTGGTGGGATGAAGTTAGTCACTAATCGTGCAGCAACCCCTCACCCAAAACTTGGGGCTAGTCGGCCACCGGAGATTGATTGGACGAAGTTTCACTTCCCGTCAACTGGGAGGAGAAAGCCCATTCGTCATGTTCAAGCGGATGGGACGAAGAAAATGTACACTGATGCTCGGTTGATGCTAGAGCAGAAGAAGAGTGACTGACTGTCAGAGTCGGCCTCTATTTCAGATTTTCAGGATAGTTTTCATAATACCTCCATGAGGTATACTCAATCAAATTATGAGAGTCAGACAGGCGGTACCTCCCGTCGGTCCGGATCTCATAAAGATCAGTTGGTACCGAATGTACCATACGTACCGCAACAACAATACTTCTTGCAGCCTCCTTTGTTTGGAGGGCATGCGGCAAGAAACGTCCAACCATTGGACTGGAAACTACGGTTGCTCAGACTTGGAGAACAGTCAGCCGCCTTCTCCAAGGAAATTATTGAGGACGCCCAGCCGGCCAAATTGAAGAATGTTTTAGTAGGCGCCTATGATGGCACTACTAACCCAGAAGATCATCTAATGGCGTTCACCAACCTAATGTACCTCCAATGGTTGGATGATCCCACTTGGTGCAAGTGCTTCCCAGCCACTCTCAAGGGAATTGCACAACAATGGTTCGGCAACCTGCCGACTGGTTGTGTGAATAATTTCAAGACACTTGCCTACTTGTTCACCTCCAATTTTGCTATGAACATTCCTGCTAAAAAGACGACCCTTGACTTAGGGACCATTCAGCAGGGTGAGAAAGAGGGACTCCGTTCCTACATCAGGCGGTTTAACCTGATGAGGATTCAAATACAAGGGCTACCGGATGAGGTAGCCTACGCTGACTTTTTCAGAGGTCTTAAGGATGGGTTGACCTTCAAGTTCGACTTGGTCCGAAAGAGGTTTGCGACTCTCCAAGAAGCATTGATTGAAGCTGAAGCCTATATACAGGCGACTGATCTCTATAACATTGGGAAACAGTCGGACGGAAGGAGGTCTGACAAAAAAGAAAGCCGACCAAAGCTGTCGGCAAATAAAGATGAGAAAAAGAGAAAAGAAGTCTGAGCGGCCGACTCCTCTGAACAGTCGTCCCAGAAAAAGAAGAAAGAATTCAAACCATACTCTCCCATGTATGCGTTCAACAAGGATAGCCAAGCTATCCTCAAAGAAATCAAGGGTCGGATATCAATCGAGAAGCAGGCCCCCATGAAGGGTTCTGCAAGCAATCGGAACCAAGATAAGTTCTGTCATTTTCATGAGGATATTGGTCATGAAACCAATGAATGTATTAGCCTCATGCGCTACCTGGACCGCCTGGCTGAAAAAGGCGACCTTGACTCCTATGTCAAGAAGTCCAAGGGGAATGCTCCCCCCAAGCACAAGCAGTCGGCCAAGAAGAATCACAGGTCGGCTGACAGTTCTGATACTGATGACGCAGTCGTCTACACTATAGCATGCGGCTTCTCAGGAGGCGGCCCCACTATCAGGGGCAACAAAGACAATATCAGGCAGTTAGATGTTAATTCCGTTCACCAAGGACGGACCGCTAAGAGTTCATTCCCAGAAATTGTCATCACAGAAGAGGATCTGGGAGGTGTTAGGGGGCCGCATGATGACCCCATTGTCATTGAATGTAAGGTGGCTAACCAAAGAGTTGGACGGATCCTCATAGATACCGGCAGTTCCTCTGATCTCATCAGCAACAAGTGCTTGGCAAAGCTCAAGTACAAAACTGACTGCATACATCCGGTATCTCACCCTTTAGTAGGGTTTGGAGGAAGTGTTGTACACCCAGTGGGACGAGTGGATCTACCCATCCGTCTGGGTGAGAAAGGGGAGGGCCGTCACATGGTGGCTCGGTTCTTAGTAATTTAAGAACTGTCGGCCTACAACATGATCTTGGGATGACCCACCCTGAATAACTCTAAAGCTGTCGTTATTCCTTCTCTTATGCTGCTCAAATTTGAGAAGGATGATGGAACAGTCGGCTCCCTAAGGGGAGATCAAAAGATGGTACGAGAGTGTTACCTCTCGGATATCAAACCCACTGTGGCGGTTGCTGGCCCAAGTGGTGAAAAAACTGACCTTGAACTCATCAAGGAGGATGCGCCTGCCCAGGTGGCAGGCGGCAAGAAAAGAAATGCTACTCAACTGAGGGCCGAGAGAAAAGAAAAAAGATAGCAATCACTGGCAGAGGAGCGGTCGGACGAATTCCGCCCTCAGCCGACTGGCGAGCACACGGATGTTGTCCTGGACGACTCACGTCCTGACCGAACAGTCAAAGTAGGGACGACTGCTCTTGAAGTATTGGGTGAAGATTTTCACCAACTTTTGAAGGAATTCAAAGATATCTTTGCATTCGAAGTTCATGAAATACCAGGCATCATTCCTGACCTGGTTGTACATAAATTGGCCGTGGATCCGAAAAAGAAGCCGTTCAGGCATAAGAAGCGGAACCATGGTGAAGAAAGAAGTCAGGCGGCTTCCGCTGAGGTTAAAAAGCTGCTTGATGCAGGGTTCATTCGGCAATGTTACTTTCCTGACTGGGTTGCAAATGTTGTACTAGTAAAAAAGCCGAATGGTACCTGGCGCATGTGTGTGGACTACATTGATTTAAACAAGGCGTGCCCCAAAGACAGCTACCCGCTACCTAAGATAGACATTTTGGTCGACTCAACAGCTGGCCACGCTTTAATGAGCTTCATGGACGCCTACTCGGGCTTTCATCAAATTCCTTTGTGGAAGAAAGGTCAGGTAAAGACAGCCTTCGTCACTGATCAAGGGCTGTATTGTTACACGGTAATGCCGTTTGGTTTGAAGAACGCCCCGGCTTCCAAAGAATGATAAACACGGTCTTCTTTGACCAAATTGGAAGAAATGTCGGGAGGCATACATAGATGATATGATTGTGAAATCCAAGCTTCAAGCAGACCATCTAGCAAACCTCCGAGAAACATTCACCATACTCAGACGACACCATGTCATACTCAATCCCAAGAAATGTGTTTTTGGGGTTAAGTCTGGGAAGTTTCTCGGATTCCTCATTAATTAGAGAGGTATAGAGGCGAACCCTGAGAAAGTGCAGGCGGTCATCGACATGCAGTCGCCTCGCACGGTCCGCGAGGTGCAGAAGTTAATAGGTTGTCTGGCGGCCCTGGGAAGATTTCTCAGTCGGTCAGGCGACAAGTGCCTTTACTTTTTTCAAGCAATAAAGAAGAAAGCAAGGTTTGAATGGGGGCCGGATGCTGAGGCGGCCTTCCAAAAACTGAAAGTCCATTTTCATTCTTTACCAAGGCTGGTCAGTCCCTTGCCCAAAGAAGTGCTCTACATGTATCTCGCAGTGTCTGACCATGCTCTAAGTGCCGTCCTCCTTGCTGAAAGAGACGGCTGCCAGCTCTCGGTCTACTTTGTCAGTCATGTATTGAAAAATGCCGAGTTGAGGTACCCCCTAGTTGAAAATTTTGGTCTTTCTCTCTTCATGGCAGTTAGAAAATTAAAGCCTTACTTCTTGGCACATTCAGTCGTCATTTACACAGATCAGCCAATCAAGCGGCCACTGACAACCATGGAGTCGTCAGGCCGAATGATCAAATGGGCGATAGAGATTCAGAGCCTTGTAATCACATTCGAGCCAAGAAAAGCAGTAAAGGGGCAAGCATTTGCTGATTTTATTGTAGAGATGACTCGGCCCTCTGATTCTCAAATTCCAGACCAAGTCTGGAAAGTTTACGTGGACGGGAGCTCACTTCGAATGGGTTTGGGGCAGGCGTCATATGTCAATCGCCAGAAGGCGACAGGTACGAGTATGCTCTACGTTTTAACTTCCAAGCCTCGAACAACGAGGCGGAATATGAAGCTTTACTGGCCGGTATCCGCATGTGTAAGGCGGCTGGGGCAAGAAGAATTTACACCTGCTTTGACTCACAATTGATAGTGAGTCAGTATAATGGCGAATACGAGGCAACCCATCCGACCATGATTAAATATTTGCAGCCCGTACGACAAGCGGCTGGGACACTTGAAGAGTTTCATCTAACTCAAGTACCAAGGTCCGAAAACAACCAGGCGGATGCTCTCTCAAAGTTGGCTTCCTCGGCCTCCTGTGATACTCCAAGAACCGTCTTCTGGGAAGTTATGGAGAAGAGAAGTATCGAAGAAGAGTCTATTGGAATCCTTGACAGAAGCTCAACTTGGATGGACGACATCCGAGCATATTTAACATCCGGCACCTTGCCGAATGATCACTCCCAGGCGGCCCTGCTGAAAAAACGGGCGGCCAGCTTCGAAATGTGCAGGGGTGAGCTCTTTAAGAAGGGTTATCTTTTTCCCCTCTTAAAGTGTGTGACTCCAGAAAGAGGAAGAGAGGTCCTAGAAGACCTGCATTTAGGGTATTGTGTTTCGCATGTAGGCGACAAGTCGCTTGCTCAACGAGCAAAGGGGCAAGGTTACTTTTGGCCTACCTTAGAGACAGACGCCATGGAGATGGTAAAAAAATGTGACAAGTGCCAAAGGTTTAGCAAGTTAATTCACCGTCCGACTACTGATCTCACTGCCATCCATAGCCCACTACCGTTTGCTAAGTGGGGCATGGATATCCTAGGTCCCTATACGCCTGCTACAGGCGGCAGGAAGTACATACTTGTTGCAGTCGACTACTTCACCAAATGGGTTGAGGCTGAGGCTGTTAAGGGAATCAAGACGAAGGATGTGATCTCATTCATCTGGAAAAATGTCATCACTCGGTTTGGGGTGCCCATGTCTATGGTTTTTGATAATGGTCCCCAATTTGAGACGCCTGTTCTCAAAAATTGGCTGGGAGACCAAGGCATCTCACACTGCTTTGCATCAGTCGGCCGTCCTCAAGCAAACGGCCAAGTAGAAGCTTTCAATAAGATCATCTCAGACGGTCTTAAGAAGAAGATTGAACGAGCAGTCGGCCTATGGGCAGACGAACTACCACATGTTCTCTGGGCCATTAGGATGACTGAAAAAAGGGTCGACTGGAGAAACTCCATACCTCCTAACTTATGGTGCAGAAGCTTTCTTCCAATTGAACACTACGAGCCGACTCTTCGAATAATGTTGTATGACGAAGAGGCGAACTGGGAGTCCATGCGCCTGGCATTGGACTCACTTCCAGAACGAAGGGGCAATGCAGCCCTGCGCCATGAAATCTACCTCCTGAGAATGACAAGGTCATATAACAAAAGAGTGCACAGGCGTCCACTCAAAGTGGGGGACTTTGTAGTAAGAAAAATGAAAGCAGTCGGTAGGGCTAATGAGTCAGGCAAATTAACTCCCAACTGGGAAGGACCCTACCGAATCTATGAAGAGGTTCGGGACCGCACCTACCGCTTGGAAACACCAGACGGCTAACCCTTGCCTCGAACCTGGAATGTAGATAATCTAAAGAAGTATTATTTTTGAATGATGTAAATAGCCAAGAGCTACTAATAAAAGTTTGCTATTTTGCTTCATCTATTTTGTATTATGAGGGGCATGCCGCCTGCTCCATTAGCAGCCGGCTACTCTCCATCTTCTCATCAATTGAGGGGCATGCCAACTGGTAAAACAGTCGGCTACTCTCCATTTCACTCAAATATGCATTCAATTAAGAGGGGCACGTCGCCTGTAGCTATACAGTCGGCTACTCTACTATACTTAGTTCGCCATGAACTACCTAAGGCCTATGGCCGAATGATCAGACCAGGCGCCCAGCCAACTGATCCAATCTTTAAACTAATACGACCTGTCCCAACATCATAGCAGGCGTCCAGCGGCATCCCTCCGGATGAAATTCGTCGCAAACAGAGCAGCTCCCTTTTGGGTGGAACATTGTTCTATAAACTAATTACACGGCACCTAGACGAGTATCCCCAAGGACAACCACGTAGCCGTTTTTGAGACAAGGATAACTCTAACACTAAACCAAACAAGTGTTAGCAGTTAACATCCGCGTCGGATGACCGTCTGTACTACTTGGGATAAGTACAGCCGGTACCTCTTGAGTAAATAGCCAACAAAAATTGGTGAATCAAGGGGATCAGCCAGCCTCCGCCGCCTGGTACCTCTACTACTCAAGCATAAAAGCTGACGAGTAAGTCACTCTCTCATACTTAGTAAGGATCCAAAAAGGTATGACGAGTCCGCCTGTCTAAAGGCGAACCAGAACTCTCGTACCACGACCCCTACGAAGATGATTTCTTTTCAAACCAAACATGTTTGAAAATATGGTTCGTAGGTCGACTGTTTTTGGCAAACAGGAACTCACGAATTATACTTATTTAATCAAACAGGCGGGCTGGTTAAAAGCGGCATGTTCCTTTCTAACTTTTAAACCTAACGTGTTTCCTAAAATACGTTGGGGATCCGACTGGATAAATGGCCGACCAATTGCCTAACCTGGAACCAAGACAACCAGTCGTCCAGGGGCACAAGCAGTCGGTATCTAGTACCTATTCGCAGCGCAATTTCTGCTTGCCTTACAAATTTCAAAAATATTTTTTAGCCGAAACAATCGGTATGGTATGCAAGCGGATAGTAAGGATCCTCTACACGTAGCAAAAAACAAAGCATAAACAATATTCAGTGAGCAAAGACGACCGAAAGATGGTCGCCACATTCATATAAATAGCCGGCCACAAAGACCGGCAAAATATTCGAAAAATCCCGGCCCCCTGGCCGGGTAAAGTGATACAAGAGCACACGGCACACATGCGGAAGAAAAGTTAAAGACATAAAAGCTTTAAGATTGAGGGGGGGGTTCAGTATTGACTGCCGCCTGATCAACAAGGGATGCCTGGTTCTTGGAAGCATCCTTCGTACTTGTCTTGGCATCAGGGGCAGCTTCCTTAGATATATCCACCTCAATCGGCTGCAGGGCTACTACCTCCTCTTCCTCCTCAGAGCTGGAGTCGGCCGCCTCATCCTCCTCATTCGCCTGCTCCATAATTCTTCGGTTGTACTCTTCAGTACAAGCGAAGAACTTCTTCTCCCAGGCGGCATAGTGAGCTTTTGGGAAGAGGGTTGTCCAGGTCATCTTCATGATCTGGGCCGAGTCGTCCATCATGGCTTGAGCTAAAGCCATTTTTTCAGACTCGGCTTGAGCCTTGAGCTCATCAGTGAGGGCCTTCTCCTACTTTTGCAGGCGGTCTTTGACAGTCGCCAAAGGTTTTTCCATGGCCTTAAATTGGGTCATCTTCTGCCTAAGCGGCTTCAGCTCATCTCGGAGAGTTTTGACAGTTGCCTCCAGCACATTATTCTTCTTTTTGGCCGC
Organism: Chenopodium quinoa; assembly: GCF_001683475.1. NCBI lineage: Eukaryota > Viridiplantae > Streptophyta > Magnoliopsida > Caryophyllales > Amaranthaceae > Chenopodium > Chenopodium quinoa. Next base: position 366,521 of record NW_018742552.1, on the reverse strand, counting down.
CTCCAACTCGGTGCGGATAGTGGAGGTGGCCTGCGCCTGATAATAAAGAATATCAGTTGTCAAATTTTCATTTTGGGCAATTTGAAACATTGCCTTATCAGAGTTAGAGGCGGCCATATCTTTAGCAGCCTTTACCTCTTTATTCTTGGCGCTAATCGGCCTACGGAGGTCGTGTACTCGCAGCAGGGTCTAAAAAAGGGAAAAAAGAGGCGTCAGATTGGAAAATAACAAAACAGGCGCCATGTATGAAAATAATAGGCGGCAGGCAAGGTCGATATTATAAAATTCTAAGTATACCTCAGACAGGAGACTGATGATGCCGTCTAGGTCAAGGGTGCCGACTCCCTTGACCGCGTCCCTCTCCTCTAGAGGGATAGCCTTGATCATAGACTTGGCCATCTCGACCAAGTCTGGTTCTTGAGGGCCGCCTGCATCCAAAGAAGGGAAAAGGTCAGAATAATGGAGAAAACATTGAAGGAAAAGCTTAAGTCTAGCAGAGCTAGATTCTACCTCTCGGCGGCCGATTTTCCCTCGGGACTTGAACTTGTTTCCCCACACTTTGTGGGGTAGTCTAAGCTGGCTTCTCAATCGGCTGTTTCTTGGAGGAGCTGGGCGAACTCCCTATTGCCAGTTTGCGAGCTTTCGCATCTGATTGTTGTGAAGAGGAGGGCTTAGATGTGCCCGCGTGGGAAAAAAAAACAGACGGATGGTCAGCATATATACATAGAGTCAAGGTTTAAAGACAAGGGTTGAAGGCTCAAAACTCACTTGGGACCCTCCTTGGCGGAGTCGTTTGCGGTGCGCTTCTGGTGCAAGATGGAGGTCCGCAACAAGGCGGCCGCCTTCTTTGACGCAGAAATCTGGTCCATAGCTTCAACTGAAAATAAGAACCACAAAGAGTTAGAAAATTCAGTAATAAAATAAAAGATGCGTATACATGCTCATGTGGCCGGCTACCTCTGGAGGTCCGACTGCTAAGGCCGCAGGCGGCCAGAAAGTACTCGTCATAGGGCCATTGAAACTCTAGGACGCAATTTAGGGGCACTTGCTCTCGTACCCCAGTAGTAGAGTTTTCCCTAATCTCTACTTTGAAAAGCCCTCGGTCCAGAATCTCTTCCCTGGCCTTGAGGGGAACAAGCGGCATGCTACGACCACCTGCTAGAAGAGGTGGATCTTTGTTCCACCTATTGTAGCGCTGGTTCAGCAGCTTGTCGGGACTGCCGATGATAAGGAAGGTGTTTCTCTAGTATTTCCATTTGTTTTCTTTCCCCCTCGTCATCAAATAGCCTTTGTGGCTCGTTATTTGGTACCAGCCGGTACCGCTTGCCTTGGGGGTCCGGCTTAAACAGTTCATATGGGTGAACGCCTTAAAATTCGGCTCCACCCCACACATTTCACACCCGGCTACATAGCCAAGGATGTTGAACCAGGAATTCGGGGCTAATTACCATAGCCCCACCTCGTATCCGTCGAGGATTTTTTGAACGGCCGGATGCAGGGGAAATCGAAGACCCGCCTTAATGGCCGCTTCATAACAACCAAAGCAGGCGTCCCCATAGCTGGCGCCATCAGGCCAGACGACGGTATCTTCAGCATCCGGCACAAATGGTAGAAAGTCGGCACCCATCACGTGGTCCGATAGAAAGGAGTCTAAGCGTTCCTTCATGGCCTTGATTCGGCCCTTGGGAATGTGGCAGTAGTAAGGAGTATTCAACTCCCTATGAGAGGCGGATTGTAATACCCCGTATTTTTTAAAGGTATTTTTGTCTCGTATTTTGACGTATTTTTCTAAATTAATTATTTTCTAAAGAGTATTTTAGTTTTGGAGCCAAAATGATATTTAAGTTTTGGCGCCTAAATCATTATTTTACAAAACTAATTAAATTGGATAACACAATAAATGAAACTATTTTATACTTATGTTATAAATAGTATTTTTGATTTCTCAAAATGAAATAGCTACCGAAATTATATTAATTCGGTAGATTAGTTAAATTGTATTTTCGGTTTTCATAGAATAAAAATCTAAATTGTTTTAATATCTTTCTAAATTAATTATTTTCATGAAATATATATTTAAAGATTAATTTTCGGATTTTATATAATAAGAATCTGATTTAATTAATTATTATATGTCAAATATTTTCGGCCACCCCAATTATTTAATAAAAATCTAATTTTTATTCTTCAATTATTAATTTTCACAAAATAGATTTTATTGGATTATTAATTTTAGGCAAATAAATTATTTTACAAAATCCATAAATTAACATAGAGGGACCAAAATTATTGAGCAATATTAAGCTCAATATTTTCGGCCACTCATGAATTTTGTAAAAGATTTTAATTTATTAAAAATAAAAATCCTTTAAAATTCCTCATTTCTACTCTTAAATCTAAAAATTATTGATCTTATTCTATACTTGCACTCCAAGCTCAAAACCTACTAAACAAAATTTCATGATCAAATAAAATCTAAGATCCTTCCATACATTTAAAACTCTAATTTCTATTCTATAAAATTTCCATAAATTATACAACCCTAAATTTTTATAAACTCATCACCTAAACACCTATAAATACCCCCTCATACTTCTCATATTCTTCACACCAAAACTCAATTCCCTTCTTCTCTTTTACTCTTCTTTTCCCTCAACCTTTTCCTACTTTTCTTCTCCTCATTTCCAAAAGAAAATCTGCCCGTATATCTTTGGAGTTAATTGATATTCGGAATTAAGGTACGTTATGTGGTTTGATACCTTCGAAAGTTGACTATGAAATTATGAAATTATATTTGTTTGTATTCTGTATGAAACTATATTTTATGTTCCGTATGAAAACTATGATTTATTATGAAATTATAATTTATTATGTTCCGTATTAAATCATATTTTATTACGTTCCGTATGAGATTATACTTTATGTTCCGTATGAAATTATGATATTACGTTCCGTATGAAATTATGAAATTATGTCGGATTGAAATTAATATTTTTGATTTAAAATAAAGGAGTCTTTGAATCATGATTGAAATTATTAAAAAGGATTGGAAATGGTTTACAAGTTTATTGATGTCCAAGTATAACGGATTTTTTTTAAAAGGTGCTTTTGAGCATTAATCGACATGGTTATGAATCCCACTTAAGGAATGGATTAGAGAAGGCTATGGACTTTGCATGACCTAGCCTTTCCTCAAGATTGGCCTTTGTTAATAAAGTAAACCACTTGAGGGGTGTGCACACTTAGTGAGGAATTGGTTTTGGAACGTAATCGATTGAGTTTTAAACTTGTCTTGAAAGAATTGAATTGGAAAAGCTCTTACATGAGTATGGCATTGGAATTCTTATGAATTAAACTTAAATGATATAAATTATGTTTTACTTATCTTACACATAATCTACTTAGCATAATTTGCTAATACGTGCTTTTTTTTTGGATTTGTCATGTTTACCATTTATGGTAAGCAGGTAAATGTTTCAGGTGGAAGTTGATTAATGCATACGGGAGTCCACGGGAATTTCGCCTAGCTTAGGAAAAGTTGGAGTCATTTTTGTGTCACAAATTATGAACAAGTTTTATTTAAAGTTTAATTAATAAGAATAAAGAATTTCCGCTGTAAAAGTATTTTAAAGTATAAGCCTTGCGTTATCACGCGGCGGTAATACGCCCCAGTCTATCTCTACGGTATACATATTTTCAACATATTCTGTAGAGGGAGATTTGGGGGTGTTACACGGATGGTTCCGACCAGTCGTCCTCCTTTTCAGTCGCATGAGAAAGTCTCGCCTCATGCAAACAAGAATGTCTTTCCTCTGAGTTTATAGAGAGGCGGCTTGAATAGCTAGAGTCAGGCTCACTATCAGAAGAGTCCAACTCCTCCCCTCTCCCTGGGGGGTCGACCCCTCTTCTTCTTCAAGGGCCGTCTGCTGACTGGCCAGGTCAACAGTGAAGTGGGAAGGGGCTACTTTAGCTACCTCCTCAGAGCTCTCGGCAGAAGGGCCACCTTGGGTCCCTGCGGTATCTGGCGGCTGGTCCGACAGCTCACTAATTTGAACCCGGAAAGGGGAGCCATCAGAGTTTTCAATCCTCTTGGTCTTTTTTGTTCTTGCCATTCGGTCCTGCATAGATACAAAGACAGTTGGATTCCGGGACTTGCGCAAAGTTTGAAGTACCGCAGGGCAATCGGCACCCCTAGTCCTAGACTTAGCCGTCCCCGGTGACTGGCTGATTGCTAACCTAGGTCGTGCCGGATGCTTTTGAGGTCTCATTTTCAAAAAAGAAAGAAAAAGTGCAAAAGCAAAACAGAAAAAGGATAAAGGAACAGACAGTTACCTGAAACTTAAGTTCTGAAAGAAAGCTTGATCAAACAGGCGTCCAACAAAAACAGGCGGTAGGTAAAAGCAGTCGTCCGGAAAGTCAGAGCTCAAGTTCAGGGGTCCGAGAGTTCTCTTGAAAAAGTTCGCAAATGTGAACAAAAGACTTGGTCAACATGCCCTTAAATAGGGTAAATTGAGAATGCGAAGGGTCACTCCTGAATACAAAAAATGAGCGGGAAAAATGCTCGGCCCGTCATAGGGCGACACCTGTAGCAGGCTGTCGCCTGTTACAGGCCGACACCTGTTACAGGTGACAAGTGAACAGTCACGTGCCACCTGTGAGGGGAAAATGATTAGGGGATTTTTCCCTACCAATCATCATCTGACAAGTGGACCATTCAGGCTCTACCAAGTGTCCGCCACATGGACCAATTGGAGTCTGCCACGTGTCAAGTGTTGACTAGTCCACCTTGGACCTCCTATGCCATGACACGTGGCCTCCCCCATGCCAAGTGGGAAAACCGGCCACCTAGGCCCAAAGTCTTGTGGAAGCCCAATCAGCCCTAGGTTGACCTAAACCTAGGACTAGCACGCATCCCAAGGCATATATATACCTTCATTAATCCTCATTAAAGGGGATTCGGCAATTAATGACTCTCACCTAGAGAACCTAAACACATTGATCACTCCTCCCTTAGAGGAACAAGATCTCCCAACCTTTACTTTTTCCGCACTTATTACTCCTCAAACAAGTACTAACTTGACCGTCGGAGGCGGAACTCCCACCACAAGGAGTCTCCGTTGTTTTGCAGGTACAGGCGCAAGGAGACAATTGTAACTCTCCCGCAGGACATCAAAAAACCCCGAAACGGAACCTAAAAGATATGAGAAGTCCGCCTGATTTTTGGCAAACAGTGATACTCAACCACTATTCCTACTAGGTTGGAAATTGGCACCCTTTGAGTTAATAGCCAAGCAAAACTTGGCGAATCAAGGGGGTCAGTCGTCCTAAGCCGCCTGATTCCTCTACTAATCAAACCAAAGTGGCGGTGATTGACTAAGCTCAAGGTTAACCAGTTGCCCTCCCTAGTACGGAACATAAAAGGTATGAGAGGTTCGCCTGTGTTTTGGCAAACAGGGGCTCTCGACCACTATTCCTACTAGATCTGACAGAAGTTACCGCCTGCAACCAATACAGGCGTAGCTACTCCGGCTAGGCGTCCCGTTCACGGAAACAGACGGCCTGTCCCCATCAAACTTGGTGAATTACACCAAGCCCTGTAAAACCATGCCGAAACATTTTGGCACAATTTGAGTTAATAGCCAAGTACAACTTGGCGAATAAAGGGGGTCAGCCGGCCTAAGCCGCCTAATTCTTCTACTACTCAAACCCGAGTGACGGAGACTGGGTAACCCCAAGGTTAACTCATAGTCACTCAACCAACCTAGTACGGAACCTAAAAGGTATGAGAAGTCCGCTGGTTTTTGGCAAACAGAGGTACTCGACCACTATTCTTACTAGGTTGGCTATACTTAAGCTGCCGCCTGTAACCCAGCATTTCATATAAAGAACGAACCAAAAGAGGCCAACGGCCGGATAATATTAAACGCTTACCCCCCATTCAATAGTCGACAGTCCACCTGATCAGGGGCTATCTGCATAGTGGGGCTAAGAATCGGCATCTGTCTAGTACGACGACAATCATCATTATGATTGATTAACTTTGAAAATGTCATACCGCCCAAGGTATCAAAAGTTTCTAAGTTTATCAAGTCCATCTTCCATTAGAACTAGACAAAATGCCGACCTAACAGGCTTCGGGGGTCTAACTTTCGAAAGGAACAATCCTCCTGGAAAGAGAGATTACTCCTTCTGAGAGGCTAATGATTAGGGTAAAAATACTCATGACAAATGGACTAATCCGGACCTGCCACGTGTCCGCCACGTGGACCAATCAGCGTCCGCCACATGTCACACTTCGAAACGTCCAGCATTGACTAATCAGGCCATGCCACGTGGCCTATAATCTGCCAACCTAGAAAACGGCCGTCAAAGGCCCAAATCCCGAGGCAAGCCCAATCAGTCCTAGGTTTTCCATTTAACTTAGTATTGGGCACGTACTTCGAGGCTATAAAAACAGATGATTAGCCTCCATTAAATGGAGAATTAATTCATTCAGAAATATTCAATACACATTAACTCTTCATCAGAGAAAGTCAGACACCTGACACCTCACATTGAGCAAATACACATTGCAGAACCTCTCTTGGAATCCGAGAGAGACCCTTTACTTTCCGCACATTACTCCTCATACATGTTCTAACTTGATTGTCGGAGGCGGAGCTCCCTCCCACCGGAATCTCCGTTGTTTTGCAGGTATAGGCGTCCAGAGGTCAGTCTTGGAATTGTAACTCTCCCAAAGGACATCAAAAAACCCCGAAACACTATGGCAAAGAATTGAAACTCTAGAATTGTTTGATTGACGTTTTCCATGGATTTATGTTGGTGAAAACTATTTTATGATTTAGTCGATAGTGGACATGTGTGGAAACATGGACTGGGCGTGTATTTAAAGGAGATATTCTAGTTGAGTAAAGTTGTAAATAAATATTATTTTTTTTAATTTTATTTTATTTTTTGTTTTGACAAGCGTCGGTTTATTTATTTGAAAAAAAATTGTTTATAAAAGTGGCAAATAAATCAATCCATTGTCTAGTTAGCATGACAATTTTGTAATTATATCAACAACTGTGTGGCCCATATTTGATAAATACTTAATGATTTACAGTTTTGCCATTGGAAAAATTGAAATTAATAATCCCACCTTTGACTCATCTTCTCAAAACAATCTCACCTTTATGTATTCTGGAAATAATCTCACCTTAACACCCCATATACTCAAAACAAGCCTTTTAACCGTCAACCTGTTTTACAGGTTAATTTTTTTTTTTAATTTTTTTTCCTTTAATCCTTCTTCCACTTCACCCCCTTCATCCATGTTAACCACCATGACCATCCATCACCACCAAATTGACCACCTTCCCATCCTCCCATCCATACCTCCAAACTGACTACCTTCTCGGCTTCCCCCATCCCGAATCCCAACCTGAAACACTCCCCCACCCTACATTTGCCTACCCCATCCCTGTCGGAGCAACCCCACCCCCACCCCTTTCCCTATATTCTGGAAACAATCCCCGTATTGTAGATTCTTAATTTCTGAAATCCGAATCATCTGAAACAGGCGATTTGATTCCACCTCTTGTTAATCAAGGTGATAAACTTATATTTTCTCTATTTTTAGACCAATGTAAAGTGAGATCTTATTAATTTTGTCTCATTGTGTACTTTACTAATATATAATTTTCATAGATTTTGTCTCATTGTGTACTTTACTAATATATAATTTTCATAGATTTAATTAAAATACAATTAAATATATTTAATAATAAGTAAACAAACATTGAAAATCTCCAACAAGAACAAATTATAGCTACTGAAATAAATTGAAGAGAGTAAGTGCGTCTTCTTCCTTTCATCCATATCTTAGCTACTTAATTTACTGATCATCTAGCATTAAGGATGACAACAAAAGTCCCATTAAATTTGCTCCATCCTGGATAACAGAAAATTCAGGACATTTATGCTCTCTTTAAGATATTTTCAGCAACAGGTATGAGTAATATGCCTGAATCAGGCACCTCTCTGATACTTTCTACCTCTGTTGCAGCAGGAACACCAGCGTTGAATCTAATCGAAAATCCAATGTACCAAGTGCTATCCTCCTTTCTAAAAAGTATCAATATGTAACCAAGATACATCTGTAATGAATCAGTCCATTCAGATAACTCTTGGCCAGCAATTTCCTTTGAACCCTGATATTCAGATCATCCCTTTTGTCCTTTCCTTTTCCCTGCACAACCCAGATTGGCAGAGTGCAAGTCTACAAAATCTATCAATTTGTATGAAGTATAGAGCCTTTAAAGGTCGCTATATTTCTTCCCATATTGGACATGAACACTGCAAAATAGGTTTGCAGGACGACAAAATTTTTGTTGGTACTTGTACACACCATACAGATACACGAAGTATGCAAAATTACAAAGGGACAAAGCAAAGATGTTTGAGCAGGGTAGGCCAGTGTGTTTACTGTTATGATTTAAGGCAATAAACTCTTGATCCTAGTTCCCTCAACCCTTGAAAAAGGACGTAAAGTGACATACATAAGAAGTCACATATCATAGAGACTGCGCTCTGACAATCCATTGCTTTCTTCTGACGAGCTACTCTCTTGCCACAAAATAAAAATACAAGGTTAGTTTACAATCAGATAACAGAGCAGATCTCTGGTGTTACATACTTGCAGGAGGTCAGTCAAATAATAGAAAAACTACATTAGCCTTTTAGCTTTCCAGGGAGTAGAATGCACAAGCATGAAATGAGGTAAAGACAGATGACATCACCAGATCTTAACACCTTTTTCTTGCAAAGCTTCTAAAAATAGAAGATAATGATCAAGTGGCTCAAACGTTACATACAATGATACAACTAACAGTTTCCTATAGAAACTGCCAATCAAAGCTATTCAAGACAGATGCATAAGGTACAACATTTCAGCAAGACATGTCATGAGAAATCTCAACTTACTTTATGTTGGCGAGATTATATAGGTTACATGAATTCAACTCCACAGAAAATTGCATAATAAGAGCATTTTAAGCTGTCAGATGCTTAATACAGTTGTGAAATTTTTGAGGCAAGATCAAACAGCATCAAGAAGATTAAAATGATTAACATGACTGCTGTCACAGAGAATTAATTGTTCATTTTATAAACACATTTGATTTATTTGATTTAAGGTGCAGGAAAAGAGTTTTCCATGGTATTTAATTTTCTTACCACTATAGATATTCTTACAACAAAATAAATAAACCAATGAACAACTAACCACCACATCTGTTCTCCGTTAATCCAAAAATCTTTGAACTTATATGTTCTTAGCAATCAATATTCATAAATATCATGAAAAGAGAACTTGTCACTAAAGAATCTGGAATCAAAGGTTCAAAGAGCTTACCGCCTTTCAATCTGACAATCAAACATAATTTGATGTAGTCAACCAAGCCAAAAGTACCATAATGATATGATGTTGTAAGGTTTCACATTGTATACCAAAGAGATACGTTATCACTGTTCTGATCTACTCCCATAACGAAAACCGGGGTAACATCAGCAAGATGACAACAGCCATAGAAAAACTTCTATAGTTCACTGTGAGTACCAATCATCTCTTTTCATAATCTTTTGATGATCTAGAAATTTCATTAATTAAAGATGTATAAGAACCATAATCGTTAACAAGCCCCTTCTCAGTTTGCAATTCAGCAAATTCTTTTGGATTTCCATGTTTGCTACGACCTTCTAAGAGGATATTGTAAGTAATATCATCGGGTGGCACTCCTAAATTAAGCATTGCATCCAGGAGCATATTAGCATTCTTAATCTGTCCTTGCTTGCATAACCCATTCATCAAAACATTATACGTCACAACCCCAGGAACAAGGCCATTGTTTTGCATTTCTTTGAGTAAATTAAAACCCATCTTCACATCTCCGGCCTTACAAAACCTATCAATGACCATAGTATATGTGATATTATCAGGTTTAAAACCTGCTCTCATCATTTCTCGAAGAGTTTTTTCAGCATCCAAAACAAGGCCCTGCCTGCATAGCCCAGAAACAAGAGCAGTATAAGTTACATCGTCGAGGCTAATCCCTTCTCTGACCATTTTATGTTTAATGTCCATAGCCATCTCAATATCACCTTCTTTGCAGCTTCCATCAATAAGTGTAGTATAAGTGATCCTGTCAGGTTTTAAACCTCGAAGAGACATCTCATCCACAAGCTTTCTTGCTTGTCTCAAGTCACCGTCTTTGCAAAGGCTATAAACCAGCGTGTTATACATAAATAAGTCAGGCTCAAAGCCTTTCTTTAACAGTTGCCCATACAGCCCGAGGCCTGTAATAACCTTCCCATGCCTACAATGTCCACTGATTAAAGAAGTGTAAATGACATCGTTTGGGGCCAATCCTGTCTCACACATCTCCTTAAACAAACCATTAGCATCTTCCAGTCCACCAACCTTGCACAACCCATTAATCAAAGCACTAAACGTAAAGATATCAGGCGATACATTCTCATCCTCCATAACCCCCTTCAGCCGGAAACCTTCCTGCAACTCGCCAACTTTACAATACCCTTTAATCAAAGTATTAAAACTAACAATCGTAGGCTTTAATCGACGCTTCCCAAGCTCACAAAACACCATTTGGGCATCCCTAATTTTACCATCTCTACAAAATTTATTCATCAATATGTTAAAATCAATCACATTTGGAGGAAATCCATAATCCAAAAATTCCTTGTAAAACCCTAAAGCTGTCTCAGCTGATTTAGTCTTCAACAAATGAGCAAACAAACGAGCACATGGTTTCAAAGGTAATGAAATTCCATGCTTCTTAATCAACCGAAAGCATTGAATACAATCAGAAATAAAACCCAACTCTAAATAAGCGCTCATAAGCGCACCATACACAAAATTACTACTATGAAAGGCAGATTTAGTTTCAAGAACAACACCGAAAACCGAAACAGCAGAATCCTTACCTTTTCGAGACACGATAACCCGAAAAATACAGGCCAATTCACAGAAGAGGTTGTGAGCATCGAGGAAATGACCCATATTACAGTAACAGTGAAGAGTAAGACGAACCCCAGATTGAGAAGAAACCCAAGTGAAGAAATTGAAGAGAGAAAGTGGGGATAATTTGAGAGGATTGATATTGATGAGTTCATTGATATGGTGGGGTTTAAGGGAAGGAAGGAGGCGTTTAAGAGGTTTTTCATTGGAGGATTTAATGGCGGTTGAGATTGTTGAGAGTATGGGGTCGCTAATGAGTGGTGGTGGTGGAGAGTACCATGGAAGGGTGGAGAAGAATTGAGGAGGAGGACAACTTCTTCGGATTGCCGCCATTGTTGTCACAGCGAGGTTTTCATGGAGAGCTACTGCTAATCAGAAACAAAAACAGATACGTACTAATTTTTGTAACAGCGCGTAACATTACGTGACAGCAAAGAAAATTTGTTAATTACTACTATGTATTAAACCCACTTTAAAAATTACTATCGCGAAATAAAAAATTTGTGAATTACTACCATAAAAATTTTAAGAAATTTTATTTTACTACCAACATCCACTTTAAGTCCTTAATAACGTCACTAACTCACATTTTACACATGGTTAAGCAATTTAACCATGAAAAAAAAAAGCTAACCCATGGTTACCCCTAACTAACTTAACTAAACCTCCCCCTTTCATTCATTTCTCCTTCTTCAGAAAATTCATCATTTGTAAAATCTCTCAAATTAAAATTGTTTATCCATATTGACCACTAATTCTTCCCGTCTATCCTCTAATCGATCTAGGTAAACGATCAATTTGTTTAATTTCGCTATGAAAAATTTAGTTTAACTGTTTTCGATTCTAGGGTTTAACGTATTGTAGGGAATTTTCAATTTAGGGTTTTCGTTTGTGATTTTGGTTGATTAATTAGGGCTATTGTATTTTTCTTTGAATTAAATTATGATTTAAACATAATAAGTGATTTAAGTGTTTTATTTTTTTTATTTTTTTTGTTTACTCCATAATTGTGACAGGGTGATGTTTAGGGGGGCAAGGTCAATGAGTTGAAAATGCAAGTGTTGGTTGAAGGGTTCAATTATGAAGTCCTGGACAAAAGAAAACCCTAGTAGGAGGTTTATAGCTTGTCCATACTTTGATGCGGAGAACAATACAAGGGGATGCACATATTTTGTTTGGTATGATGAAGAAATGACAATTTGGCAAAGGGACTTAATTTTGGGCTGCTGGAAGAGAAGAAATCAATTAGCTTGGAGAATGAGATTCTGAAGAAACAAATTGTTGATGAGAATCGTAATGCAAGGAAGATGAACACTCAATATGTCATGCTGACAATGAGGCACACTAGTGCAGATTTAGGGGTTGTTTTATGCATTAGCTTAGTTGTTATTGTCATTGGTTTTGTATAGTGTCTTGTCAAGTAGGTTGTGTTGTTGTTAGGAGCTGGGTTATTTTGTTGTTAGTAGGTACTTTGTGCTGTTGTTAGTGATGATGGTGAAGTTAGTTATGTAGGGTATGCTAAGGCCAAAATAATTTGTAACAAATTTGGTTTTGAATGAACTGCAAGATTATTGACATATTTATGCTTATTTTGTGTGTGTTGATGGTTAAAAATGTATCATAGACTGATATAGACAAATTTCATCAATAATTAATGCTTAAAACCATACATAAATGTAGTTAATGGTTGTTATAAAAGTAAATTACAAAAGTCAAAAGTTGCAAATTTTAGCAAATTGGATGAATGTATTGTCAACAACTTGCATCAGAAATAAGTTTAAGCAAATTGCAAATTACAAAAGTCAAAGCACTTGAATAAACTGATTTAATTTCCCACATAATGGCTTGGGCTGCTTTGGTGTTGGGAGGGCTTGCAGAGGTAATATTTAAAGCTTGAGAAGAGATGTCCACCACAACATCCTGAGTTATTTGTTGTGTTGTTGTTTGTTGCTGGTGGAAAATGAAAAAAATAGTCATGAACTGAATTTGGGAAAAAAAAAACACAAACACAAGGGTCATTTGAGAATGGCTTGGCTCCCTTGTTCTTGGTTGCCTTTCCCCTCCCTTTCCCTTGTGCTCTTTTTGCCTGTCTTTAATAACCCAAGGGTCATTTGAGAATGGCTTGCCTCCCTTGTTATTTGGTTCTGGAGGTGGTGAGTTAGCATACTCATTCTTGCAAGTTTTGCTGTTGTGACCAAATTGCTTGCAGTTGGACATTTCCTAGGGTTCCTACCCAACCTCAACTTTTGCTGAGCTTCTTCAGCAACCTTCTCAGCATCTTCCCCTGCTTGTTTCTTTCTCTTGTTCTTTGAAGGCCTTCTTGACATCTTCTTGAAGGGTGGAGGAATAGGTTCTGGGTAAGGAGTCTTCTCCCACTACTTTGGACCAAGCATAGGAGGTATCATCGGATCATATGTAGCTCTGTATCTGTTCTTAGAGTACACATCATCAACATAGTCTTCTGGATCACTTCTCATGTACAAGATGCAAGCATAACCATGTGTTAATTGCCAGCTGTAACAAGTACATGTTTGTGCCCCAAGATCAATTAGAAACCTATTGGTGTTGTTCTGAAGTTCAAATAATTCCTCAGTGCTTCTAGTGACAATGTTTTACTTTCTTATTCTCTCAGCCCAGTCAAACTGTTTTTTTCACATATGGCATGAACCTACCAGACACTTCTTGCACTCCTTCTCTCTTTTAACAGTTTCTTTGCATCACATACCTTCTCATCCACTCCATATGTGTTAGGATAGGCTTGTCCTTAGCTTGCTTTAATACATTATTAAAACTCTCACACATATTGTTTAGTAACATTTTTTACTTAGGAGTGGTAGAGAAGGCATGTCTACTCCAACATTGAGGTGGAATAGCAGCCATGTAAGCATGTGCAGCCTCTAACATACCTTTAAGAGTCAGCATGTGTGCATCAAAATCCAATTGATGCAATAAGTATATATAAAAGCATAAGATATTTATCCAAGACACTCACATAACAACTAAAACAAATAAGTTAGAAAATTTAAGCTAAATGCATGTAATACAGTAAGTCAAACAAGTAGCTTTAACTTGTAATAGTTAGATGTCATACCTTGGTTGTTGCTTTAGCAGCTTGCCATAGCAACTCCTTGTATGCAAGTCCATTCTATTTTTGCTTAAAGTTGTTCTAGATATCTCTCCAATAGAATCTAACTTCAGCTTTTGGCACAACAATTCTAAATGTTTCAAGTAGTCCCTACATAAATGAACAACAAATTAGGGTTAACTAAACTTACTTGAAACAAGCACAAAAATAAAAGGGAGAGAGAGCAATGAGACGCTTACTTTCTGTCCGTCTGACATGAAAGTATAACCATGTCCATCAATTGTCCCAAGAGCAGAAGCCAACAAGCCTGGAAACCATATCCAAGAATATGTCTTCTCAACCTCATTAACACCCCAAGCAAGGGGATAAACGTTGTTGTTCCCATCAGATGATACTGCAACTAAACAAATTCCTAGGTATGCTCCAGTTAGATGACACCCATCTAATCATATCAATGGCCTACATCCCATTTGAAACCCTTCCATGACAGGTTTCAAGCAAATGAACATCCTTTGAAAAGTTGGTGGTGGTCTGTCTATGTTGTCACACATACATATTGCCATATTCCCCTCATTGTACTTCTTAATGGCACCAACATAGTCCCAAACAGCCTTATACTACTCCACCCCATAACCATACAACATTAACTTTGCTTGAGCCCTAACATAGCACAATTTGTAATAATCACATAACACTCCTGTTTCCCTTAACACTCTCTCACCAAAACCCTTTATGAGATGTCAATCTGGGTCACTTCTCCAATCCTCAAGGTATTTTTCAGCCAAATATTGTGCAAAAACCCTCTTATTCCTTTCATCAGTTCTACAGTTGTGCTTAAGCCTCATTCTTGTGATCAGAAATGTGTCTTCCAATCTTTTCTTTTTCCCTTAAACTTTGAAGTTACAGAGTACTTCTCCACAAGTACAAGCTTGCTTCTTGGATCTTTTAGGATCCTAAGGGCACTTGCACCTTTGCTTACAGTAAGTGGTCACTACTTTCTTCCCATTATGAATATAGTAGTAATCATACTTGTTCTCAACAGCATGCTGCCTAAGTGCTTTTCTAAAGATCTCAACAAAATCAAACCTTAAACCCAATATCAACCTAATTGGATGGTTAAAATTAGTTTCTACATTGAATACAGGACAGTTGTCCACCTCATCATCTAATCCATCTAGGATACTAGGTTCTTCTAAATCATATTCAACCTCATCATCCAAATTTAACCCACCCTCAAGGTATTTATTAAGTCTTGCTGTACTACTCCTAGTGAGTCTTGTTGAAACTTCAGCTGCCTGCCCTAGTGAACTGTTTACTCCTTCAAGTATCTCCTCTCTTAAGCCCCTAGTAAACAAATCTTCATCCACCTATTCCTCTAAATCTTCTTATTACAAAGGAGCATCAGACTCACTGCCTTCCTCTTCTTCTGCTCTGATTACATAGTTAGGATCAGAACACTTCCCTTTCCCCTTATCCTTACTCTTGCCCTTCCCCTTATCCTTACTGTTGCACTTTCCCTTGTCCTTAGTAGCTATATGCTTCCTCTTCTTTGAAGCAAATCTAGGGCAGGTAACATTTTTCCCAGAAGTTGAAGACAACTCCACCTCTTGACTACCAGCTGTTGGCTCTACATAAGCTAAATCCGCCTCTTACTGTTGCTGCTTTCTCACTCCATATAACCCTTTCAAGTACTCCCTCTTTGTAATCACTACTGCTTCTTCTAGTTTACCGAGAACACTTGGTGAAGAAGTAGAGGAGTCAGGTATCAGTCTTCTTCTAATTGGCAGTTTTGGCCTGAAATCATGTTTGGGAAGTTTGAATTTAGGGTTTGTTGAGGCTAGATGCTTTTCTTTTCTGATAGACAGGTGGGGTGATTGATTTTTAGTAGGGTTTTCTAGGGAAGGTTGTTTGGCTGGTGATGACAAAGCTTTTTCATTAACATTGGTTGTTTCTCCACCACCTATCAATATTTGAATTGGATTCACAAGCCCCACATTTAACTTTTCCCAATTATCTACTTCAAACACCACATACATAGTTACCATGTCTGACTTGTATATGCTTTTTAAAAGCTTTTCCACATCACTGTCTTCTGTCATCACTTTCCTCCCTATAGTAAGATTCTTCCTAAACCTCCTGCACCATATCTTATACTCCCCAAACTTCACTTTAAAGTTTCTCATCACAAACTTATTTAAGAAACTCATGTTGAAATTTCTAGTTTTCACTTGACCTTCTAAAAGCATACTCCCTCTAGTCTAATAAACAACGTTAAGCCTAGTTTCAAACTTCCCCCATATCACATGCGCATATCAATAAAGGCAGGAACTTTAACTTCTACAACCCTGTGTTTATGAACTCAGTTTAGCAACAACACACCAAATTCGTAATCTACTATTAATTTAATGCATGTATTGATGTACTCAAACAGTCAATTAAAAATTACTCAAATAAACAAATCATTTTAATTATAAAAATTCACACTTTGTATATTCCAACAATCAATTAAACATTCTAGGTAAAAATCCATGCTTAGCTCACCAATTTCAACAACATCAAAACTACCCACTTAGCAGTACATACTAATTGAATAATGCAATTAATCAATAAATAAATTAGGTTCACCCTAGCTAGATCCAATTATGCGTGGTACTGTAAAATCTTTCTTTTTGGGTCCTCCTCCTTCAATGGTCCCTGTTTCCTCCTTCATTGCTTGCATCACTGTCTGTTCAATTTAGCAAAGAAAATATTATTTTTTCAGACCAATTGTCACTCTCAGAGTCTTCGTCAATGGAGTTCAAAGTCAGAGTAGAAGAGAGAGAGAGAGAGAGAGAGAGAGAGAGAGGGAGTGAAATTGGGTTTGGTTAGGGGGGTAACCATGGGTTAGCTTATTTTTATTTTTCTTTTTTTTTGGTGGTTTAATTGCTTAACCATGGGTTAAACGTGAGTTAGTGACATCATTAAGGACTTAAAGTGGATTGGTAGTAAAATAAATTTTTTCAAAGTTTTTATGGTAGTAATTCATAAGTTTTTTATTTCACGATAGTAATTTTCAAAGTGGCTTTAATACGCAGTAGTAACTGGCAAATTTTCCTAAGAAAAAAATAAAATAATCCCAACTTTAATGTATTCGCTTTAAATAATCCCAACTTTGGATTATTTTTAAATAATCTGAATTTTAGGGTGTATTCGTTCAAAATGGTCCCAAGTGACCGGTTACCTGTTAAAGAGGTATTATATATGAGTTAAGTGACACGTGTCACCGCGTGAATGATTGAAAATAAATAAAATAAATAAATAAATAGAAAACCCAACCTAACCCAACCCATGACAACCACACCACCACCCACGTCTGATGTCCCTCCTCCAATCGGCCTAGCACGAGACCCCAGCCACACCTTGCTGCATGCTCATATCCCTTCTTCCACGCCGACACCGCCCTTAACAGCACCCTTTTCCCTAAAAACCAGAAATCCCGCAGCCCCTAAACCACACCGCATAAAAACCCCCAACCGCCCCTCCCTCACCATCGGACCATAGCGCTATGATTTCAATGGTGGAGGAGGGGCGGTTGGGGGTTTTTATGCGGTGGGGGAGGTTATTTATGGATGTTGGGGGGTTTTAGTGCTGTGGGATTGCTGGTTTTTGGGGGAAGGGGAGTTGACACGCGGGTAGGAGGAGTTGACGGCGCGGGGGTGGGGGTTTTGGCCGGCGCGGGGGTGGGGGAGGGGATCCCGGCCACCACAGTGGTGGCAGGCGAAGGTGGTTCGTGGGTGGAGGCTTGCAACATTTTTTTTATAATTTTTATTATGTTTCTGATGGTCGGATAATAGGTTGTTATCTACTAACCTAGATCAAATCAAACAATTTATATTCCTAAACTTACACTACCAAGATAGTGGTAAGCTAAGGGTCGAACCACTAAGGAAACGGGGGAATTGCATGATTAAGGTGAAATCAAGAATCTATTGCAAGGTGCAAAAAGGGGGTATTTTGGGTTTTTGTTGTTTTTAATGAAAGATTAAAACTACAATAATTAATAAAAGGAAGTAAATGAAATGAAATCAAACTAAATGAACTAAAATGAAGTTGAAACACTAGATTAGGGAAATATAATCAAATCACCAGGGAGAGGGGGTTCCAATCATGATCAACTTAGGGAAACAATGAAGATTAACATGTATAAAGGCTAAGGAATAAAAATTCTACCCAAATAATTCATTCCCATGCATTCAAGCAAATTGATGAAATAGATCAACACTAAACTAGATCATTCCCATGCATCCAATTTAGAAATAAAGTAAATGAAATTAAAGGTGCACATCAATAATTCCAAGCAATTTAAGCACAAAAGCATCAATTCAAATCAATACCCAATCAATCATCACCATTATCAAAGCTAATCATGATCTTCACCCCCTTCCCTAGCCAGAAACCTAAGCTAGAGAAGAGAAAATAGCCATCAAAACTACACTAAGCATGAATTCAATCTTAACCAAACAAAACATGATTCAAAATCAAAGTAAATTAGTCAAACAAGTAGAATCAAGAAAATAGATGAAGATCAACACAATCAAAAGCAATCAAACAAAGCAAAAGGAAAGAGTTAAGATATTACTAATATGAAGCTTGATTCATGAAGAAAACATGAAATTACTTGCATTAGATTGAAGAAAACTTGAAGAAATCTTAATTACAATGATTAAGAAACTTTCTCTCTCTTAAATACCATTAGTTTCTCTCACTACAAAGTTCTAATAATATTTGGAAAATTAGATGATTCACAAATTCAAGAAAAAGTCTATTTATAGTACTTAATAAATCCAGAAATAACAAACTAAGCCGCGCCATCTCTAGCTGCATCGCGCCCTCTTTCATCTAGGTACGGAAAAGAAAACCTCAATGACCGCGCCCGTGGCTTGGAATGACGCGCCCGCGGTGGCTGATGGAGAGGCTTCTCTCGACTAAGAGAGGCCACGGCGCAGGAACAAGGGAGAGCCAAACTTTAGAGGACCGCGCCCGCGGCTCACAATACCGCACCCGCTGTGCTTATTGGAGAGCCCTCTCATAGGGTGCGGCCAGCCTTCTACAGGAACATTGGAAGTTTTCCCAAAGTTGAGTTCCGCGCCCACGGTTGCTTGGACTGTTGCGCGCCCTCTCCAAAGTGCCTTCTCTTCTTCTCCATGGCAAACAAAGCTTGTCTTCTTTCTTCTAAAAGCACTAAAAACCTACAAAACAAAGACAAAAATGCTAGAAAACACAAGAAGAGATAAAAGAAAGAAGAAAAATAAGAGAGAAAGCAAATATAACCAAAATAAGGGTAAAAATGACTAAAGAAACCACAAACAAGTGACAAATGAGGGTAAATCTTCCCTAAAAAGGGGTGAAATAGCAGCATAAATACCACTCATCAAATTCCCGCTCACTTAACTCTTGCTTGTCCTCAAGTTATACTAAAGAGGAAAAGCAAACACTAAAAGCAACCACTACCATGACTAACATAACATGGCAAGGCTTAGGAAAACCAATAAAGTTTTAGGGTGGAAAGTGCTCCATTTGGACTCAAGAGGCAAAGACATGCACCAAAGAATACTCACCTTTCTCAATTAGATGAGGGAAAACATGTTCTAAGATGCTTATGGTTGAAAAAGACAAAAACTAAGCTAAGCATAGAGAACTAATGATTTCACTCTACGCCCTAGTCCCAATCAAAACGGGCCGCGTTCTCCCCATTAGCCTCAAATCATTCCTTAGTTAGCTCCTCATGATTCCGCGAAGGAACCGGAACAAGATATATTTATGTGAAAGCATGAGAAAGTCGTCCCGACACCTCAACTATGCATACTCTCTCCATAGGTTTGAAGTTTATTTCCCTCCACTGGTCTTTGACTTCACCCCTCTAACGTTTAAGGGTTTTTTCAAGGGTCGTAATGTCATGACTAAAGGTATAGGTGGGGAAACAATTTGAAAAATTGGTGGTATTTCCTAAGTGAGCAAAAAAGGGGCCCTCTCTCAAAAACAAACTTAAGTAGATCACCAAAATTTCAAACAAACAACCATCAATTCAATTCTCATAATCATTACCACACTTATTCAAAGGAAAAGAGATTATATATATATATGTGTGTGTGTGTGTGTGTGTGTGTGTGTGTGTGTATGTGTGTGTGTGTGTGTGTGTGTGTGTGTGTGTGTGTATATATGTGTGTGTCTGTGTGTGTGTGTGTATATATATATATATGTATGTATATATATATATATATATATATATATATATGTATATATATATATATATATATATATATATATATATATATATATATATATATATTTGAAACTTCATTTGATCTTCTTGAATTGAACTTATTTTCTCAAACATTTCATGCATACTCAATTCATACACAAATTTCATTTTCTCACTTAAACCAATGTCAATACACTTCTTGTTTATTATCAATTCACTCAAAATACAAACCTTACATGCCAAATGCTTCACTAAACTACGAGGGTTGGGAAAACATAGGTCATTAGGTTTGTAATGTGGTTAAGACAAGAAGGGGATAAATAGGCTCAAATTGGTTAGCAAGATAGGTAGATGCAAAATAGAAAATCAAATTTGTAACTAAACAAAAAGAAAGATATGCAAAAATGAGAAATAGTGCCCTGGTCCTCCCCTCAAGTGGCTTGGTCACGATATTTGGAGCTAGAGGTCAAAACAAGGATTGAGACATGCATAGTCAGTATCCTAATGCGCCATACAACAAAGTGATGAAGGCTAAAACAATGTAACCTCACTAGGGGTTAAAACCAAGAAAATACCAACCAAAGGTTTCAAATCCACTATAGAGAGCAACTCCATCTTACCACTTTCCCATGAGCTAAGGTTTCAAATGGCGTCAAAGTTCTTAACCACTCTCAAACCGTGTTCTCCATCACCAACTAGGAAGAAGCAAGTATTCAAAGACACAATATCAAGCAATCAAGTCCAAATGTATGAGCAAAATCCAAAACACATTTTCATCAGCTTGCAATAGTCATGTTTGTTAAAAGAAAAAGAAGAAGGAAGAAATCAAATAGTTCACAAATGACGCATATAAATCAAGTAAAGTCCCAACCGAAATACAAAGATCATTCGATATCAACATCAATGATCCCCAAGTTCCGTAGAACCAATGCAAACAACCTCGAACCATTCAACTTCCTCCTAAACTAAACTAGACTAAGCACACTAAAAGAAAGTAAAAGAGTAAAGAGAAATATCTCACCCAAAAGCCGTTTGAAGAAAAAAAGCAACCTTACAATTTCACCATTGATCCTTGTGTTGCTTCCATTTCTGTTCAAAGCTACAAGTGAGAGAGATAAAACAAAAACAAAAACAAAAACTATACAAATAATTAGAGAAAAAGAGAAAGAAAACCTACAAAATTAAACTTTGGGTAAGACTAACTACCCAAATTCAAACTCGTTATCAAATCATCATCATCAAAGACATCATCATCCAATAACAACCAACAACAAGATACCAAATGCTATCAACAATACCAAAATGCAAGACCAACAACGTAAATCCCTTTGATTTTCCCATGAATCCTTGGTGCCTTCCCCCCACACTTACCCAAAAACACACCTTTTTGACTCAAACACCCCCCCCCACACTAGAGATGAGCATCGTCCACGATGCCCCACATACAAATAAAAGGAAAGGGAGGGACAAAAAAAGGGTGGGGGGGGGGGAAAAACCAACAAACCAAGGGTGTACTATTGGCCACTAAGGCCGGCACCACCATCATCACCAACCCAACCATCATAAGAGAAGTCTGAAGGGGGGACATAAGGATCCCAACCTCCGGTGTAACTGGGAGGCCACCTATAATGACCTCTAAAGAGGTCTTGTTGGGATGAAGACAATGGGTCATAGGGATTGGGTTAGATAAGGGGTATAGGGTGAGTGGGATCGACGTAGGGGTAATTAGGGTCACCCCTATAATCATTCCTACCCGAGACTCAGTAGTCATAATGGCCGGACTCATCGGGAAACTCTCTATGAGGCACATTGGGGTCCGTAGGATCCGGCCAATAAGAGTACGTAGGTTGGCTATCAACCCCCCCCCCAAAGATGGCACGGGCTTTTTTTTGGGCCGGCATATAGGGATAGTTAACCAGGGGCGTGTCATCCCCCCTACGTACACTAGCATCGTATAGGGATTGCATTTGAAAAATCATGTTTTGTTGAGAAGCAAACATACCTTGCATGCCAAGTGTAATACCCAGTATTTTTATATGTATTTTAATTTAAATCATTAATTTATGAAGCATTTAAATAATTTGAAATGAATTATTTATGGTATTTTATTAATTTATAAATAATTATTTTAAATAAAGGTCCATTTTTATTTGTTTAACTGTTTTGGAAATATTTTATTTTATTATTTAGAAACTTTGGAGCATATTATTTTATAAAAGTAAATTTAAAGTCAATGGTATTTAAAGAAAGTCAAATGACTAGTTTGAATAGGAGAAGGGATCATTAAGGGTAGAAAGAGAATTTAAGCTTAGGAGGGTTTTAGAGAGAGGGTATAAATACCCATCTTATGAGCAAGTTAGATCTTGCCCAAGGTGGAAAATACCCAAAGGTAAACTCTCTCTCTCTCTCTCTCTCTCTCTCTCTCTCTCTCTCTCTCTCTCTCTCTCTCTCTCTATCTCTCTCTCTTATTTTCTCTCTCCTTTAATTTTCCCCCTCCCCTTTTTAATTTTCACACACCACCACACACACACCACCACGGTGGCCGGCTGCCATCACTACCACAACCAGCCGCCGCCGCCAGCACAGGGCCGGCAGTAGCAGCAGCCATGGGAGGTGGCGCCAGCCACCCTCCCGTTCTTCCCCCTTGTATGTGTGTGTGTGTGTGTGTTTTTTTTTTTTAAAAAAAAAACTCTTCTTTTGTTTTAAAATTATTCTAGCTTTGATTCAATTATTATATTTGGGTTGTGTGATGATTTTTATGATGTTTGATTATAATTATTATGTATATAATTTTTCAGATTTGGTTTTTGAATGAAAAAGCCCCAAATTGAAAACCCTAGGTTTCTAATTAATGTATATTGATGAAAATTGATTGTAGGTGATTGAAACTATTAAATTAGATGTTTTTAAACATAATTATAGCAATTTTACATGTTTTTATAAAACTAGATTTTTTGTATAAAAGTTATAATTATATTCTTGAAGGGATTTTTAATTACCCATTAATCGGGAATAAAAGTAAGGGTTTTAAATTAATTTTCAGCTTGTTTTAGAGGGTTTATGAGTGTTTTAAAGACTGCATATATTGCTAGAAATTTATATTGAATAGGTATTAATGTCTCTTTGTAATTTTGGGTTGTAGGAGATTTCCAAGTGAGTGATTTTGTGTAGTCGTGGCGATTTTGAGATCATATTCAAGGTACGTTCGCGTACTCAGTAATTATTTAAGTGTATAGAAGCATTCTAGGCTTTGTGTAATTAATTTCATGGTAGTATCATGATAGGTATTGGTTGGAGTTGTTGTTTGGATTGATGTTGGTGATTAATTTGTGAAGTATGAATTATTTGTGGTGAATTGATGTGTGGATCGGAATTAATTATATTGACATGTTGAATATGAACTACACTTTTATTATTGATATGATTAAGAGCTTGTTTAATTAAACTAAATGTTTAATTTGGTTTGGAATATAAAAAGGGAATTTTATTGTGGTTCATATAATTTTTATTGACGCTTTAAGCATGGGAATTGAGCTATTAAATGTCTTAGTAAACAGAGATAAATTATATTGCGGTGCCTACGTGCACTTAAGGTGTTCTAAACACTAAGGGATAGGATTTTTGGTGCCTTATGCACTTAAGGTGTTATTTAACATCGAGGTAGTTTAAAAATGATTCAACATTAAATTATGTGGTCACTAATTATTCAAGAATTAAATTTTTATGTTTGGTTGCTTGAATGATTTATTATGATTGATTGTGTTATGGTTTAAGAGTCGTCACCAAGTCTAACAATATATAAATAACGTAAAGTGAAAGAGATTACGCACCAAAACTCTTGGAACGTATATACCTCGAGTATGGACATATGGGGGGAGTTATGGGGTTTTATATTTAACCATGACTTCTACTGGGAGTACAAGACGCTGTATTTTCCTTTTATATATTTTATGCGCAGGAAGTTCAGTCACTTCTTTTGGCATTTGCCTATCCGGTTAGCTCCCGGCGTAGTTTACCTAAATTTATTTGGGGTAGGGATTTTGTGGGACACCCGTTCGATGCGTAATCAAATTAAATAAGCAATTTAGTGGTCTATTTATTTGTTGGTTGTGTTGTGTGCTTGAAAACAGGTACAGCAAGGTAAGTTGTGTGTTGATAGGATTAAAGCATGTTAGTGTGTGCTATTTACGCTTAGGTACTCAGCATTTCTGATTGTGTGTTGTATTTTTGTTTGGCCTTGTCTTTATCTTGGCCCTACGACGACCCATTTCTAATGGCGAGTAGTGGGGACAAAGTAAAGAGGAGCTTTTCAGGTGTGAAAGCATATTTATGATGGACTTGAGTGAAGAGTGAATCATGTTTAGTTTTCATAAGAATATGATGTGGTTTTGCTGCTTTAATTATTAGGGAAATTCTACACGGTGGCCTTAAGGATTCCATTGTTCTACATGGAAGACAAACTTTTTTCAACCTCTCTTAAGTGGCACCAAGGTTTTGAAAAATTAAGCATAGTGCCCATTTTTTGATTTTTTAGCTAACTTTTTTTAGTTTTTGGTTAACCATAAGTAATTAATTTTTTTTTAAAACATTAAAAAAAGAGAAGAAAACCACTAGCTAGCCACCCACGGCAGCCGACACCTGCCATACTCACTGCCCCCGACGTCGGCGCGCCCTAACCCCCCTCCCCTGGCGCCGGCGCGCCTAAAGCCCTATCCCTCGGCGTCGACGCTACCCCGACCTCCCTCTCTTCCCCTTCCCTAACAATTCCGGTAACCCTAACCCCCACCAATCAAAAACCCCTAAAAGAAGCCGAAAAAGTCCGGATGCCCCTCCCCCTATACACAAAACCCTAGCGTTGACCTTTTGAAGGTGTGGGGAAGGGGCAACCTGAGTTTTCCAGCAAATTTTTGGGGTTTTCGAAGGGTGGAGGTAGGGTTACGGGATTGGTTAGGGTCGGGTTTTGACTTACGAGGGTAGGTTGAGGTAACGGTGGTTAGGGAAGGGGAAGGGAGGGAGGTCAGGGTGGCGCCGGTGCCCGGGGGAGGTGGAGGGGTTTGGGGAGTGCCGGCACCAGCGACAGGCGGCAGTGGGGTTCGGCTGATGGCTAGGTGGGTGGCTGAGTGGTGGTTTTAATTTTTTTTGATTTATTTTTTTAAAAAAATTAATAATGGTTAACCAAAAAATAAAAAAGTTAACCATAAAACCTAAAGAGGGCATTATGCTTAATTTTTCTAAACCTTGGTGCCACTTAAGAGAGTTGGAAAAAAGTTCGTCTTCCACGTAGAAAAATTGAATTGATGAGGTCACCATGTAGAATTTCCCTAATTATTATATGTTTTTCTTGTGAGACTAACGCAAAGGTTTTCAAATATTTTATCTCGGTTTTACTAAGGGCCTATGGTGGTTCCAAGTTGTAGGTTGACCTTGTTTAACTTTTTAAGTTGATTTGTTTTGAATGGTTTTAAAGTGAGTCTTCCGCTATGTGTCTTTGATAAGTGTCCTAGCCGTTTTCACGGTAGCGGTAATGTCTTAGAATTTCCTATTTCGTATTTTAAAAGGGCAAAACAGATATTTCAAAGGAAATGAATTTCTAGGGTGTTACACCAAGTTGCATGCTTTCCATGCATTTGAACTTGCATGGCCGCCAAGTCTTGTTGGTAGCCTTGTTGTTGTTGTCGTCTTCCTTGTTGTTGTTGTTGTTGTTGCATAGGAGGAACCTCCTCCTCATCCTCTTCTTCTTCATCCTCATCATCCCCCCTCCCCCCATTCATGAACCCGGAAGGACACCATTGTCCTTTTTCACCCACCATGGGTTAGTAGCTCCTTCCCTATTCAAAGAAGTGAATGCGGGCTTTAGAAGAAGGCAATGGTGCTTAAGAGAAACAAGCAAAGTAAATATCCTTCCTTTTTTCGCGGTGTCCGCAATGAATTCATGGTCTTTAGTTGCTTAATGTTAAACAAAATATCATCACCATCACGAGACCCAAAGGGGGTGCAAGAATGAAGCTTAGTCGTATGACCCAACTTCTCTGCTAACCTAGTAACCATGGCACCATAATGAATCTCACCCGTCTTCTTGCCCCTAACAATAGACTTGATACACTTGGTAAATAGGTGACCAAGATTCACCCTACATCCCAAATCCAGTTGTGTAGCAAGCCATAATATATGGATTTCCTCGGCGGTAATCTTTCCCAAGTCTTGTTTGTTGAATACAATTGAAAGGAATGTTGTCCTTCCAACAAGTGTATTATTCTGATAGAGGGTTCAGAATTATCAGGAAGCTAATTCTTCAATGAGGTCAAGTGATTGGAATGCTTGGGTGGAGGCCGCTTCCGATCAGTAATATTAATGTAAATTAATATTACAGCTTTATCTTGACTGAACCCTTCGGGTCGAACCCAATCGAACTGCCGATCCGAACCGACGAATCAATCCGAAGGATTAGATAAGTCATTAGAATATTACGATCAAAGATGTCGGATATTGAGCTTGGAGCGTCGAGACTGATCGTCGTAAGTCGAGCCGAATTTGGAATTTGACGAGACAGGAAATCAACAAATGAGAAGTTCAAGCCAAGCCGTAGCCTCGCATTGGGCCAACCATGCGAGTGCTAGGCTAGGAAAGAACCCGTAGCAACACGCACATCACATGGCACAAGCATCACAAGATGCGTGCATGCGTGTGGTGTAGCATGCCCAGCATCGCTGGCGCGCTAGGCTTGCTAGCATGTTGGTGCCTCGCACAAAGCAATGCTGCCGCAAGCATGCTACGCATAGCACTTGCACAGCAGCTCGCTATGCGTGCTTGTGTTGTCCATGCGTGCGTGCTAGCCAAGCAGCACCAGCCGTCACAACGTGCTGTGCGTGCTTGCTAGCATAGCAACACGCTGTGCGTGCTTGCACTATGTGCGTGTGTAGCTAGTAAGCAGAGGCCAGGCACCAGCACCTAGCAAGCAGGGCCAGGCACCAGCACCTAGCAAGCAGCACCAGGCACCAGCGCCTATCATGCATGGCGTGCCTGTTGCGTGTGTACGTAAGCTGGCTGGCCAATAAGCCCAGTTTTGGTGCTAGGCGCCAGCTGGAAGCCTTGGCAGCCAAGGCAGGCTGCCAACCAGCCACATGGGAGGTTTTGGTTTTGCCTTATGGGGACCATGGCTTGGAGCAATCCCTTGGGGAGCAAGGCAATGGTCCCCCCTTGGTGATGGTCCTCACCTAACCTCTCAACCTCCTTGTGCCACTTATTGATTGTTGATTGCTTGTCATTTTTATGATGGAAATGCAAATCTCCCACATTGGTGGGAGAATAGGAAATCGAGTTGATTTTCCCAATAAATACCCAAGTATTGGGCTTTTGGGAAAACACTTGAGTTGAACTCAATGAGGTATCTCCCTTAAGGTGAGAAAACCTCTAAATTCGTAATACTCTAGTTTTATTTGGTCAAGTCTCGACTAGCCCTCGAGACGAAGATCGTTCGGGTCGGGTCGAGGGTACGAGCCGTTGGAGGCCTACACGCTTGTGGGGCTCTAGCTTCAAAGTAAGAGCTCATGTATCGAGCGAAGCACGCGTCGAGGGTAAGAATGTATTTTCTCTTTCTCTCTTTATGTTGTTAATTATGTGATTAAATATTTAGCTGCTTTAATTAGTGAGCGGGTCTTGGGCGGGTTTCTCTTCCGCGTAGCGTTGGGCGCTATGAAACCTAACAACAGTATCGAAGCCGCACTCACTTTAATTATTGTGACTAATAATTAATTAAGGTGATTTAAAATGGATTTAAATTATCCAGTTGTGCTTTCTAATTAGATTAGAAGCTCGTTTTAATTATTTTTAAATCTCGTATTTTTTTTTTAATTTTGGCTGATGAACCCAGATTTCAACTCAGAAATATTGATTTTTGGGTGGAATCAATGTTCTAAATCGTTTCTGATCTCGTATGTTCTAAATAGTGACTTTTAATCTCATATGTTTTTCGAGGGGTTTTTCGTTTTTGACGAATTTTTTTAAATCTTTTAACCTTGATTAATTATAGGATGTTGAAGGTAGATTACATGTATGGTTACATCCCTAATCTACTACAATTATAAACCTCATTAAGCATGTTTATGAAGTCATAATTGGTGCTTAATTTGGTATGTTCATATTTCACATAAACTTGAATTTTTCACATTATTGCAAATAGATTGCTTCAAGTGTGAATGTTTATGGTGAACTTGCAATTTTGAAACCCCTAAAATTTCAAAGATCCAATCTTTAATTGTTTATTTGGTTGGAACTTTGATTGCTAAATTCCATGTTGAACTAATTTTTGGATTTAATCCTTTTTGGGTTGATTAAAGTCCTAAAAGTTCAAAACTTGTTATTGAAATTTGATTAATCTTCATTTTGGAAGATGTAATTTTTCAATTTTACACAAGTTATTGTTGGGAAATTTTTCATTGGATGAAAGGGTTTAATTTTCCAACCCCTTTAATTTTGTTAAATCTCATTATTAATTTACATTTGATTAAATTAATTATGAGTGTAGCCCTTCAATTTAGAAGCATCAAGATAGTCCTAAATTGATTTAAAGAATGGTTCTTGAATAATTTAGGCTTGTGCACTATTTAAATTGAATTTAATTAAGTTGGACTTATTTTATTTTAAATTTCACTCTAAATTGATTCTAAAATAAATTTAGAATTAATTTTATGTCACACATATATCGGGATTAAAGTCCCGAAATAATAGCACACAAATCGAGGTGAAATCACCCAAACGCCACCAAGGCTTGCCGGGTTGCTCACGCAGCCCACATGTGGCTGCCTTAGCACGCATGGCGATGCTCCCACCTCGAAGCGTTGCTGCTATGTGGCAGGCTGGGAGTGCACAGATGTTGCGTGGTGCATGGCTGCTGGTCGTTGTTCGCAATTGCTGCTGGGCAGCAAGGCAGCGAGCCCCAGCAGGCCCATCCACACACTGCCAGCGCCAGCACGCATGTTGCGATGCTGCTGGTGCTAGCAGGCATAGCATGGCTTGCTAGGCAAGCATGCCTACGCCCAAGCACGCACCAGCCCAAGCCTTGATACCTAGCAAGCCTAGCCCCATGGCTAGGATGCTAGGCACTCGGTTTTAGTGGGCTGATTTTTTATGTTACGTGGGCTATGAGTTTTGCAATATTTTGCCGTTTTAATTTTATTTAATTATTTTAACGAGGCTAGGCCTCGGTTTTTCTGGCTCTTGCAAAAAAAATTTAATTTTGACAAAATTTGGGTTAACTGGCTTAATTAATTGGATTAATTAAGTTAGATGCAAAATTTAGTGGAAGCTTCGTTAATTGCATGAACTAATTGCGTTTTAATCTCATAAAATGTTTAACAACTTTGACTAGTTTTAATTAGGTCCGTTAATCGGATTAATCACCTAAGTTAGTTACTAGTTTACGCGTGTTATGCATTGTTACTTGTTTTTCGTTGTAAAATGCATGGGCCATTCACATATGGTGAATGGATGAATGGAAGATATATTGTTTCACAGGTTTCGCAAAAATGGCAACTAGTGGGGCCCGATTAGGATAGTAAATACGGACTGAAATTCGTTATGTATTTTTGTAAATCTAAATATGGTCTGCATACTGTTGCGTATTTTTGTACCTTAATATTTAGATTAATCCTAGTCGTAGTAGCTAGTAATTTTGTTTTGGCAGAGATGTCTCAAGACGGCATTTCTATGAAGACGAGCCAAGATGAAGACTCTTGAAGATTTCAAGGGGTCATGCTAGTTGCCAAATGCATCTATTTTTATGCTTTATATATATTGTTATGCTTATATACATATATTTGAATGCTAGATGTATGTTTAGGATTTTAAATGTTGCGATGATTAATTAAGTTCACTTAAATCAACCAACATAGAAACCCTAGGTCCCTAAAATATTGAGCTAAAATATGCCATTCCAAGAACAACACTTACCGAACTAATGCGCGTATGTGATGGGCTACGCCAAAACGAGGCATCACTATTTCCCTAGGAACGTAAGGTATACTAGGTATACAAGTTGTCTTGGTTAAGCTCAACGATATCAGTAAGAAGTCCTTAGATGTCGTGGCAATGGAGATAAAATGTCAAGGAAGCATTAGATGCGACGTTTTATCGAACCAAGAGTAGCTTGAAGCTATTAAAAATTGGATTGTTTACCTTAAAATATTAAGTGTTAAGACAAGCCAAAGCATGCTTAATCACTTTATGATTTTTGGGATCTTGGAATCGTTTTATTCTCGCCTAAAAGGGATAATTTTTTAATCCGTGGATAAGACGCGTAATAAGATTGAAAGATTGTATGTATGCTTTAAATTTCAAACTTATTATATGAACTTGATAAATGGTTATACTTTGCACTTATATTTGTAGAATTCTAAATCAAATTATATTGTTTTCAATGATTGGTAAAGGAAATCTTTTGAGAATGGTTCTCAAAGAATGGAAAGGCATTTCTAAAATATAACTTCTCATAATTGACTTTTATGAATTAAGACCGAAAGGACGGTTGGACATCATGTATTCAAAATACTGGGTAGTTTTGATGAACATAAAATATTGAGTTGAAAAACTCAAATTGTCAATAGTTGACAACCAACATATCTTTTCGCTTCATACACAAATGAGTAGGACTCATTAATGTAGCAATTGAAGTACGAATTGAAGGAAAAGATGAAAATTTGTTTCAGGGCACATTAGATGCTTAATTATGCCTAACAAAGTGTAAAAGTCAAGGCACTTAAAGAAATGGTTCTTAAAGTTATGAGATGGTGTATGATAAGAAATATAGGAAACAAGGAACAAAGGAAAGGAATAAGATTCTTTTTCTACCCATGAGTTCATGTATCATGGTCAACTTAGCAATTCGTTATCTTCATAAGTATTGGATACTGCTTGAGTGTTCCACTTTGAAAGTAACCTCAAACCGTTGAAGACAAGCTAAGTTATTGACTTAATTACAAGCTTAGAATGAAACAATTAGTGTTACATCAGTTGTAAGGTCACTTGTTTTGTTTAAAGTCCTTTTGAGCCAAGGCTGGAACGAATAATGGTTATTGTGTTCCATAATCAGCAAACAATCCGTTTACACACGAAAAGATTCACATTCAATAAAAGAGCAATAGTTGCGGGTTTTATTTAAATGGCATGGTTTTCTAACCCATGAGTCAAAAATGCTTGATTATAAACAAACATTTACCTGACATGAAAACTCAAAAGTTCAAATCATGGACATGATTTGTGTTCCAAGCATCTTTAGCAATGTCACACCGACAAGAACATACTCAAGGCTCTATTAGATAGACTCTTGATAGTTGATTGATTTGGAATCGTTCTAAGACAAGCAAGTCTTACTTGTTGAAATCGACAAAGAAGGAGCTATTGTGTTTGGCATAGACAATTGACTCCAAAAGCTAAAGAGGACTCCATTACTTCAACGTCTCACAAGAATTTGAAAGAATGTGGCTACGTTCATCAAATGTGAAAAAACTGGACCTTGAGTAGCTCAAATGTTCAGTGAAGTATAGAATCAACTTGGTAAGATATCAAAACGTCTAGATTAGATCGAGCGATGTTTGCTTGAGCCGAGAGTGATCATGTCAAACTTATGAAATTGAAATTTCATAATGAGCTCCACAAAGAACATAGTGTGTCTTGACGGAGACCTCGATGCCATTTAGAAATGACTCGAATGATGATGGATCACATCCCTTCCTATAAAGTTCTTAAAGATTTGCACAAATGACTTATGTTACACTAAACATAAGTGTCGAAGCTAAGAAAGGACACCATATTCAGTTATGGATAGAAATAGTTTCTAGCGTCTTTTCAAGTATATGTGTAGGGCTCTTAGCTTAGTGGGAAGTCATTGACTCAGTGGGAGCTAAGTGGCTCAATAAGGGCTAAAGGTAGCTCGAGAAGGAGCTAACTGTTTGTTTCAAAACGAAATTTTACCCAGAGACAATATACATGTCTCTTTGTAAGTATTCAAGTGAGACTACGGGCATTACTTCCACAACCTAATTGAGAACATAGTATTTGTTACCCTAAGTGGTGTCTTTCTGGAAAGTAACACATTTCCAAAACGACAAGTAGGAGGAAAATGAACTCGATGACCATCGAGATTAGCAACAAAACTAGAACTGAGAATCTCCGAAGACTTTAGAAGTGCTTCATGAGAATGATTGATCAAGAATACTCAAAGGACTTTACAAGTGCCTTAAATGAGAATTCAATACTCACAAAACTTTAGAAGTGGTAAAGTAAGATCAATATAATCAAGGGCTTTAAAAGCACCTTGAAACTTAGTGTTTGACGCAATTACCCCATATAGGTATAGAATTCCCCTAAGTCTTGGATTGAATCCTATAAATTTCTATTAAGTTAGAAATAAACCTAAGACTTACAAGCATACTATTCACCATTGGATGGTGAGGGAATAGTGACTTGTAAATTAGCTAAGACAAATCCAAATTCCGAAAAATGGTCAGAGGCCATAAAATTCGAAATAGACTCCATGTTTGTAAATCATGTTTAGAACTTGATTCATTTGCATGAAGGGTGACAGACCCATCAATCGCAAATAAGATTTCAAGGAGAAAACTGACAAATGTGGAAATGCATAAGCTTACAAAGCTAGATTGGTTGAAAAGGATACAATTAATTCACGGCGTTGATTTTAATAAAAAAAAAACCTATTCACCAATCGGAACGCTTAAGTCTTTTCGGGATTGTTCTAGCAAAATTACGCATATGAGATATGGCAAAATACGAAATCGCCTTCCTAAAATTGGATTTTGGAAGAGACTATGGAAATAGTCTGAGGGTTTTGTAATTCTAAATAATGCTAGATTTGAAAGCAAGCTCAAAATCCATTGTGGGATTAAATGAAGCTTTGCATTTAGGAATTGGAACATGTATTCTCATAAAGTCAATAAGATGTTTGGCTTTTGGAGAATCATAGAAATTCTTATAAATAAGAAGTTTAGTGGGAACAAGAGTCAATCTTGTATGGTCCAACAAGAAGTTTATGAACTCTATTGTGAAATGACTATCAAATGCTAAATGCTTAGATTTGAAAGGATTTTCGACAATGGACCAAGCAAAAGGCGATACTTAGTACATAGTGGGAATTAAGATCTATTGGATAGACTTAATGAAATGTTTAAATAAGTAAAGGAATTTACCGTGTTAAACATGAAGGACTTGAAAAGGCCTTCGACCCATATGTATAAAAATACGTAAATGTTTGAACTAAGTATAAGCTGGGCAAATTCTAAGTCAAACAAGAAAGACTCTAATAGAGACTTTCAACCTTATCACATAGCAAACAGTTTAGCAAGACTCAATGAAACTGGATGAGCTAAAAGGTCACATGAATGGAACATATTGGGAATAATTCTGCAACTAAAACCATCATGTATGCTATGATATGGAGTCGTCACTAAACTTACATGCTTAGAGCATGAGAAATATAAAATACCAATCAATCTAAATCTAAGTGATGAATCGTTAGATTATGATCAAGAAAAATCCAAAGTACTTTGATAAGTAAAAGAGGATAAGTTCTTGACGCATGGAAATAAATGTAATTTGCGAATTGATGTTGCAAGCACATCCTTAGCAAGGATTAGATCCTTAATAAGGAAGTCATTTATAAGCACAAGTTAGAACACGTCGTGGCTTGAGAATGGTAACATGGACGCGCATCCATGTATATGTGCGAAAATTTAAGGTAAATTTCCATAATCACAAGTGATCAGAGTCTCCTAGATCATTGTGAACCGTTTGGAATGAAATTCGAGCAAAGCACCATCAGAATGTCTACTGAAACATATGTTGAGAATATTGTTGCCTAGAAGGCAATAATAAGAAAGTGTTCAATGGAAAGTTCGTTGTCGAACGTTGATTGTAGGTTGTCAAGTTGAAAGATCTAAAGTCATGAAAATGAGTGGGAGCCATCACTTGGACAATAAATCCTAAATCACATATGATCCATAACACTCTCAAAATTTTATCGTCTTATTTTGAAATTGTTCAATAATGAAGATGCTAAGATTTGCAAAGTAATAGTAGCTAAACCTATGCAATAAGTGAACGACAACATTCACCAGATTACATGAAAGAAATCAAGCATATTAAATATGAGTGTAATTTCTATAAAAGTTTTGTGAAGAGTGTTACTCTTAAAACATTTGGGGAAAAACCATTTATCATAAGATGAAACGTTTGGAAGTTTCATAGTGGAATAAAATTTTACTAATAAAATTCCACAAACTATTTAATTGTGGTTTAGAATTAAATAATGAGTCCATTCGATTTCTAAGAATATTCAAAACAGGGTATCAAGACCATGTCTTGGATAAAGATACACCTGTTAAGTGAACATTGAATATTTAAATCAAAAACTATCCCTAATCAAGGTCATTTTATAGATGGACGATTAATGACCACCAGAGATTAGTGTGTAGTATGATTTACAGCATCGTTTCTTGTGCTGCAAGGACATAATAGTCATAAATCATTTGCACGGGTGCTAGTTTGGAACTACACCGGATCGACTTATGAGAGTACTTTTTAAAAGATTTAAAATCTTCATAAGTACATTTCTCATTATAACTATCAGAACGTCTTTCCTCGACCATGAGTATTGTGAAGTTCTCTTGTTAGAGTACTAGTCGTTTTGATGTTGTCAAACGTCTGCCGTAACTGGGGATTATAACGACAACACTCGGGCGACTAGGCCCTCTTAGTAAGGGAAGCTTACAGCATAAGACTGGGAATGTCCCCCCTATTAACAATAGGGAATATGTCTTTGTTGTTTACAAGGCCCCTCAAAGAGCGAGACTGTGAAAATGCATGGCCGTGCTCAAATGGATTTTAGAAATCATCTACTTATTGACAGTCAAACTCGAAAATCGAGAAACACTTCTGAACGTAATAAGGATGACGAAGAATCTTACCTTATAGTTCATGAAGAGACATTAAGCGACATAGGAAATAGGCTATACACTATTTGCACACTTGTCCGGAAGGACAAGTGGGAGATTGAAAGGAATGGTGTCCTTCCAACAAGTGTATTATTCTAATAGAGGGTTTAGAATTATCAGGAAGCTAATTCTTCAGTGAGGTCAAGTGATCGGAATGCCTGGGTGGAGGCCGCTTCCGATCAGTAATATTAATGTAAATTAATATTACAACTTTATCTTGACTGAACCCTTCGGGTCGAACCCAATCGAACTGCTGATCCGAACCGACGAATCAATCCGAAGGATTAGTTAAGTCATTAGAGTATTACGATGAAAGCGTCAGATATCGAGCTTGGAGCGTCGAGACCGATCGTTGTATCGAGTCGAATTTGGAATTTGACGAGACGGGAAATCAACAAGTGACAAGTTCAAGCCAAGTCGTAGCCTCGCACTCAGCCAACCAAGCGAGTGCTAGACTAGGCAAGAACTCATAGCAACACGCACATCGCATGGCACAAGCATCGTAAGATGCGTGCATGCGTGTGGTGTATCATGCCCAGCATCGCTGGCGCGCTAGGCGTGCTAGCATGCTGGTGCCTCGCACAAAGCAATGCTGCCGCAAGCATTCTACGCATAGCACTCGCACAGCAGCTCGCTATGCGTGCTTATGCTGTGCATGGGTGCGTGCTAGCCAAGCAGCACCAGCCGTCACAACGTGCTGTGCGTGCTTGCACTATGTGCATGTGTGGCTAGCAAGCAGGGGCCAGGCACCAGCGCCTAGCAAGTAGGGCTAGGAACCAGCGCCTAACAAGCAACACCAGGCAGTAGCGCCCGGCATGCATGGCGTGCCTACTGCAAGTGTGCGTAGGCTGGCTGGCCAGCAAGCCCAGGCTTGGTGCTAGGCGCCATCTAGCATCCTTGGCAGCAAAGGCAGGCTGCCAACCAACCACATGGGAGGTTCCGGTTTTGTCTTATGGGGACCATGGCTTGGAGCAATCCCTTGGGGAGCAAGGCAATGATCCCCCCTTGGTGATGGTCCTCACCTAACGTCTCAACCTCCTTGTGCCACTTATTGATGGTTGATTGCATGTCATTTTATGATGGAAATGAAAATCTCCCACATTGGTGGGAGAATAGGAAATCAAGTTGATTTTCACTATAAATACCCAAGTATTGGGCATTTGGGAAAACACTTGAGTTGAACTCAATGAGGCATTTCCCTTAAGGTGAGAAAACCTCTAAGTTCATAATACTCTAGTTTTATTTGGTCAAGTCTCGACTATCCCTCGAGACGAAGATTGTTCGGGTCGGGTCGAGGGTACGAGCCGTTGGAGGCCTACACGCTTGTGGGGCTCTAGCTTTGAAGTAAGAGCTCGTGTATCGAGCGAAGTACGCGTCGAGGGTAAGAATGTATTTTCTCTTTCTCTCTAATTTATGTTGTTAATTATGTGATTAAATATTTAGTTGCTTTAATTAGTGAGCAGGTCTTGGGCGGGTTTCTCTTCCGCGTAGCGTTGGACGCTAGGAAAGCTAACAACAATATACCCTAGTATCCAATGCAAAAGGTGAACGGCGGGGTGGATGATCTCACTCGCCAATTAATAATTTTCATTGAATGAATCTTTTCCCGAAATACTCGTCTACCAAGCAAGAGGGCTATAATCCACAAAGGTTTCATTTTAGGAAAGAGAAAGTCGGCGTCGGGGTTAAGATCAAGGAATTGATTGAATTGGCGGAGGTTCATGGTTTCTTTTTTATTGAAGTGTTGAGAAAGGAGATGGCGAATTCATTGCCTCCTATGGCTCAACTTTCAAATGAAGCAAAGAACTCAAGGGTAGGATCGAGGTAAGTTTGGAATGAGCCGGTCACAAATGAGCCAATCCTCAAGTTATAGAACAAAAACCAAACATCCTCATTAATGTCGAGTTTGGTGGTGGCTTCTTGGCAATAATGTTTGGTGGGGCGAAGAGTTCAAGATTGTAAGTTCTCGTAGATGGGTTTGTGGTTTTTGTTGGAGAATTTTAAAGGTGGCAATGGAGGTGGTGGTTGCTCATCATTTTGTGGAGTAGGATTTTTTGGCTCCTTTCCACTCTTCCTCTTCTTATTACCAAAAACCATCTTCAAAGCACCAACAAATTCCACAACAAATTTCCAATTCAAGCAAATCACCCACTTACTTCATACTACTTCACAAACTTCACACTTCTTCACAATCCACCAAATTACCAACAACACAAATCAACCAAGGATAATCACCAACAACTTCAAATAACCACAATTAACAACAAACAATCAACAAACAACCAAGAAATATCCAATTTTCCTAACAAACTCTTCCATTTAAGAGATAAACATCACCAAATCATACCACAAAATTATCAAGAACAATCACCAAAAACTAATGCTCAAAAATCAAATAAAACTAGAGAATGAGTGATTATTGTTTCGGGGTTTTTTGGATGTCCTACGGGAGAGTTACGTCACTAAGCCTGGATCCTCGTTGTTTGTACGTGAATCAAACAGAAGCTCTGGTTGTTCGGAATTTCACCTCCGACGGTTAAGTTAGTATGTGTACGGAGAGTAAAATGTGGAAAGTAAAAGTATCTTCTCGGATCCCGAGATCAAGTGAATTCTCTATCGTGGAAGAATATTAAATATGTAATAAATGAACGTGCCCCAAATTGGGGTAAATGTCCCTATTTATAGGATCATCGAGAATTGTGCCCTTACCTAGGTCACTCTGACCTAGATTTGGTGGGTTGTGCCGCTTTTGCGGCTTCTCAGGAAATGGGCCTTAAAGGCCGCAATTCCTTTTGAAGATCTGTATGCCACGTGTCGATCCCTAGTAGGTCCATTTTGGATTCCTCCTAGGGTGACACATGTCACACTCTTCTTGGTCCACGTGGCTGGGGTAAAAATACCCTAATCATTTGCCCCTCACAAGGGAGACATAACGTGCCACGTGGCGCTTGTGACAAGTGTCACACATGCAATGCTGAACAATATTTTAACTGTTTACCTTCTAGAGTAAATTTTAGAATTGCCCCCCTGAAGTTTTACCCTTCTATGAATAGTTATTCACCCCCTCATTTTCTCATATTCATGAAAAATCTTTGAGAGAATTTCTTTGCCACCACCTATATTCAATCCGCCTGCATCACAGCCGTCTCAAATCCAAGTAGTCTTCAACAATACCTTCACTTTAAAGGTAAACGCGTTGTTTCGGGGTTTTTTTGATGTCCTGAGGGAGAGTTACAACACCTAGACTAGCCTCTGGACGCTTGTACTTGCAAAACAACGGAGACTCCTGTGGGTGGGAGTTCCGTCTCCGACGATCAAGTTAGAACGTGTTCGGATGTAAGAAGTGCAGAAAGTAATGGGGATCAGGCTCCTCTTAGGAGAGGGGTGATCATCCGGATATCTAAGATAACCTCGAAATCCGAGCCTTAGCTCTCAAGTGGTGCAATTAAAGCTGGAATGCTCAGCAATTAACGTGCATGCGTGTTTAATAATTTCTTAAAGTTGTTCCTTCGGGGAACATCTCCCTTTTATAGGGTCTCGTAATGTGTGCCCAGTAATAGGTTTCAGAAACCTAGGATTGATTGCGCTTCATTAGGAATTTGAGCCGTTAAAGCCCACTTTCCTAATTGGCAATCTGTCTGTCTTGTGTCGTGGCCTGATTGATCCACCTTGGACCTCTCACAAGGTGACACGTGGCTGACTATGGTTGGTCCACGTGGATGACATGTGGAAGGATTTCATTGGACCACATGGCGGGGTTAAATCCCTAATCATTTTCCCCTAACAGGGGTGACGTGGCTTGCCACGTGGCGCCTGTGACAGGTGTCACACTCTGATTGGCCAACGATTTTTACTGTTTTTTTTACTGTCCCTTGAAATTCACCACACTATAAATAGGGCATGTCCTAATCATTTTTTTTTATATATTTCCAAAAAATTCAAACAGAACTCTTGACTTGAGAACCTTGCCCTTTTTTGAGAAAGATCTATTGCCGCCTACTACCAGACCGCCTGGTCTTTCAGCCGCTGTAGATTTTTCAAGCACCTTCATCTTCACAAACTAAAGGTAACTGCCTATTTTTCTTTCGTACTTTCTCTTTGTTTCTTTTTCTTTTTCTTTTTGAAAATGGTTTCCCAAAAGCACACGGCACGGCCTAGGTTAGTGATCAGCCGGTCACCGGGGTTATTCAATTCCAACGTCTTTCTTCAATTCCATTTCATTTCTTTTCCCACGGGTTTTTCCCTTTTATCTTCTCCCAGCATCTCCTAGCTATACTCCATTGACGATTAAAGTAGTTCGTTGGTGTCCATTGAAGTAGTTCTTGGCTTTCTCACTTCCATTGAAGCAGTTTGTTGCCACACTGCAAGCACCATCTTCAATTCTCATCACTCCGTATTCGTATCTATCTCTCCTCCATTGAAGCAGCTTCAAGGTAAGTAGCTAGCTTTGGTTTCACTTACTCCATTAAATTCCATGGCATTCTTGGGTTTTTTAAGTAATTATAAGTTTCTTGTAAACTAGGGTTTGTAAATTATACGCGCACGGCTCCCCCTCCATAATAACCTTCTTGTCACGGCTCCCCCTTTACTATGGTGAGCCTTCCTTTCTTCTTTCTGTTCTTGTGATGGCTATTTTGTGCTTTCTGTTCTTATGATGGCTGTTTTGCTAAGTCTTTGTGGGTGGTAGTGCTGCTGGTGGTTGGTGGTGGTGTAATTAGTTGTTGTATGGGCTATGGTGTGTATTGCTGGTGGTTGATGGTGGTGTGTTGCTGTGTAATAGGGTGTGTGTTTTTTTGTCTTGGTCATTGTCTAGTTTGCGCCGTTTGTATGTCGTTTTGTTAATTAGCCGTGCGTGGTTGCTACAATTGCTAGATTTGACATAATCTATCCCCATTTTCTCTGTCATTCCTTAATCATATGCCCCTATTTTTTGTTATTATCCATTTCTCATACTTACTAACTTTTGATTTTGTTTTTGTTTTTTCTTTTCGTGTTTTTATAGATTCATATGTGAATTGAAGTTCAAGTTTAGCTTGAAGACTACATATTTAGCTCAAGTGGGAAGTTATAAAGAATACATCCATTGTACTTGCTATATTGGTATGAATTATAAACTTCTCTAAGCTATATATATTTCTTTCTCTTTATTGTTTTATTAAAAGGTTTTTCATGCTATTACGACTTGTGTATTGTTTAATGACAAATAAATACAACAATGTATGAAATGCTTGCATCATCATATGCCTAGATACCCGTTAAAGGCTTTCTCATTAGGAGAAAGTCTTAAATAGTCCCCGGTTGGGACTGTTCTTGAACGTTTACTCTCACTTAGGTAGTGAATGTATGTCTTTTTTTTTCGATTTTAAGGAACATCTTGGCTTACCATTTCCTCACCATGTTCTCTAGGTACATATGTGGGTAACTTATTACCTACATCATGTACTAGGAGAACTGGGGTGAAATGCTGCGGGATTTTCCTTAAAATTGGAAAGTTGACATACATTCACTAGTGAGAGTAAACATTCAAGTATGGGTTAGGTTGGAGTGATAAGGACCCTTTGGAAGCATATATGCATTTTTGTATCTATATGAATGTTATATGCATGGTGTGTGTTTGAATTTGATTTACATATATAAAAGATGTAGCAATTATACATTATTCGTAATATGTTGCCATGTTTAGAGACAATTTACTTAATGGGGAAGGATCGTGGCTGGATGTATGGTAGACGTGATTCATTGGAATTCTTTGATGGGGTTCAAGAGTTTTGCGAATGGGCTTCATCTTATCAGCGCAGAATGGGTGTCGATTGCCTCTATTGTCCTTGTGTTGATTGTCATAATGTGAAGGTGGTCAATAGTGTTGATATCATTAGAGATCATGTAGTTTGTCGTGGGTTAAGTCTTAATTACCATGTGTGGATTTGGCATAGTGAAGAAGGAGAGTACAGTGGGGATGTTGATGGGAATGATGTTCATGATGATAGAAGCAATGACATTCGTGTGAACGAGGAATACAGGAATGATGTACATATTATTGATAATGGTGATGAGGATGGATTTGAGGATGATCATGTGGATGAGGTCGAGGATGAAGGGGTGGATGAGATGATGCGTGGTTTTGAAGGTAACGTGTTTGAGTCATTATCGGAGGCTTCTAAAAAGCCTTTGTATCCTGGGTGCAAAAAATACTCCAAACTATCAGCCGTTCTAACACTTTTTA
Source organism: Chenopodium quinoa (assembly GCF_001683475.1). Classification (NCBI taxonomy): domain Eukaryota; kingdom Viridiplantae; phylum Streptophyta; class Magnoliopsida; order Caryophyllales; family Amaranthaceae; genus Chenopodium; species Chenopodium quinoa. The sequence continues at coordinate 324,953 of NW_018742552.1, read as the reverse complement.
ACATTAAGTCGAAGCATAGGTGGACGGACATTAGTTTTACTTCTTTGTTGACCGCGTTAAGTGAGATGTTGCCCAATGGGAATGAATTTCCTAAGTCTTACTATTACGCAAAGAAGCTCATGTGTCCATTTGGTTTGGAGTATAAGAAGATACATGCATGTCCTAATGATTGTATTCTTTATCGAAATGAATATGAACAATTGGAGGAGTGTCCACGATGCAAGAAGTCGCGCTACAAGCGCATGAGTTGCAATGTTGGTACGAAGGGACCTCCTGCTAAGGTGTTGTGGTATCTTCCCATTATTCCAACGGTTAAGCGTCTATTCTCAACACCAAAAGACGCTGAAAACTTGAGGCGGCATGCAGAGGGAAGAAAGAAAAACAGAATGCTGAAGCATCCAGCCGAATCCCTGCAATGGAAGAACATTGATATGAAGTTTGGGGAATTTGGTGATGAAGTCAGAAATTTAAGGCTTGGTTTGTGCACGGACGGGATGAATCCATTTGGCACTCTTAGTACCCAACACAGCACATTGCCGATACTTTTAGTGATCGCCAATTTGCATCGGTTGTGCATGAAACAGAAATACGTAATGCTTTCACTTTTGATAACGGGGCCAAGGCAACCTAGAAACGACATAGATGTTTATCTTGCACCAGTTGTTGACGATTTGAAAAAGATGTGGGACGAAGGGGTTTCCGTTTTTTATGCTCATAAGAATGAGAAGTTCACATTGCGTGCAGCTCTTATGTGGACCGTTTATGATTTTTCTGCATATGGCAACTTCTCTGGTTACAAGAACAAAGGAAAAAAAGCATGCCCCATTTGTATTGATGACACCCCAATTGTCACAAAGAGGTGTACGTGCGTACTCGAAGGTTTCTCAGGCGCGATCACCCGTACCGTAGGCAGAAAAAGGCTTTCGATGGGAAAGCAGAAGAGGGGACTGCGCCTAGACCACTGACTGGTGAGGAGGTTTATGCTCGAGTTAAGGGTATACGAACAGTATTTGGGAAAACAGAAAAAGTTGCGGACTCAACTCCTCTCTTAAAAAAAGAATCAATCTTTTGGAAGCTTCCGTACTGGAAAGAACATGATGTTAGGCACTGTCTTGATGTAATGCATATAGAGAAGAATGTGTGTGATGCTCTCGTGGGAACGCTGATGAATATTCAAGGCAAAACAAAGGACGGAAAGGGTGCACGGTTAGAATTGAAAAAGATGGGGGTTTATCCAGAATTGTGGGCTCAGAAAAAGGTTAGAAAGGGAAAGGAACAGGAAACGGAAAATGAAATGAGTTTGAAAAAAGGAAAGGGGAAGAGCAAGGGAAAGGGAAAGGCCACGGATGCGTCGAAGAAGAAATATGCGGGAAAAGCCAAGGATGACAAGGCTTATTTACCTCCGGCTTGCTACACATTGTCAAGGGTAGAAAAATGGATGTTTTGTGCATGTCTGTACGGCATTAAGGTTCCATCAGGGTACGCATCTAACATGAAAAGATTTGTATCCTTGAATGGAGAATTGAAGCTAACAAGTATGAAATCCCACGATTGTCATGTTCTGATGCAAGTATTCCTACCAACTGCCATACGTTATATTTTACCAAAGCACGTGAGGGAATCTATTACAAGCCTCTATTCGTTTTTCAATACAATATGCAGCAAAGTGCTTGATCCTTGTACACTTGATGCTTTACAGGCGGATGTGGTTGTGACTTTGTGCAAATTTGAGATGTACTTCCCACCCTCGATTTTTGACATAATGGTGCATTTGATTCTTCATTTGGTGCGTGAGATTAAATTGTGCAGTTCAGTGTTCATGAGGTGGTGCTATCCTTTTGAAAGACACATGGGAACAATGCAAAATAAGGTAAGGAATCGGGCTCACCCGGAAGGAAGTATGATTCAAGGGACCATGGCTGAGGAGATTGATAATTTTGTGGCCGACTATATAGCCGTTGCTGAACCTATTGGTATTCCTACTTCTTGACATGAAGGGATACTTGATGGTCATGGCACAATCGGGTCGAAACGAATGTCACCTGATCGAGATAAGTTCTTACAAGCACACCTATATGTGGTGCATCATGTTGCAGATGTTCACCCATATTTAGACGAGCACATGGCTAGTTTGCGCAATGAATTTCCATCGAAAGGTGAAAGGGCACTGATGTAGTGGCATAATAAGAAGTTTGTGAGTTGGTTTCGTGATCGAGTGATGGGTGGAATGGATAAGAGTGTCACAGATACAGTAAGGTGGCTTGCTTATGGTACTAGGGATGATGTTCGCTCATTTGAGGGATATGACATAAATGGGTACCCATTTTGGACTGAGCGTCAGGATTTGAAATCATCCTCGACCCAAAACAGTGGTGTAACGCTTGTGACATCGTCAAGGGAGTTTGCAAGTGCTAAGGATAAATAACCCGTTGATGCAGAGTTGTCATACTACGATCGAATTCAAGAAATATGGGAGCTTGATTATTGTGACTTCACGATTGCTCTTTTCCAGTGTAAGTGGGTTGATAATATCAGGCGTAACGTCAAATATGATGACTTTACTCTTTTAGATCTTGGCAACCTCAATGATAATGCGGAACCATTCATCCTTGCATCTCAAGCTAAGCAAGTGTTTTACGTAACTAACCCAGCCGACTCAAAATGGTCTATTGTGCTAGCCGGCAAAAGAAGAATCCTTGGCGTTGGAGATATCGAGGATGAGGAAGAATATGATGCTTTTGATGACTCGGAACCTTTCACTTTTCCTAGACCTGTTGTACCCAATGAGATAGACGACCAAGCCAATTACATGCGATCAGACCACAACGAAGGAATATTAGATTGAGGTACTATTTTTTGTTAGTTTGAAATTGTAGGCGTAGAAAGTATTATTAAATCACATTTTAGGTGAAAATGTTAACTTACTTGCCCTTTTTTCTTATTTTCTTTTAAATGAATGAAGTAACTTTTAAAACATTTGAAATACCGAATAAAAACGACCTACACTTGCCCATTTTCTATGTTGATTTGTATTATAATTCAGCAATTTATATTTGATTATAACTTTACCTTACGAATTTATTTATATTACAACTAATAACGTGTTGTGTTTGTAATGACAGGTTTTTACATCTCATGGCGGACAATCCGTACTGTATTGGAGTCGAGGATATAGAGGATGATGATGATGATTCTTCTGAGGATGGGGACGAACTATATGATGTGAACAAGGAGCCTAATTTGGGTGAGGCAGAAGATCAGGCTCAAGATCATTTGGAGCGTATGCTAGATGAGTTTAAAATTTCAGCTGAACAAGCGCCTCCTATCGACAATGCAATTTTTGAGACGCTTGGTGAGAATCATATTTCCTACACTCAAAGCCAAGAACCAAGTGGAGGGGGGGTGAAGGCACCACCGAAGAAAAAGTTGAGGGGTCCGACGATAAGTTTCAAGAAACCTGTCGGTGCAATGGTCCTGGAGTATGACAAGGCAGGCCAACCTTCAATGGCTTCGTCTGTATGCTGTTCAAGTTGGGATTTGTGCACGCAAAATCCCCATTACTCTTTGTTGGAGAGAACTATCTATAGGCTTGATTGACACGTTTTGGAATGATACAAGGGTAAGTGTTTTGTTTGCACATTTATAAATTCCTTCACTTTATTGTTATTTAATGGGCAAACTAATAATGACTGTTATTTATGCTTGCAGAGTTTGTTTAACATTCCAAATGAGTACGCCAAGCGAAGGGTGTTTGAATCCTTACTTGCGATAAGATTCAGAGGCTTCAAGACTACCTTAGTTCCTCACTTTATCACAAAGAAACAACCAAAGAACAAGAAAGGAGGTGGCAATGATGACGAAGTCATCGAGGAAGAGGAACTCCCATGGCAAAAATGGCCTAGCGTATCGAAGGATGATTGGGAAGCTTTCGTTCTTCAAAAAAGCCAAAAAGAAGCAATTGTAAGTTTAAGTAATTCTGATGACAATTGTAGAATATATTTACTCTTTTAGTAGTAATGATACTAACATGTCTAATTTTGTAGGAAATGAGGGAGCAGAATTCCAAGAATGCATTGCATAAGCAATACAACCATCGTATGGGGTGTAAGACGTTTGATGAATGGAGGGAGACGTGGGTGAGTGAGGGAGTATACCCCACTGCGCTTCTAAGGTCCTCCAAAGTACCCTCTAACTCCACGGCCAGTACTTTGGTGAGTCGTGCTGGCGATTTCTTTTGTTCTCTGTATTCGCGTGACAAGAAAACCGGAAAATGAGTTATCAAGGATCCGAAAACCAAAGAAATGGCAGATAAACTTGTAAGCAACTATGAACTACATGAATCTTTTGCATATATATCGCTTTACATAAACATTAACTTCATGTTGCCTTTTTGTTTTTGCTACAGCTTGAGTACACTGAAGAGCTTGTTGAAGGCAAGCTCGTCCCAACAGTAGAGAAGAACCCTTTCACCTTGGCTTTGGGAAAGCCCTACCATCCAGGACGCGTATTGGGTGCGGGGGGGAGCTTGCTAGGATGGGAGAAGGTGATGGGTCCAAAATATACCAAATCAGGAAGATCTTAAGCAAGTGTGAACTCACCATATAACTTGGATGCCACGGTGGCATCAGTTAAAGAACAAGTGCGGAATGAGATGCGAGAAGAGTTCAATGCTTGGGCGAAGCAAATGAACTTGTCGGGCTTGCCTTTCTTCACGACTACACCAGTCGACTCATGTAGTCACCCACGAAGACAAGGAGAAGATGAGTTACACGAGGCGGACTTGAGGGAGCTTGATAATCCAACACCTCATGAATTTCCAGTTCTACAGGTGATTTGATTACTTCTTTGTCTGGATGGTGCTATTGGTGCTATGTTGTTGTTGTGATGTATAGCTGTTGCTGTGCTATTGTTGTTGTTGTTGCTATGTCGATATATCTTGTTTTTGTATTGTTGTTTTGCTGCTGTTGCTGTTGTGTTGAGGTGCTATGTTGTTGCTGTTCCTGTTGCTGTTCGGAGGGGTTGTTTTCAGTGTTAATGGCTGTTGTGTTGCTGTTAACAGCCACTAGCAAAACCAGCAACAACAACAGCAGGCAGAGCAGTCAGCTACAGCAACAGCAGGCAGCCAGAGTAGTCAGCAGGCAGAGCAGGCAGATCAGGTAGAGCAGTCAGCACAGTCAGCAGCTCAGCATAGCAATCAACAGCAGCATAGCAGTCAGCAGCAGCTCAGCAATAGCAGTCAGCAACAACAACAACTTAGCAATAGTTAGTAGCTCAGAACAGCAGTCAGCAGATCAGCAGGGGCTGTTTTCTTGTTGCTGTTGCTGGTTTTTGCTTGCTGCTGTTTTTTTCTCGGTGTTGCTGTTTTTTGTCTGCTGTGTTGTTGTTATTGTATTGTTGTTTTCCTTTACTTTTTAATTTAGATTTACTATTTTTTTTAACTTTTATTTTGTGTTTTACTTTTTTTTTGTTTTACTTCTTTAAAAACAAAAAAACAAAAACAAAAAATGTAGGACAAATAGGCCTCAAACTAGAAAAAGTAGTTCTCACTTTTATGTTGTCTATCTTATTAATTTCCATGATTTCAACAAATTACTCGATGTTTAGAATTTTAGATTTCAACAACTTGTGATATTTTTTATTACATGTGATCTTCCAAATTGGTGTAGGAAGAGACCCGTTGTGCACTTCTACACCCGGGCGAATCATACAGTGGAGCTTTGAATGTGGTTGCTTATGGTAGTGCACAACCGGCCGAACAAGGTACGGTCCATTTGCGACCGCTAAGGCCACAACATTATTCGGCCGGGATCAATTTTGTGGTTTCTGGGTTCGAGGACATTCTAATACCTGTGTCCGTAGAGGAGGATGAGTTCACTACACTTTGGGCAGCAAAAGGTAGTTTTGTGCAATGGCCATGTGCTTGGATACGATTTTCAAACCAGGTAATTAAGATTTTGGGTTCACGCTTTATTCTATACCCGATTATCTTCCCAAGAGTTGGATGGAATTCTTTTCTAACCATTTGTGTGATTTGTTTTATTAGATGTCGAGGAAAGGCCAAACTCCAAAGAAGAGGGTGGAGGGGCCAAAAAGCATTGATCAACCGGTGCCAAAGAAGAGGAGTGAACAACGGTCGGAGAGTGGAAAAGCGTCGAAGAAGAACACTTCGCGAGGTTCAGCTATGCAAGCTACTCCACTTGTTGCAGACACGGTGCTTCAATCGCTCTCTAAGGAGTTAACTTATCTGCACAACCGTGTTTGTGTGTTTCCTAGTGACACTCCCATTCAAATTCCACTACCTAAGGAAATGTTCCACTATGATGATGATGCAATTGCATGGCTTAACAAAGAAGATGTGACGAAATTTCTAAGTGGCGCAATGCTTAACATTTCCCTCATTCAAATATGCATCAAGTAATTCAACTAGTACTCAAAGTATTTAGTGGTGATTGTCGTTTAGTTTTCCATTAATATTCTATTATCATGCATGCAGAGCACTCCAGGAGCACTTATGTGAGATTGATTCTCCGTGTCAAATTAGGTGGTTATGCCCTAACCAGATCTCCACTAGTAGAATCTTAGGCAACCATGCTGACGTTTGTACTATGTTGAATGGAGTATCAAGGAATCAGTGCGTGCGGGAGACAAGTTTATATTCGCCCCATATTATGAGGAATATGTCTGATTATGTCAAATTCATTTGTTTCCCCTGTTTATATGTTGTACATGGCTAATTATTGATTTGTTTGTCTCTTGTGAATTTATGTACATAGTTTGCACTGGACCCTGCTGGTGATTTGTGTTTCCATTAACACAATCTTCCTTTTTGATTCTACTCGGTTACCTCATCCAAGAAAACGCCTCGTGAAGTCCATACTGCAAAAGTAAATATAGCTTCAATTCCTATTGTTGATTATCATTACCTAACTCATTTATTAGTCATACTAATTAAATTTGAACTTACTTTTCTATATAGTGTTATGAAGAAGATAAATTGTCGAGCTCCTCGAGGTCTTACATGGAAATCACCGAAGGTAATACCACATGATATTGTGATTTTCGTAATAAACAATGCGTAATATGTTGCTAATTTGCAATGCATGTTTGATTCATATCATGTACTTTGTTCCTTATGCTAGTGCGCACAACAAGATAACGGAGTTGATTGTGGCCTATACGTGATGAGATTCATGTTTGACATAGAGAGTCAATGTACAGACACACTACAGCTTGAAGAGGTATGTCATTGACTATATCTTGTAATTTCAAGCCTTAGACACCTATAAATAAGTGACTATGACATGTTATGAATAAGTATGAGTTCACTTGACAAGAAATGTAGGAAATAGGCATCATAGTAGTCAAATAGGCCTTACTTGGGCCTTTTTGGTTGAAAATGCGTCTAAAACCCTTAATTTGCTCTTTTCTTGTAATTTCAAGCCTTAGAAACCTATAAATAAGTGATTATGACATGTTATGAATAAGTATGAGTTCACTTGACAAAAAATGTAGGAAATAGGCATCATAGTAGTCAAATAGGCCTTACTTAGGGCATTTTGGTTGGAAATGCGTCTAAACCCTTAATTTGCTCTATTCTTGTAATTTGAAGCCTTAGCCACCTATAAATAAGTGATAATGACATTTTATGACTAAGTATGAGTTCATTTGACAAGAAATGTAGGAAATAGGCATCATTATATTCAAATAGGCCTAACTTAGGCCATTTTGGTTGAAAATGGGTCCTAAAACCCTTACATTGCTCTTTTCTTGTAATTTTGCACATTAGAAGCCTATAACTAAGTGATAATGACATGTTATGAGTAAGTATGAGTTCACTTGACAAGAAATGTAGGAAATAGGCATCATTGTAGTCAAATAGGCCTTACTTGGGCCATTTTGGTTGGAAATGCGTCCTAAAACCCCTAAATTGTTCTTTTCTTGTAATTTCAAGCCTTAGCCACCTATAAATAAGTGATAATGACATGTTATGACTAATTATGAGTTCACTTGACTAGAAATGTGGGAAATAGGCATCATAGTAGTCAAATAGGCCTAACTTGGGCCATTTTGGTTGAAAATGGGTCCTAAAACCCTTAAACTGCTCTTCTCTTGTAATTTCTAGCATTAGCAGGCTATAACTAAGTAATAATGACATGTTATGAGTAAGTATAAGTTCACTTGACAAGAAATGTCGGAAATAGGCATCATAGTAGTCAAATAAGCCTTTCTTATAAATGTATTTTTACATGCATATATAACCTAAGTAATTCACTCCTAACTTACGTTTTGTTTATTCCAAGTTTTTCAAGGGACAAACGGGATGTCCGTTCACGAGCAAAGAACTTAATGAAGTTCGAGATATGTTGGCGTCCTTCATCACATTTAATTTGTAAATTTCATTTTTGTTTGAACTTGGGTACTACATTACTGATTAATATTGTTTGTAATTATGACATTTTTTTCTAATTAGTATTATATTTTGGGATTGTTATCAATATTTATGTATTGTTATTATTTCAATTATTATTATTAGTATTATGATAATAATAATAATAATAATTATTATTATTATTAATATTATTATAATAATAATTATTATTATTAATTATTATTAATATAATATCCTAATGTTAGAATTAGTGCAGGACGTACATGATCTCATTATTATTATATTTATTAGTATTAATATTATTATATTTTATTGCCGGAAAAAAAAAAAAAAAAAAAAAAAAAACCTAGGTATTGGCACCGGTTCATGCTAAAAACCGGTGCCAATAACGTTGAAAATAAAAAAAAAAAATTCGCGCCTTTGTAGTTGGCACCGGTTAACCGGTGCCAAAGCCTGTAGTTAGCACTAGTTAACCGGTGCTAATTGCTTTAGTTGGCACCGGTTTTGAACCGGTGCCAAATTTTTAGGGATTTGGCATCCCTGAAATCCCCAATGGTTCAAAACTGGTGCCATAGGGGGGTTTGAACCGGTGCCTTTTTACCTTTTTTGTCTAGTGAATATTGACAACTGACATACTATATTCACAGGAGGCCGCTAACCTGCAGGTCAAGGCTGACTTGGACACTACGGAGAAGCGGGTCTCTGAGCTGGAACAGTAGGTCAAGGACCTCAAGGCTAAGCTCAAGCCTCTTCAAGAGGCAGAGAAGGAAGTAGTGTAATCCCCCATATTTTTCTTAGTAAATAATAATTATATATTTTCATGTATACGAATATTTTATAATAATTTTATACTTATATAAATATTTTGGAAAGATTTGACAAAATAAAAACGATAACTTATATTTTAATAGCAATGTTGCTTCACTACTTAAAAAAAAAATAGACAAGAAACCCTAAGCCCATACCCTCATTTTAATTAAGTAAACTTCTCCTCTCAAAACCCTCATATAAACCCATCTACTGCTTCCTCTACTACCTTTTCCCTTGCTTCCCCTACTCCATTCATGATTCTCACAAAAAAAAAAAAAAAAAATCACCTGCTGCTGCCGCCGCTGCCCTCACCACCTGCTGCCACCACCCAGCCGGTTTCCTCCACCTTCCCCTTCTCTTCTATCTTTCTCTTTTCTTGTTTAATTTCTTTAAAGCTTCAATCTTTATATGATTATTGCTATCATGACTTGATTATGCATATACATGATGAAAGATTGCAAATTTATTGAGTTTATGATATACTAAGTGCATAAATAATTCTCATATTTTATTAATTAAGAAATTAGGGTTTCGAAATCTTGATTTTTCGTAGTTTTGGGCTTAAAACGTGAATGATTGATTTAACTAGTTACATTGTGTTTAAATATGACTCTAACTTTAATTTTTGATGGTTATAAATATTTTCCAGATTTCCAGAAAAGCTGATTTTGGGTTCAAACTATTCAAAACTATATTTTTAGAGTCCTATTTACACTATTTGGCTATCATAATTAAATTAGGTAATGGGTTGTTAAAATAGCATGTTTAAAGTAAAGTGATGTTATAAAATTTTATACATAATCTGAATTTTAGTTGTCTTAAATTAGCATCAAAAATAAAACTTTTGATGTTTCTAAGTGTTTGTGAGCCTACTATAACAATAATACAAGTATGGATTGTTGAATTTCCAACTACTAATAAAATTAATTTTCAGATTTGTATTATATTTATCTTAGGTTCAAGTTGTGGAATTTGAAGGTTCGATTGAGTTTTTATGAAACTAATTCTAATTATATATTTCAAGTGTAGATTGTTGTATTTCTACGTAAATTCTACTATTAAATTTAATTTTCAGATTTTAATTTTTCGCTTTAAAGGTTTAAATCATGGTTTTATGATGGATTTTTAGGTTTCTAACATACTAACCTATTACATAATGATTGCTTCAAGTAGAGATATTTATGAGGTCGTTTTACATTCTTAAAATGAATTTTTAGATTATAATTCTTACTTTAAAGTTGCTGGAATTTTACGATAGAAGCGATATTTTCATGATTTTAACATATAAACTTATAGTTGAATTACTAAACTATTAACTTTCGCTATTGAGAACGATTTAAAAGCATTATTTCAATGATTTAAGGGATTTTAAAGTAGTTTGTTATTGTTGAAAATTATATTGCTTGGGTATTAATTGAACTATTGTTGTTTTGTTTAGGAGAGGATTTTGTAGAAGGTGACTTCTAGTCTTAAAGTGGCCAACCAATTCGTGTACTCAAGGTACGTATAAGAATAAGAGGAACCTTGATTTTAGGAGCATGTTTTGGGACTTGGCCTGGAAAAACCTAGAATCATGCTAGGGAACTTGTGGATTGGTTGAAATTGTTTGGTAATGAGTTGATTGATGATAAATGTGATGATTGGTTTAATTTATGTATGAGAAATTTGCATTGATTTTCCTTATGAGCATTATTTATGCATTAATTTGCAAAGTGATCTTAGAGGCAAAGATACAAGGATATATGGAATGAATTTTTTTGGTTACTTGTTCATTTATATTGAAATGGAATGAGTAAAGGAAGAATTAAAGTCTTATAAGACGAGGTTGAGGATTTGAGGTGCCTTACGCACTTAAGGTGTTTATACATCGAGGTAGTTAAAGGATTCAATAATAAATATTATTTGTCACTAATAAATTAAGAATTGAATTGGAAACTTGAATGGTTTGAATGATTTATGTATGATTAGTTGTGTTGTTTTGCATTTGAGTCATCACCAAGTTTAAACTGGTAAATCACGTAAAGTGCAAGAAAGATGAGCAATAAAACTCTGGATTTGTGCACATCTAGAGTAATGAAAAACAGAGGTTGGGGTTCACGGGGTATTAGTCGTGTACTTTTCAGAGGCCGTCTGATCTACGAGTCTCTTGTTTTTAAATTCTTTTAAAATTATAATGAGTTAGATGAGATCTCATACTAGCTATGGCCACGGAGTCACGCCCGTCTGCCATTGGATGTTTATTAATGTTCCGAAATGGGGCATAGGGTTTTCTTTATTAATGTTCCGAAATGGAGCATAGGGGGACAACCTGGTCTATTGCTTAATCCAATCAAATTAATAAAATGATCAATGTTATTTAGAGAAAACTTAGTAATGAGTAACAATTGAGTCATGTGTTCGAGTCAATGATTATATTGTGAGTGTATAGAATGCTTGTTAGTATCATGCTAAGGTTTTTTACTATATTTCAAAGCTTGTATGTACTCAGCGTTGCTGATTGCATGCTTTTGTGTGTTTCTTCTTGGTCATGGCCTTCGCCCTTCAATGACCCTGTAATGACCCAATTCTTACACTTGTAATATTGGGTAGCAGATTAATCACAGGTTTTTGCATAAACTGAACTTGCATCAAGGTGATGGGATTTTGAGTGGAGCGTTGGTTAAACTCTTAGCTTGTTTCATTTTATAAATTGATTTTATTTTGACTCTAACTCTATTCACTTCCTATTTTACTAGATTTTGAACAAGGGTCGTTATGGTTCCAACTTGTAAGACTAAATTTGGTTTTGATTAATAGTTTTGAAACTTATATTTTCTTTTAAAACTAAATTAGTTTTCCGCTGCTGATTTCTGAAACTAGCCTTAACATTTGAACACGTGGCGGTAGCACGCCAGTAATTCTCTTATAGGTTATTAAAAGTATTTACAGGTTATTACAGATTATTACAGGTGATTACAGGTTTTAAAGTTAGAATTATTAAGGTGTTACAAGCAGACGGCCTCCGGACTCGGGTGGATAAAGCGACTGGCCAACCAGGAAAACCAGCTCGCCAAAAAGTACACTTCAAGAGCCGAGGAGGAAAAGCAAGCCTTGGTCAAAGACATGATGGACGACTGCAACATCATTATGGAGATGACCTGGGCAGCTCTTTTCCCGGACTCCAGCTATGAAGGCTTGAAGAGTTAGTTTACCGCCTGCACCCAAGAATATAATGCCAAGATCATGGGCCAAGGCCAAGGTGGAGAAGAGGAGGAGGGCGAGTCACCTGATTCTGCATCCAAGGGGACGGACCAGGATGATCCGGAGGATGGGGAGGATAATGAAAAAGAACAGCGGCCGGCTGGGACCAAAAGGATGCGGCTGTTGATACTGAACAACCCCTTCCTGCTGCTTAAGCTTCCCCTCTCTTTTTTACATCAACTTTCTTCGGCCTGCGTGCCTCTTGTTTTGTATCTTTACCTGACCAAGGGGTCGGGGTTTATTGATAATTTCAACTCTTTTTGTCAGTCTTCTGGCAGACTTTTTATATGAATCATCCGGCAGTTTTGTCGGATTTTCCAATTTGCAATTTGCTTTGAATTTTTGCATTTCATAAATTTTGCTAAGTATAGCTTCAATTTTTGTATGAATGCTTTGAATACTTTCCAATATGCCGATTATTTTGGTATGCCGACTGTTTTTGCCCCTAGGTGGTTGTGCGCCTTGTTTTCAAAGGCTGATGGATTGACTTGGAAATATTTGATACTTTAAAGAGTATGGTTGATTTCTAAGTTAATCAATCACTATGGTGATTGCCCCAAACAAGGCGGACAGACGACCATTGGACAGACGGTCATACACTCAGCATGATCCGGCTCTCGGCCTTAATATAGTTCTTTAGACGAACCATGCTTATCCACTAAGTTTTGTACTTAGTTTAATTTATTGATTGTAAATTGTCCGTTTGTTTGGTACCTGTACAGAAACAAGCGCCAAACGGGGTGTTTAACCAAACTAGCAACCGCTTGTTGGGTTACAGGCGATAGCTTCAATTGTTTTTCTAACCTAAATGATAATAGTGGTCGAATGTCGTCTGTTTATCAAAAGGACAGGTGGCTTCGTTCGTACCGTTTAGGTTCCATTTTAGATTAGCTAGGTCAAGCAACTATGAGTTATCCTTTGGGATTAAACAGTCATTGTCACCTTAGTTTGAGTAAATAGAAGAAGTAGTCGGCCGTTAGCAGCATGTTGTTTCCTCACAAGTGCTGAGCTTTAGACTTAGCTTTTTACTCAATTAACTACTAAGTGTGGAACTTAGCTTATATCCTCAAATTTTTCCGACTGTGTTGCCCCTGAGCAACAACAGTCGGCATCCGACTTAGACATTGTAGACTACCGCATGTTTTAGAGCAGTCGGTAGTCTTTATTATCTTTGTCTCATTTGATCAGTTCTCAGAGAAATGTGCCACCCAAATGGGAGATACTCTCTGCGACGAATTCACCCCAATGGATTTCGCCGGACGCTTGCTCATGTTAGAGACAGGTGTATCGTTTTATAAATTAAGAATATCTGACAATATGCCTTATTATGATCGTCAAGCCATGGGCCTGACTTAGATCATCCGGCCATAGGCTTGATTTGTTCTGAGTGGAACAACACATAGCTGCTAAGTTTGCTAGACTTAGCTTATTTTCTACTCATGTTGGAGTAGTAGGAAAATAATAAGAAGGCTGTCTGCTTATTCGGCAGGTGTCCCTCCCTTTAGGGGATGCATACAAATACAAAGGTTTGAAACAAATAGCAACTTTTTTATTGATGTGCTTTTATTTACAAAAAATTTACAAGTCTTAGAAGTAGTACTTTTTCAAGTTGTCTACATTCCAAGTTCTAGCTAGCTGTCTGCCGTCTGGTGTTTCCAGGAGGTAGGTGCCGCCTCTTGCTTCTTCATAGATTCAGTGGGGGCCTTCCCAATTGGGAGTCAGTTTTCCCTGCTCATTGGCCCTACCAGTCGCCTCCATATTTGGCAGCACAAAGTCCCCTATTTTCAAGGGTCGCTTGTGCACTCTTTTATTGCAGGCTCTCATCATTCTCAGATGGTAGATCTCATGGCTCAAGGCAGCATTGCCCCTGGTTCTGGGAGTGAGTCCAATGCTAGCCGCATGGCCTCCCAGTTAGCCTCCTCACTCATATAACATAACTCTAAGAGTCAGCTCATAATGCTCAATAGGAAAAACAACTTATGCCCCATAAACCATGAGAAATAGAGTTTCACCTGTCGCCCCTTTTTCAGTCGTCCTGATGGCCCACAGAACATGCGGTAGCTCGTCAGCCCATAAGCCGCCAGCTATTTCACTTTTCTTTTTGATGCCATCAGAGATTAATTTGATGAAGGCTTGGGGACGGCCGAATGATGCAAAACAGTGAAAGATCCCTTAGTCTCCCAACCAGTTCTTGAGAGCAGGCGTCTCAAATGGAAGACCATTGTTAAAGACCATAGACATGGGTACCCCATACCGAGTGATGACATATCTCCAGATGAAGGAGATAACATCTTTTGTTTTAATGCCTTTGACTGCCTCCGCCTCTACCCATTTGGTGAAGTAATCAACAACAACCAAAATATACCTCCGTCCACCTGTAGCAGGCGTATACGAACCCAGAATGTCCATGCCCCATTTGGCGAATGGTACTGGGTTATTGATGGCCGTTAGATCAGTGGCCGGAAGGTGTATGAGCTTGCCAAACCTTTGACACTTGTCACATTTTTTCACCATTTCCATGGAGTTTGCTTCAGGGTAGGCCAAAAGTAACCTTAACGACTGACCCTCTTTGGTAGGGTCTTGACGCCTATGTGGGAGGCGCAGAAGCCGAATGCAATCTTCCAAGACCTCTCGTCCCCTCTCTAGGGTAACACATTTCAAAAAAGGTTGGAGATAGCCTTTCTTGAAAAGCTCTCCATTGTGGATTTCAAAATTGGTCGCACGCTTTTCCATTGAGACCATCTCTGGGTAGGTATCCGAAAATGTGTCGTCTGTAAAGTAAGCTCAGATGCCGTCCATCCAGGTTGAGCCTCGGTCTAGTATTCCAATGGAGTCTTCTTTAATACTTATTTTTTCCATAACTTCCCAAAACACAGACCTAGGTGTATCACAAGAGGCGGATGATGCAAGTTTGGAGAGAGCATCTGCTTGATTGTTCTCGGACCTAGGCACCTGACTTAAATGAAATTCATCAAGTGTCCTAGCCTCTTCTTTAACCGCCTGTAAGTAATTGAACATAGTCGGATGTGTGGCTTCATAGTCAACATGGTATTAGTTAACAATCAATTGTGAATCGGAACAGCCGTCCACTTTCCTTGCCCCGGCTACCTTACACATGCGGATGCCGGCTAGTAGGGCTTCATATTCTGCCTCATGATTTGAGGCTTGGAACTTGAATCTTAGTGCATATTCATATTTGTCTCCTTCATGAGACTGACATATGACGTCTGCACCACAACCGTTCAGGGTAGAGCTCCCGTCCACGTATACCTTCCAACCGTTCAGGGCCAGCCTTGTCATTTTGACAATGAAGTCGGCAAACGCCTGTCCCTTCACTCCCTTTCTTGGTTCAAAGGAAATTTCAAGTCTTTGAATTTCAATCGCCCATTTAATCATTCGACCGGATGATTCCATGGTTGTCATTGGTCGCTTGATTGGTTGGTCAGTGTAAACCACTACCAGATGCGCCAGGAAGTAAGGTTTTAACTTCTTGACTGCTAGGGGTGTACATAAACAGGACCGGACCTGAAAACCATCCTGATCCGGACCTGTTGGGACCAGACCTGATCCGGACCTGTAAATTCAGGTCCGGTCCCGATCCTTGAGATTCAAGATTTCCGATTCGGATCCGGATCAAGTCTAAAACCGGGGTTTTCAGGTCCGGACCTGAAACCCGAATTTTATTTTTTTTTATATAAATATAAAAAACCCTAAACCTAATACTCCACTCTCACGGTCTCACCTTTTCTCTCTCTTCCTCTCCTCTTCTCTAATTCTCTCTCTTCTGCGGCTCCTCGTCTCTCCTCAGTCCGCACTCATCAGCCCCTCTAGTCCTCTCTTTTCCTCTCCTCTTCTCTCTCTTCCAGGCTGCATCACCGTCTCTCTTCCACCATCGAGGCCCCGTCGTCCACCATCTGCCGTCACCAGAGTTTGTTTGTACTTTAGATCTAGTTTAATATAGGTTAATATGTAGATCAAGTTTTATTTTCACATAATTTACGATTATAATTATTTTTTGATGAAATTGTAAGTAAAATTATAAATTTTGTAATGTAAATTTGTAGATCTATTTTTTCAAAATTTTCTGTTTTTTTTTTCTCGGATTATCTAACAGTTTTATGTATAATTTGTTTTTTTTTCGTTCGTTTTTTTTATTTTTTTTCGGATGTATGTGTGGAATCTGGGTTTTTTTTTCTGTTTTTTTTTTTGTTTTTCTAGGTTGTTGGTGCGGTGGACGCCTGGAGGCCTTGGACGGTGGTGGGGTTTTTTTTTCAATTTTTTCGTTTTTCTGGGTTCTGGGTGGGTATCTGTGGGTCTCGGTTGTTGGGGTTACGTTGTCTGGGTTAAGGTGGTTAAAGGGTGAGCTCGGGTGGGTGGTAGAAGGAAAGGAGGTTGTGGACTTGTGGTGGTGGGTTGTGCGTAAGGGTGTACGTATTAAGGTATAGGTTAGATCTGTATTGATAATTTGACAGTATTGTATCCATTTTGTTCCAACAAGGTCAATTACCCCATTTCGATGTAAAATTGGTTCATTGATGATGCTTTTTGTAGAAACTATGGCTTGAATAAAGAAAAAAAAACGAAAAAATACAAATTCAGGCCTGTTCAAGTCCAAACCCGGACCGGACCTGAATTTTCAGGTTTGACCTGGAACCGGGCCTGTTGATTCAAGTCCGGTCTCCAGTCCTCACAATTTACTAATTCAAGTCCGGTTTTGGACCGGTGTACAACCCTATTGACTGCCATAAAGAGGGCAAGTCCAAATTTTTCAACCATGGGGTACCTTAGCTGTGCATTCCATAGAACATGACTGATGAAGTAGACCGGGAGCTGGGTGATGCCTCTTTCAGCAAGGAGAACAGCATTGAGCGCATGGTTAGAGACGAATAGGTACATGTATAACACTTCTTTTGGCAAAGGACTGACCAGCCTTGGCAAAGAGTGCAAGTGTTCCTTCAACTTTTGGAAGGTTGCCTCTGCATCGGCCCCCCATTCAAACATAGTTTTCTTCTTGATTGCTTGGAATAAGTAGAGGCACTTGTTGCCTTAGCGACTGAGAAATCTCCCCAATGCCGCCAGACAACCTGTTAATTTTTGAACTTCTTTTACAGTGCGGGTGGACTGGATGTCTATTACTGCCTGTATTTTTTTATGGATTGGCCTCTGTTCCCCTTTGATCTATTAGAAATCTGAGGAACTTCCTAGACTCAACACCAAAAACACACATCTTAGGATTAAGCATGACCTGGTGCCGCCTGAGTGTGGCGAATGTTTCTCGGAGGTCTGTAAGATGGTTCGCCTGTAGTTTCGATTTGACTATCATATCATCAATATACGCCTCCACATTTCTTCCAATTTGATTAATGAAGACTGCATTAATCATTCTTTGGAAGGTAGCAGGCTCATTCTTCAAACCAAACGGCATCACTGTATAGCAGAATAACCTTTGATCAGTGACGACAGCCTCAGTTATTTCCTTGGAAAACGCAGAGGGTTGTTTCCCCAGTCTTAGCAGTCGAAGCTGCTAGTCCAAAGGTTGGACGTTTTGTGCCGCCTGTCCCCCAAAGAGGGTCGACTGCATGTAAGGTTGTCCATACAGCATGTATGGCTGTTGAGGCGCATACGGGGCCGCATGGATCATCTGACGACTAGAGTGGGCGGACATGCCGTATGTCTGGTTCTCTCGATTTGATTGTGAATACTTCATTGAGGTATTCTGAAAGCTGTCTTGCAAGTTCGACGTTAAAGCCGACTCTGACAGTTACATGTTCTTCTTCTGTTGGATTAACATGCGGGCATCAGAATAAGTTTTCTTTGAACCATCCGATTGTACATGTCAGATGACCTTCCTTTTCCCTAGCTCAGGGAACCGGAGTTTAGCCAAATTTATCAAGGGCCTCTACCCCTCCCTAGGTTTAGGGTAAGTAATGGCCTCTCAGTCTTTGACCGGAAAATTCCTTCTAGAATAGGAGGGGTTCTTGGCCAACTGTTCCCTGGTGGAAACAACTGTCTATTTATCAATGAGATCATTTATCTCCCTTTGAAACTTGTCATTAGAGTCATAAGCTCGTTTCTGGTGATAGGGGCAGAGCTTTCGGCCTCCTGAAGCTGACCAGTCGACTGGCGGACTGGTTCACTAGGGCCTGCCTATTCTTCATTCCGTTTCCTCCTTTCGATGGGACGGATGCGCCTAGTTCTTAGGGACCCGTCAATGGTCGTATGTGTATCGACTTCTTAGACGCCATCTGTATCCTGGTCTGTATAGATCTGGACGTCGGCCATAGGCCGTTTCTCATTAATAGGCGGTACTGGTTCTTGTGAAGCCATCTTAGAAGTAATCTCCCCATAGAAGGTGCCAAATGTTTTGGGGTTTTTATGGATGTCTTGCGGCGGTGTTACAACACCAAGACTGGCCTCTGGATGCTTGTACCTTCAAAACAACGGATACTCCTGTGGGTCGGAGTTCTGCCTCCAACAATCAAGTTAGAACTGAAAGGAATGGTGTCCTTCCAACAAGTGTATTATTCCGATAGAGGGTTTAGAATTATTGGATAGCTAATTCTTCGGTAAGGTCAAGTGATCGGAATGTCTAGGTGGAGGCCGCTTCCGATCAGTAATATTAATGTACAATTAATATTACAGCTTAATCTCGACTGAACCCTTCGGGTTGAACCCAATCAAACAACCGATCCAAGACTACGAATCAATCCGAAGGATTTGATGAGTTGTCGGAATTTTACGAACAAAGACGTCAGATATCGAGCTTAGAGCGTCGCAAGTCGAGTCGAGTTTGGAGTTCGACGAGACATGAAATCAATCAAGTTACAAGTACGAGCCTAGCCGTAGCTCGCATTGGCCAAGCCATTTGAGCGCTAGGCTAGGCAAGACCCATCGCAAGCCTAGCATGCTAGGCGTGCTAGGCCCATGCATGCTAGCTAGCCACCGCAAGCATCAGAGCCTTGCGTGTGTGCTAGCACGCCATACGCCCAAGCATCAGAAGGCTAGGCCTTGCTTGCATGCTAGGCGCTGGCGCAAGGCATGGGCTGGCACTGCTCGCCTAGCCATCACACCCACACAGCATCGCATAGCAGTATGCTAAGCGTGCTATGCTATGCGTGGTGCTAGGCGCTGGCAGCCTCGCTAACACAGCACCAAGAAACAACGATGCGTGTGTGTACTTGATTGATGCAAGGCCTCCAACGGGATCGTACCCTCGAACCCGACCCGATCGTCCTAACCCTCGAAGGTTAGTCGAGGCCCGGATAAAATATAAACTTGGAGTTTTACGAATTCAAGGTTTACTCAATTGTAGAGTTGCCTTTTCAATTCCACTCAAGTGTGTCCATTCTCAATACCCAAGCATGGTATTTATAGGGAAATGGACCCTTGATTTCCAATCTCTCACCAATGTGGGAGAGTTGGTAAATTTAACAATTTATTTAATTCTAAATTAAATAAATAATTAAATCAATCCCAACGCAATAAGTAGCGCAATTAGAGAGAGATAAGTGAGGCTCAAGGCATGGGGAGGGGGGGACCATTGCCTTGCTCCCCAAGGCTTTGGTTGGTCCCCACTTCCTCACAAAAACGCCACCAAGCATGCTGGGCTGGTAGCCAGCTAGCACCAGCCAGCAAGCCCGCATCTCCCCAGCCACAAGTGCGAGCTCTGCTGGGCGATGCTCGTGCTGCTGCTGCTAGTTGCTAGCTACTAGCCTGGCACTCACGCTCGCAGGGCCCAGCATGCGTGCTGCTAGCGAGCCACGAATGCTGGGGCTTGGTGCTTGGCGATGGTGCGAGACACACACGTACACACACACACGCAAGTGCCAAGCACTACGATGGGTCGTGCTTGGTGCGTGTGGCCTGCGATGGCGCCTAGGCACCCAAACACACACGTTGCGGTGCTGCTGTGCCATGCGAAGGCACACACACACACACATGGTGCTGCGATGAGCAGCCTAGTGCGCCTAGCACGCATGGCGTGCCTAGCACACCATGGTGCGCCTTGCACGCACATGGTGCGTCTAGGCTTGCGTTAAGCTAGCCTAGCCTAGCCTAGCACTTCACATGGGTAGCCTAGTGTGATGCTACGGCTACGCTCGTACTTGTTGCTTGTGATTTTGTGACGCTCGGCCTCGACAACCTAGGCTCGATATATGACGTCTGTGTTCGTAAAACTTCGACGACTCATTAAATCCTTCGGATTAATTCGTCGTCTCGGATCGGTTGTTCGATTGAGTTCGACCCGAAGGGTTCAGTTAAGATAAAGATGTAATATTAATTATACCTTAATATTACTAATCGGAAGCGGCCTCCACATAGGCATTCCGATCACTTGACCTCACAGAAGAATTAGCTCTGTAATAATTCTGAACCCTCTATCGGAATAATACACTTGTTGGAAGGACACCATTCCTTTCATGTTTGCCTCGCTAGCACAACACCAAGCAACAGCGATGCGTGTGCGTGTGCCTCACTAGCATAACACCAAGCAGTAGCAATGCGTGTGCATGTGCCTCGCTAGCACAGCACCAAGCAGCAGCGATGCATGTGCGTATGCCTTGCGTTGCAGCGCCCAGCATGCGTGGCTCGCTAGCAGCACGCATGATGGTTGTGCATAGGGTGCTTGCTGGCTGGCTGCGCTATGTGCGTGTCTGTGCTAGCTGGCTGCCCAGCCTTGGTGCTAGGCGCCAGCTAGCAGCCTTGGCAGCCAAAGTAGGCTGCCAGCCAGCCACATGGAGGGATCCCGGTTTGACTAAGTGGGGACCAAGGGTTGTGAGCATTGCCTTGGGCACTAAGGCTATGGTCCCCCCCCTGGATATGGTCTTCACCTAATCTTTCATCCTCCTTGTGCCACTTGTAACTTATTGATTGTATTGCAATTTTATTTTTGTTTTAATTAAAATAAATTGGGAAAATTGCGAATCTCCCACATTGATTGAGAGTGGGAATTCAAGCTTCATTTCCCGATAAATACCAAGGTTTTGGGATTTCGGAAGAACACTTGAGTGGAACTATAAGGTAAGATTCATCGTCATCCTTATTTCTTTAAGAAGTGTTTCTCGATCTCCGAGTTTGACTGTCAATAAGCAGATGATTTCTAAAATCCATCTGAGCACGGCCATGCATTTTCACAGTCTCGCTCTTCGAGCGACCTTGTAAACAACAAAGACATGTTCCCTATTGTTAATAGGGGGACATTCCCATTCTTGTACTGTAAGTTTCTCTTACTAAGAGGACCTAATCTCCTGAGTGTTTCCGTTATGATCCCCAGTTACGGCAGACGTTAGGCAACATCAAAGAGACTAGTACTCAAACAAGAAAACTTCACAATACTCATGGTCGAGGAAACGAGTTCCGATAGCTACAATGAGAAATGTACTTATGACAATTTTGAATCTCTTAAAGTACTCTCATAGGTCTATCCAGTGCTGTTCAAAACTGGCACCTGTGCAAATGATTTATGACCATCATGTCCTTGCAGCACAAGAAACGATGTTGTAAATCATACTATACACTAATATCTGGTGGTCATCAATCGTCCATCATTTAGATGACATTGATTAGGGATAATTTTCAATTTAAATATTCAATGTTCACTTAACAGGTGTTTCTTTATCTAAGACATGGTCTTGATACCCTGTTTTGAATATTTCCATAAATCGAATGGAATCATTATTTAATTCTAAACCACAATTAAATAGCAATGGAGTGAATAGTAATTTTGCATGAAAAATTAATTACTCCATCAATGAATGGCTTCAATACAGTGTCTTACATTAAAACATCTAGTTTAATTAAAACACATGTACAGGGAATTCCAAAGCCAGTTTCCGACGTGCTTGATTCCCATTGCCTCAATGTGCTTGTTGTGTTTCACTTGAGGCAGAGGTTTAGTCAAAGGATCAGCCACATTATCATCCGTGCCGATCTTGGAAATTCTGATTTCACCTTCAGATTTCCATTCCCTTATCATGTGAAATCGCCTTTGGACATGTTTGACCTTCTGGTGCTCTCTTGGCTCTCTGGCCTGAGCAATAGCTCCATTGTTTTCACAATAGAGATCTATTGGACCCTTGATGAGGGTATAACACCAAGTTCACTGACGGACTTACGAATCCAAACTGCCTCCTTAGCTGCTTCCAAAGCTGCCAAGTTTTCGGCTTTAGTTGTAGAATCTGCAGTGGTGCTTTCCTTGGCACTCTTCCAACTAAACGCTCCTCCATTTAGGAAGAATATGTACCCTGACTATGACTTAAAGTCGTCTCTGTCAGTCTGGAAGCTAGCGTCGATGTAACCTTCAACAACCAAGTCTTTGTGGCCTCTATATACCAGGAATTTATCCTTCTTCCTTTTCAGGTACTTCAGGATATTCTTGGCCGCAGTCCAATGCGCCTCTCCTGGGTCCGATTGGTATCGGCTCGTAGCACTCAAGGCATACGATACGTCTGGCCTTGTACATATCATGGCATACATGATCGATCCAATTAGCGAAGCATATGGAATCTGATTCATTCTCTCTCGCTTAACTGGTGTCTGTGGACACTGTTTCTTGCTGAGAGTAATGCCATGGGACATGGGTAAATACCCTCTCTTGGCATTCTCCATGTTGAATCGTGCCAGTACCTTATCAATGTAAGTACTCTAGCTCAATCCAATCATACTCTTAGATCTATCCCTTTAGATCTTGATGCCTAATATGTACTGTACCTCTCCTAAGTCCTTCATTGAAAAGCACTTTCCCAACCAGCCCTTTATGGACTCCAGTAATTTTGTGTTGTTTCCAATGAGCAATATGGCATCGACATATAGGACTAGGAATGCGATGTCACTCCCACTGACCTTCTTGTATACACAAGATTCATCTGGATTCTTGATAAAACCAAACTTGTTGATAGCTTCATCAAATCGCAGATTCCAACTCCTGTTGGCTTGCTTTAGTCCATAATTGGACTTCTTAAGCTTGCAAACCTTTCCAGCGTTGCTCGGATCGACAAAACCTTCTTGATGTGTCATGTACACAATTTCTTCCAAAATCCCATTTAGGAAGGCGATTTTGACATCCATCTGCCATATTTCATAATTGTAATATGCAGCAATCGCTAGGATAATCCGGAAAGACTTTAGCATTGCAACCGGTGAAATAGTTTCATCATAGTCAATCCCGTGGATTTGTCTATAACCTTTTGCCACCAATCTAGCCTTGTATATCGATACATTTCCATCCTTGTCTGTCTTCAATTTGAAGATCCATTTGCAATCCATGGGTGTGTAACCCTCATGCAAATTCACCAAGTCCCAGACTTGATTTTCAGACATGGAGTCCATCTCGGATCTCATGGCTTCTTGCCATTTAGCAGAGTCGGGGCTTGTCATAGCTTGTTTATATGTCGCTGGCTCATCGTCATCCATTACTAGGATGTCTTGATGATCGGTTAAGACAATACTGAGGTATATGTCTGGTTGAGATCTTAGTCGTTACGACCTACGTAGGTAATAGGTTGAGCATTAACATTGTCTGTTTGATTCTGACCAATCTTCTCAGCTGCTTCCAAAGCACTTAGATTACCAGTTTTATCAGGTTGACATTGTTGCTCGTCCTCTCGAACTTCGTCGACTTCGATTTTCCTCTCACTTGTCATTTTGGAAAGGTGTTCCTTCTCCAAAAAGACACCATCACGAGCAACAAACACTTTGTGCTCGGATTTATTGTAGAAGTAATACCCTTTGGTTTCTTTTGGGTATCCCACAAAGAAACACTTGTCTGATTTGGGGTGAAGTTTGTCCGAAATTAATCGTTTGAGATATGCTTCACATCCCCAAATTTTGAGAAAAGACAACCTAGGAGGTTTCTTAGTCCATAATTCATATGGAGTCTTTTCAACAGCTTTTGACGGAGCTCGGTTCAGTGTTAGTGCCACGGTTTGTAGCGCATGTCCCCAGAAAGAGATAGGAAGTTCACTAAGACCCATCATTGATCGAACCATGTCTAACAAGGTTCGATTCCTCCGTTCGGATACACCGTTCCATTGAGGAGTTTCGGGAGGTGTGAACTCTGAAAGAATACCATTTTCTTTCAAGTGATCGTCGAATTCATGGCTCAAATATTCGCTACCTTGATCCGATCTAAGTGCTTTAATTTTCTTGCTAAGTTGATTCTCAACTTCTTTCTGAAATTCTTTGAATTTGTCAAAAGATTCAGATTTATTCGACATTAATTAGACATAACCATATCTACTAAAATCGTCGATGAAAGTGAATTCTTAGATGTCTTAGTTAGCAGTATCAACTTTTGTCTAATCATATGTAAAAAAACATGCAATTTCATTGAACATATATTTACAAGACAATTTTGAAACAACTATTGTCAAGGTCTTACATTCAAAGTAACTAGGTGTCCAACACCATAGATCACAGTATGTTCAAAAGCATGATGAAAACTAAGATTAGTTTAATTACATGTCATAGACAAAATAGTGCATGCAAGCACGATCGAAAAACCATCTTCGTCGTCTACTTGTCCTTGCACCAGCACTTGATAAGCTTCTCACTTGGTTCCTGAAAAGGCAACATAAAGTGAGTCATACTTGGTATCTAATACCTATGATAAGCTTAATTCACAAGTGTTTAAGGAAGATACCTGAGGTAGATGCTCCATTCCTCTCCTCCTCTTCCCGAAAGAGCTTGCATTCTCTCTTGTAGTGGCCTTGCCCACCACAATAGAAGCAACGCATCTTTGCCTTGATCTTCTTGAACTCCCTTCTCCTTTATCTCAAGGGCCTCTCGGTCACTCCACATGCGGTGGCTCGGCTGAGTATTTGCAACACCTCCATTAAGGAGCGTGTCTCCTTTCCCGCAGCTATATGCACTCTAAGTGCATCATAGCCCGAGTGGAGCAAAGCAAGCATGATATGCCTCGCCATCTCATCCTCCAATGAGATTCCGAGAAGCTTCATGTGTTTGAAGAGCCTAGTCATTCCAAGCACATGAGGTCGGAGGGGCATGCCGGGTCTCAATTTGGCATTGTAGACCTTTGTCCAAAGCCGACGCCTTTCCTTAGCAAGACAACCCACATTTGGTGGTTTTATCTTCATGTTTGAGAGTGACCTAGTCAAATCAAACACGAGTCCATCATAGTTGCCATTGTCACTCTTGGTGACTCTTACATTGACAACGTCCTCAAGTGCTTTGAGGAACATGTCCGGAAGGTAGGAGGAAAGGCTTTCCTTCCAATCTTCCGGGATGAAATTAGCCATGAGTCGTGAGACTTTCTTGCAATTGGAAGACCGTTCTTCATGAGCCTCATTGGTCATGATCCCCTTAGAGAAGAAGCTTTGAATGGGAGTATCAAGAGTATACTCTAAGGAACAATTCCGGAGAATTTTCCTGAGTTCCTCCTCCCACTCCTTAAAGTTGACCAAGTTGAGGCAAATTGCCAACTTTTTGGGGAGTTCCGGGCACACATGGTTGTTGTTTGAGTTACTTGCAGACATAGTTCTACAATTGAAAGAATTTGAAATGAAAAACCATTCATATAACCAATAAGTTTGAAATTTAAAAGCGTTCATGCAAATATTCAATCTTATTGAGCATTTTATCCACGCATTAATAAATTGTCCCTTTTAAGCGAGAATAAAATGATTCCGAGATCCCAAAGATCAAGAAATGGTTAAGCATGCTTTGGCTTGTCTTAACATTAAATATCTTAAGGTAAGCAATCCAATTGCTAATAGCTCTAAGCTACTCTCGGTTTGATAAAACGTTGCATCTAATGCACTCTTGACATTTTATCCCTTTTGCCACGACATCTAAGGACTCCTTCCTGATATCGTTGAGCTTAACCAAGACAACTTGTATTCAGAAAAGGTAGCGGCAAACGTCTGGCCTTCATCGACTGGGTTGACATCCATTTGTCTGACATGGCCCTTGGTGCCTCTAATAGTTAGGCCCCCAGAGGTAAAGCCGGCTGCAATGGTGCAGATCATGTCTAGATCTGTGTCCGAACTTTTTTTACGGCTACCTGGGGTCTGTCTTTAGGGTCACCTTGGACTTAAGAATGTAAGACTTCAACACTCCCTTATCAGCCAATCTATCCAACAACCGCTTGAGGCAATAGCAGTCGTTGGTGTCATGACCAATATCCTCATGGAAGTGACAGTACTTGTCCTTGTTCCGGTTTTTGGCCAGACCTTTCATCGCCGCGGGCTTCTCAAGCACCACCCGGTCTTTGATTTCCATGAGGATAGTGTACAATCTTTGTTAAACTCGTACCTAGGGATGTACCATTTAAATTCTTTCTTTTTCTTTTTAGACGCTGATTAGATTCCTCAACCACCCAAACTTCTTTTCTCTTTTTACTGCCTTCAGCTTTTTAAGCCGACTGATCTTGCCGACTCCCTTTTTGTTTGTCAGACCTCTTTGAGTCCGATTGCTTGCTGGTGGAGCAAAGCTCAATTGCTTGGATATAAGCTTCAACCTCCATTAGCGCTTCTTAAATAGCGGAGATTCTCTTCTGGACGAGGTCAAACTTGAAAGTCGAACCGTCTTTCAAACCCTTGAAGAAGTCTGTAAAAGCCAGATTGTCAGACAACTCTTGGATCTGAATTCTCATTAGATTGAGCCGTCTGACGTATGAGTGGAGCCTCTCCATGTCTCCCTGTTGTACCGCTCTCAAGTCGATGCTTGTCTTATTGGCGAGTATGTTCATGGAGAAGTTAGAGGCAAAAAGGAATGCAAGCGTCCTGAAATTGTTTGTGCACCCAGCCGGAAGATTGTCGAACCACTGTTGGGCAATGCCCTTCAATGTAGCTGGGAAGCTGATAAGGGAATAAACGCGTCGTCAATTGTCTATCCCTAGATCAAATACAGTTTATACAACCTAAACAAACCTAATACGAGTATAAGGTAAGCGTAGGGGTCGAACCATAGGGAACAGTTAAGCACTACCAAATGCTATCAACAATTAAGCTACTTCGGGATAAGGGAAAGAAACTAAAGTCTAATGACACTAAAACAAGAAATAAAGCACTAAGGGAAACAACTTAGGTATAACATTCACTCAAGCATAAACAAGGCATGAAACTAAATTAATCATGAACTAAATATGCTTGAATATCGATAAAAGATCTAATCTAGCCACCTGTCGGGGTCAATTGGCTTCTCCTAACATAGCCTCTATGTTGTCACATTAGAACCATATATTGGGAGGTGCAATCAAGTAACAATAGATACAAATGAATCTAGCTAGTTCAACTATCGCATAACCTAGCGTCAATTCACCCTCAATCAACTAACAATGTGCACTTTGCAAGTAGATTGAAGAACATCAAGCATATAAAGACTTTAATCACAACCAAATCAATTCCAAACCCTAAAACATGCTCAAGATCCAACTACACCACAACCATCCCCTTAATGGGGGAATTACTCACTAATCATGTTAATAACAAGATTAATCAACAAATTAACAAGCGTCAACATGATTAACAAACAATACCAAAGACAATAATAAATAACAATAAACAAATTCATGGCAATAATCAGACCTTTAGCCCGTTGTTTTTTAATAATCCGACCTTTCGATTATTATTTAATAATCCGACCTTTGGGGGTCTTTAATATTTATTGTGAAAGGAATAGTGTCCTTCCAATAAGTGTATTCTTCCGATAGAGGGTTCAGAATTATTACAGAGCTAATTCTCCAGTAAGTTCAAGTGATCGGAATGCCTAGGTGGAGGCCGCTTCCGATCAGTAATATCAAGGTACAAATTGATATTACAGCTTGATCTTAACTGAACCCTTCGGGTCGAACCCAATCGAATCACCGATCCGAGAGGACGAATTAATCCGAAAGGATTTAATGAGTCGACAGAGTTTTAAGAATACAGACGTCGAACATCGAGCCTAGGGCGTCGAGACCGAGCGTCGCAAAATCACAATCGACAAGTATGAGCGTAGCCATAGCAAGGCTAGGCTAGCTCATCACAAGCCTAGTGCACCATGTGTGTGCTAGCCGCACCATGGTGTGCAAGGCACTATCGCAGCCTAAGGGCGCCCTGGCAGCCCATCGCAAGCTAGCAGCATGCTAGCATGGGTGCCTGGGTGCGCATGGCTGCTATCGCAAGCACCACAAGCACCAGGCAGCCCATCGCATGCTAGCAGCGTGCTAGCCTGGGTACCTGGGTGCGCAAGGCATCTATCGCAGCACCATAGCACACCATCGCAACATGCATGCTTTCGCATGGCACTGCATCGCAGCATGCGTGCTTGGGTGCTAGGCACCATCGCAGGCACCACGCACAAGCACAACACCATGGAGCCTTGTGTGGGTGTGCATGTGCATGGAAGGCATCGCAGCAGCAGCAGCATGCGAGGGTGTGCGAGGCTAGCGCGCATGGCTAGCAAGGTAGGGGCCAGCATGCGTGGCTCGCTAGCAGCACACATGCTGGGCTACGCTAGGAATGGTGCGAGGTAGATTCTACAAAGGTGTGTGTGCGTGGTGTGCGAAGCAAAAGGGTCCAGCATGCGTGGCTCGCTAGCGGCACGCATGCTGGGTGTGCGAGCATGTGCGAAGGGTGAAGCATGGATGCGTGTGGTGCGTGGGATGCCAGGGGCAGCAGCGCCAGCACGCACCAGCGCCCAGCACTGGCACGCACTAGCGCTAAGCATCGCCCAGCACTAAGCAGCACTGCCTGGCTGAGATGCGAAGGCTGCTGGTGGGCTGGTGCTAGCTAGGCTGCGCATGCTGGCCGTTCCAGCTGGCTGCCAGCCCAGCAGCTTGCTTGAGGCGGTTTGTGAGGAAAGTGGTGACCAAGGCTTTTGGAAAGCCTTGGGGAGCAAGGCATTGGTCCCCCCACCTCTCCACGGTCCTCACCTAATGTTCTCTCTCCCTTTGACACTTGTCGAATTGTGATTGCATTTACTTATTAATTTATTTTAGAAATAAATTAATTAGAAAATAAAACATTCTCCCACATTGGTTGAGGAATGAAATACAAGGTTTCCCTATAAAAACCAAGCTTAGGTATTGGGAAATGAACAACCTTGAGTGGAATTAAAAAGGCAACTCTAAGAAAAGAGTAAACCTTTGATTCGTAAAACTCATAGTTATTTTGTCCGGGTCTTGACTAACCTTCAAGACTTAGGACGCTCGGGTCGGGTTGAGGGTACGATCCGTCAGAGATCTCGTCTTTTCGGGATTTTGAAGTAAGAGCTCTTTGGGAGCGAAGCACGCGTCAAAGGTATAATTCTTGTTCTTAATCTTGTTTGATTAAGTTTATTATGCTTGTTTAATTGCTCTAATTCGGGTCTTGGTGGGTTTCCTTCCGCGTAGTGTCGGGTCACTACGAAACCCTACAGCGGTATCGGAGCCACGCTCCTTTTAATTTTTGCAATTATTGTTTAATTAAGGTGTTTTAAAAGAATTTATTTTCTAGTTCATGTTCATCTAATTAGATTAGGAGCTCGTTTTAATTAATTTTTAAAACTCGATTTTATTTTCGATTTGGCTGTCGAACCCATATTTTGGCTCAAAAATAGTGATTTTTGGGTGGAATCGACATTCTGGAATTGTTTCAATCCTTTTAGGGTTGTCCAGAAGCCAAATTCAAACCAGAAACCCATTTTTTCTGGGGTTTTTCGTTTTGCAACGAAAATTTTAATTCTTTTTAAGCCTTGATTAATGCAAGCATTACAAGGTTAGATTAAATGCACATTTGCATCACTAATCTACTGGTTTTAAAATATCCTTGAGCATAATAATGGAGTGTTTATTAGTGCTTAAGTTGATATACCAATTTATCACATAAACTTGTTTTTCACAAATTTTTCAAATAAATTGCAACGAGGTGTGAAAACTTGTTGTAATTTTGTATTTTAAGTTCCCAAATAATGTTAAAGTTCTAATCTTTAAATGTTTAAATGATTGGAACCCTAACCCTAAAGTCCATATTGAACAAAGCTTGGATTTTTCATGTTTGGTTGATTAAAATCCATTAAGTTCAATTACTTGTGAGTAAAATTTGATTAATCTTCATATTGGAAGATGTAATCTTGGTATTTTACACAAGTATGCAAGTTGGAAAATTTTTTATCATTGGATGGTTAATTTATTTTTCCAACTCCCATTTGTCAAATCCATTATTAATTTGCATATTGGCAAGATTAATTTTGGAAATAGCTCATTTTATTTTAAGCATAATGTTTGACCTAATTTTTGTTCAAAATTGAAATTTTGGATAAATTTAGGCTTATGCACTAATAAAATAAATTTGTTTAAGTTAGACTTAATTTTTTTTTATTTTCCCTCAAAATTAATTCTAAAATGTAATTTAGAAATGATTATTGTCACACACAAATCGAAATTAAAATTTCGAGTAAAATGCATGCAAATCGATGAAAAATCGCAAGCGTCACCAAGGCTAGCCGGGCTGCCTAGTATCCCACATATAGGCTGCCTGTGGTGCGCATATGGCTGTGCATCGATGGTGCGTAGTAGTGTGGCAGTGGGAGAGGTGTGCTGTCGTAGTGCGAGGTGCATGGCAAGGCTGCTGGAATTGCTTGTGCGTGCTGCTGGGCAGCGAGGCAGCAAGCCCCAGCCAGCCTGCCAGACGCTGCCAGGCACCAGCTAGCAAGCTAGCATGCGTAGCGAGCTGCAAGTGCTGGCTGGCGCAGCATGCCATGCTGGGCGTGGATGCTGGCACACAGCACAGCAAGCGCAGCATACCATGGGCTGCCTAGCACCCATGGTGCGCATCCACCCAATGTTAGTGTGGGGTATTTTGCTTAAGTTTGAGCTATAATTTTGCGATTATCCCGTTTTAAAATATTTTAATAATTATTTTAACGAGGCTAAAAACCTCGATTTTCGATTTTGCAAAATTTTGACAAATTATGGGTTATGCCGACTTAATTAATCGGATTAATTAAGTACGGATGCGGAATTTAGTGGGAGCTTAATTAAGCGCGTAAGCATTTTGCGTTTAGAAATAATGGATTAAACCACTTTGACTAGTTTTAATTAGGCACGTTAATTGGATTAACCACCTAAGTTAGTTACTAGTTTTGCGTGTTTAATTATGTATTTCGTAAAATTGCATGGGCCGTTCACAAATAGTGAACGGGTGAATGAAAGATTGCTTTCAAAACAGGTTCTTTGAAAGTGGCAACTAGTGGGGCCCGACTAGGATAGAAAATACGGACTGCATTCCGTTATGTATTTTTGTAAATCTAAATACGGTCTACAAACCGTTAAGTATTTTTGTACTATTAGATTAATCTTAGTCGTTCTAGCTAGCTTCTTTTATTTCATTTTGGCCAAGATGTCTCAAGACGGCGTTTCGACGAAGACGAGCCAAGATGAAGACCCATGGAAATTGAAGATGTCAAGGGGTCATGCTAGTTGCCAAATGCATCTATTTTATGCCTTATATATTGTTATTATATATGATTGCTAGATGCATGTCTAGGTTTTCTATTATGTTGCGACGATTAGTTAAGTTCACTTAAATCAACCAACATAGAAACCCTAGGTCCCTTAATAATATTGAGCTAAAATTTGTCGTTCCAAGAACAACACTTACCGAACTAATGCGCGTACGTGATGGATTACGCCAAAGCGAGGCATCACTACTTCCCTAGGAACGTAAGGTATACTAGGTATACAAGTTGTCTTGGTTAAGCTCAACGATATCAGTAAGGAGTCCTTAGATGTCGTGGTAAAAGTGATAAAATGTCAAGAATGCATTAAATGCGACATTTTATCAAACCGAGAGTAGCTTGGAGCTATTAGCAATTGGATTGCTTACCTTAAGATATTTAATGATTAAGACAAGCCAAAGCATGCTTAACCATTTCTTGATCTTTGGGATTTCGGAATCATTTTATTCTCGCCCATAAGGGACAATTCTTAAAAATGCGTGGATAAAATGTTCAATAAGTTTGAATATGTGCATGAACGCTTTAAATTTCAACTTATTGATGTATGAATGGTTTTTCACTTCAAATTCTTTCAATTGTAGAACAATGTCTGCAATTAACTCAAACAACAACCAAATGTGCCCGGAACTCCCCGAAAAGTTGGCCTTTCCCTTAAACTTGGTCAACTTTAAGGAATGGGAGGAGGAACTCAGGAGAACTCTCCGGAATTATTCCTTGGAGTATACTCTTGATACTCCCATTCCAAGCTTCTTTGCCAAAGGGATCATGACCGGCGGCTTATGAAGAATGGTCTTCTAATTGCAAAAGGGTCTCACGACTCATGGAAAATTCCATCCCGGAAGATTGGAAGGAAACTCTTTCCTCCTACCTTCCGGACATGTTCCTCAAAGCACTTGAGGACGTTGTCAATGTAAGAGTCACCAAGAGTGACAATGGCAACTTTGATGGACTCGTGTTTGACTTGACTAGGTCACTCTCAAACATGAGGATAAAGCCACCAAACGTGGGATGTCTTGCTAAGGAAAGGCGACGGCTTTGAACCAAGGTCTACAATGCTAAATTGAGACCCGGCATGCCCCTCCGACCTCATGTGCTTGGTATTACTAGGCTCTTCAAACACATGCAGCTTCTCGGAATTCCATTGGAAGATGAGATGGCGGGGCATATCTTGCTTGCTTCACTCCACTCGGGCTATGATGCACTTAGAGTGCATATCGCTGCGGGAAAGGAGACACACTCCCTTAAGGAGGTGGTGCAACTTCTTAGCCAAGCCACCGCCTATGGAATGACCAAAAGGCCCTTAAGAGCTAAGAAGGAGTTCAAGAAGGTCAAGGAAAAGATGAGATGCTTCCATTGTGGTATGCAAGGCCACTACAAGAGGGAATGCATGCTCATCAAGGAAGAGGGGATCACTCCGACTACCTCAGGTATCTTCCTTAACACTTGTGGATTAAGCTTATCATAGGTATTAGATACCAAGTATGACTCACTTAATGTTGCCTTTTCAGGGACCAAGTGAGAAGTTTATCAAGTGTTGGTGCAAGAGCAAGAAGACGACGAAGATGGTTTTTCGGTCGTGCTTGCATGCACTATTTTGTCTATGACATGTAATTAAACTAATTCTAGTTTTCATCATGCTTTGAACATATTATGATCCATGGTGTTGGACACCTAGGAATTTAAATGTAAGACTTTGGCAATAGTTGTTTCAAGTTCATCTTACAAATTTATGTTCAATTAAACTGCATGTTTTACATATGATTAGACAAAAGTTGATACCACTAGCTAAGACCATCGAGTCGAATCAAACCTACTTTTGGCATTGGCGTCTTGGCCATATTAACATCAAACGCATCAAGAAACTTCTTCAAGAAGGTGTTCTTGACTCATTCGACTTAGAGTCGTTTGAAAATTGCGAAGGATGATTATTAGGCAAGATGATAAAACAGCCATTCTCCAAGTTGGGAGAAAGGGCAAGTGAGTTATTAGGTCTAATACACACGGATGTATGTGGACCAATGAGCACACCCGCAAGACAAGGTTACCGATATTTCATCACTTTCACCGACGATTATAGTAGATATGGCTATGTCTACTTAATGTCGAATAAATCTGAATCCTTTGAGAAATTCAAAGAATTTCAAAAAGAAGTTGAAAATCAACTTGGCAAGAAAATTAAAGCACTTCGATCGGATCGAGGTGGCGAATATTTGAGCCATGAATTCGACGATCACTTGAAAGAAAATGGCATTCTTTCGGAGTTGACACCTCCCGGAACTCCTCAATGGAACGGAGTGTCCGAACGGAGGAATTGGACCTTATTAGACATGGTTCGATCAATGATGGGTCTTAGTGAACTCCCTATCTCTTTTGGGGACATGCGCTACAAACAGCAGCACTAACACTGAATAGAGCTCCGTCAAAAGCTGTTGAAAAGGCTCCATATGAATTATGGACTAAGAAACCTCCTAGGTTGTCTTTTCTCAAGATTTGGGGATGCGAAGCATATGTCAAGCGATTAATTTCGGAAAAAATTCACCCCAAATCAGATAAGTGTTTCTTTGTGGGATATCCAGAAGAAACCAAAGGGTATTACTTCTACAATAAATCCGAGAACAAAGTGTTTGTTGCTCGTGATGATGTCTTTTTGGAGAAGGATCACCTTTCCAAATGACAAGTGGGAGGAAAATCGAACTCGACGAAGTTCAAGAGGACGAGCAACAATGTCAACATGACAAAACTGACAATCTAGATACTTTGGAAGCATCTAAGAAGATTGGTCAGAATCAAACGGACAATGTAAATGCTCAACCGATTACCCTACGTAGGTTGCAACGGCAAAGATCTCAACCAGACAGATACCTCGGTATCGTCTTAACCGATGATTAGGACATCCTAGTCATGGATGGTGATGAGCCGGCAACATACAAGCAAGCTATGACAAGCCCCGACTCTGCAAAATGGCAAGAGGCCATGAAATCCGAGATGGACTCCATGTCTGAAAATCAAGTCTGGGACTTGATGAATTTGCCCGAGGGTTATACACCCATTGGTTGCAAATGGATCTTCAAAGTGAAGATAGACAAGGATGGAAATGTATCAATATACAAAGCTAGACTGGTGGTAAAAGGTTATAGACAAGTCCACGGGATTGACTATGATGAAACTTTTTCACCAGTTGCAATGCTAAAATCCGTCTGGATCATCCTAGAGATTGCTGCATATTACGATTACGAAATATGACAAATAGATGTCAAAACCGCCTTCCTTAATGGAATTTTGGAAGAAACTGTATATATGACACAGCCAGAAGGTTTTGTCGATCCAGGCAACGCTGGAAAGGTTTGCAAGCTGAAGAAGTCCATTTATGGACTAAATCAAGCCAGCAGAAGTTGGAATCTGCGATTTGATGAAGCCATTAGCAAGTTTGGTTTTATCAAGAATCCAGATGAGGCTTGTGTATACAAGAAGGTCAGTGGGAGTGATATTGCATTCCTAGTCCTGTATGTCGATGACATACTGCTCATTTGAAACAGCACAAAATTATTGGAGTCCGTAAAGGGCTGGTTGGAAAAGTGCTTTTCAATGAAGGACTTAGGAGAGGCACAGTACATATTGGGCATCAAGATCTACAGGGATAGATCTAAGAGGGTGATTGGATTAAGCTAGAGTACTTACATTGATAAGGTATTGGCTCGATTCAACATGGAAAATGCCAAAAGAGGGCATTTACCCATGTCCCATGGCGTAACTCTCAGCAAGAAACAGTGACATGGGTAACTCTCAGCAAGAAACAGTGTCCGCAGACACCTGTTGAGCGAGAAAGAATGAATCAGATCCCATATGCTTCGCTAATCGGATCGATCATGTATGCCATGATATGTACAAGGCCAGATGTATCGTATGCCCTGAGTGCAACAAGTCGATACCAATCGAACCCAGGAGAGGCGCATTGGACTGCGGCCAAGAACATCCTTAAGTACCTGAAAAGGAACAAGGATAAATTTCTGGTGTATGGAGGCCACAAAGAACTGGTTGTTGAAGGTTACACCGACGCTAGCTTCCAGACTGACAGAGACGACTTCAAGTCACAGTCGAGGTACATATTCTGTCTGGATGGAGGAGCGTTTAGCTGGAAGAGTGCCAAGCAGAGCACCACTGCAGACTTTACAACTGAAGCCGAGTACTTGGCCGCTTCGGAAGCTGCCAAGGAAGTTGTTTGGATTCGCAAGTTCATTAGCGAATTTGGTGTTGTACCCTCAATCAAGGGGCCGATAGACCTCTATTGTGATAATAATGGAGCTATCGCTCAGGCCAGGGAGCCGAGAGAACACCAGAAGGTCAAACACGTGCAAAGGCGATTTCACATGATAAGGGAATGGAAATCCGAAGGTGAAATCAGAATTTGTAAGATCGGCACGGATGATAATGTAGTCGATCCTTTGACTAAACATTTGCCTCAAGTGAAACACAACAAGCACCTTGAGGCAATGGGAATCAAGCATGTTGGAGACTGGCTTTGAAATTCCTTATACATGTGTTTTAATTAAATAGGATATTTAATGTAAGACACTTTATTAAAACCATTCATTAATGGAGTAATTAATTTTTGTGAAAAATTACCATTCACTCCATTACTATTTAATTGTGGTTTAGAATTAAATAATGAGTCCATTCGATTTACGGAAATATTTAAAACAGGGTATCAAGACCATGTCTTGGATAAAGAAACACCTGTTAAGTGAACATTGAATATTAAATCGAAAAGTGTCCCTAATCGAGGTCATCTAACAGATGGACGATTGATGACCGCCATAGATTAGTGTGTAGTATGATTTACAGCACCGTTTCTTGTGCTGCGAGGACGTGAAGGTCATAAATCATTTGCACAGGTACAGTTTGGAACTGTACTGGATAAGACCTATGAGAGTACTTTAAGAAAATTTAAATTTTGTCATAAGTACATTTCTCATTATGACTATCGGAACTTATTTCCTCTGACCATGAGTACTGTGAAGTTTTCTTGTTTAAGGACTAGACTCTTTGATGTTTCCAAACGTCTGCCGTAACTGGGGATCATAACGGGAACACTCGGGAGACTATGTCCTCTTAGTAAGAAGAACTTACAATACAAGACTGGGATTGTCCCCCTACTAACAATAGGGAAAATGTTTTGTTGTTTACAAGGCCGCTCGAAGAGCGAGACTGTGAAAATGCATGGCCGTGCTCAGATGGATTTTAGAAATCATCTGCTTATTGACAGTCGAACTCGGAGATCGAGAAACACTTCTGAACGTAATAAGGATGACAAAGAATCTTACCTTATAGTTCACGAAGAAACATTAAGTGACATAGGAAATGAGCTATACACTATATGCACACTTGTCCGGAAGGACAAGTGGGAGATTGAAAGGAATGGTGTCCTTCCAACAAGTGTATTCTTCCGATAGAGGGTTCAAAATTATTACAGAGCTAATTCTTTAGTAAGGTCAAGTGATCGGAATTCCTAGGTGGAGGTCGCTTCCGATCAGTAATATCGAGGTACAAATTGATATTATAGCTTGATCTTAACTTAACCCTTTGGGTCGAACCCAATCGAATCACCGATCCGAGACGACGAATTAATCCGAAAGGATTTAATGAGTCGACAGAGTTTTATGAATACAAACGTCAGACATCGAGCCTAGGGCGTCGAGACCGAGCGTCGCAAAATCACAATCGACAAGTATGAGCGTAGCCATAGCTAGGCTAGGCTAGCTCATCACAAGCCTAGGCGCACCATGTGTGTGCTAGGCGCACCATGTGTGTGCTAGGCGCACCATGGTGTGTTAGGCACTATCGCAGCCTTGGTGCGCCCTAGCAGCCCACCGCAAGCTAGCAGCATGCTAGCATGGGTGCCTGGGTGCGCATGGCTGCTATCGCAAGCACCACAAGCACCAGGCAGCCCATCGCAAGCTAGCAGCGTGCTAGCCTGGGTGCCTGGGTGCGCAAGGCATCTATCGCAGCACCATAGCACACCATCGCAATAAGCGTGCCTGCGCACATGCATTCTTTCGCATGGCACTGCATCGCAGCATGCGTGCTTGGGTGCTAGGCACCATCGCAGGCACCACGCACAAGCACAACACCATGGCAAGCCTTGTGTGGGTGTGCATGTGCGTGGAGGGAATCGCAGCAGCAGCAGCATGCGAGGGTGTGCGAGACTGGGGCGCATGGCTGGCAAGGCAGGGGCCAGCATGCGTGGCTCGCTAGCAGCACGCATGCTAGGCTACGCTAGCAATGGTGCGAGGGAGATGCTGCAAAGGTGTGTGTGCGTGGTGTACGAAGCAAAAGGGGCCAGCATGCATGGCTCGCTAGCAGCACGCATGTTGGGTGTGGGAGCATGTGTGAAGGGTAAAGCATGGATGCGAGTGGTGCGTGGGATGCCAGGGGCAGCAGCAGCGCCAGCACGCACCAGTGCCCAGCACTGGCACGCACCAGCGCCAAGCATCGCCTAGCACTAAGTAGCACTACCTGGCTGGGATGCGAAGGCTGCTGGTGGGCTGGTGCTAGCTAGGTTGCGCATGCTGGCCGTGCCAACTGGCTGCCAGCCCAGCAACTTGCTTGAGGCGGTTTGTGAGGAGAGTGGGGACCAAGGCTTTTGGAAAGCCTTGGGGAGCAAGGCGTTGGTCCCCTCACCTCTCCATGGTCCTCATCTAATGTTCTCTCTCCCTTTGACACTTGTCGAATTGTGATTGCATTTACTTATTAATTTATTTTAGAAATAAATTAATTAGCAAATAAAACATTCTCCCACATTGGTTGGCGAATGAAATACAAGGGTTCATTTCCCTATAAATACCAAGCTTGGGTATTGGGAAATGAACAACCTTGAGTGGAATTAAAAAGGCAACTCTAAGAAAAGAGTAAACCTTTGATTCGTAAAACTCGTAGTTATTTTGTCCGGGTCTTGACTAACCTTCAAGACTTAGGACGCTCGGGTCGGGTCGAGGGTACGATCCGTCGGAGATCTCGTCTTTTCGGGATTTTGAATTAAGAGCTATTTGGGAGCGAAGCACGCATCAAAAGTATAATTCTTGTTCCTAATCTTGTTTGGTTAAGTTTATTATGCTTGTTTAATTGCTTTAATTAAGGGGCGGGTCTTGGTGGGTTTCCTTCCGCGTAGTGTCGGGTCACTACGAAACCCTACATATTGGTCCCAACCGGTCATGTAACCTGTTATAACAGGTTACATGACACGTGGCGGCCTTTGATTGGTAAAAAAAATTAAAAACAAAAAAAAAAACAAAAAATAAGAAAAAACAAAAAAAAAATAAGAAAAAACAAAAAAAAAAACAGCCAACCACCAGGGAGCCAGCCCAGCCACCAGCCCAGGCCAGCCCCCTGCCGTCGGTACCTACTCCAGCAGACGCGCCGACGGCCGTCGGTCTACCTCCCCTTCCCTCTCCCCCTGCTCTTGCCCTACCATCACCAGCAGCCCACCGAACCACCCCCGCATCTCCCTCACTCACAACCCTACTCCCTCACTGCCACCACAGCATCCACAATCAGCACCACCTCACGCCACCCAGTAAACAATCGCAGCGGTGGATGTTTCGGG
Source organism: Chenopodium quinoa (assembly GCF_001683475.1). Lineage (NCBI taxonomy): Eukaryota > Viridiplantae > Streptophyta > Magnoliopsida > Caryophyllales > Amaranthaceae > Chenopodium > Chenopodium quinoa. Next base: position 285,477 of record NW_018742552.1, on the reverse strand, counting down.
GCTGCAGTTTTGGGGCTGCAGTTTTTGCGGGTTAGGGTTCGTTTGGATGGGTGGGGCGACGGTTAAGGGGAGGTCGGAGTAATAGGGGGTGGTTCGGCCGGCGGTGGGTGAGCTGGACGCCGGCCGGCCGATTTCTGGGCTGGGGGGAGGGGAGCTGCGTGAAGGGCAGGAGGAGAGGTAATGGTGGCAGGGGTGTGGGGAAGGTGGTGGAAGGGGTGTGGTTTTTTTTTAATTTTTTTTTTAATATTGAACAAATCAAATTGTGACACGTGGAAATTAAGTTTAAAAAAAAATATTTACCACTTCAACCGGTTTCTTGTCAAATGGGACCAATAAAATTTAAAGATCCTCAAAGGTCGGATTATTAAATAATAATCGAAAGGTCGGATTATTAAAAAAGAATGGGCTAAAGGTCGGATTATTAAATAATAATCGAAAGGTCGGATTATTAAAAAAGAATGGGCTAAAGGTCGGATTATTGCCATGAATTTTTCCTAAACAAAATCAACAAACAGTAAAATAAGAGAAGAGAGAGTGAGAAAAGCTCATTGATTGATGTATGTAAATCGTCAAATCATCTTGTCACTAGTTGATAATAAAAAATACACAATTTCTCTTTGATTTTCCTCACTTTCTCTCTCTAATACCCTAACTATGGAGGCTTATCCTCCTTCAAACCCTAACCTAAGCTAAAAGAGAGAAAAGAGAGAGCTAAAACTAATTAAGAGAGTAATAATAATTAAGCCCTTACTAATTACCCCAAAAATGGGTATTTATACTAAGCTAGGAAAAGAAATAAAAGAAAGGGAAAAATAAATTAAAGGAAGAAAGAAAAGAAAATAAAGAAGGAAAGAGAAAGAAAATAAAAGGAAATTAAAAGGAAAAAGGCAAAGCACGAAATCAGATCCCCAAAACGCAGCTCTCCTCCTTTGATTTTGGTTGTTCTAAATCAATGGCTTCAACGCAATCGAACGGCTAATCATGAACATCATCACCATCAACTGATCTTGGCCGTTTATTTCATTCGCAAAGTTTCATTAATTCCGTACAAGCCTCAATCGTGAATTGGTTCGGTCGAACCATGGGTATGTCGGTCGAATCTGAAAGAAAGTTAGTGGCAAACTCAAATTACTTTCTAGACGAGGTTCGACCGAATTTCTGTACAGTTTGCCCGAACCTTGAGAATCTGCAATTTGCTCTATTTCTTGCGCGAATTGGTGAAGGGTGGAGGCCGGAACTTGCTGCTGTGTTGGTTGTGATTGCTGTGCGCGAGGCTGAGAAGAGGGAGCAGGGAATTGGCTGGTGGTGATGGATGCGGATTGGTGGATGCGCTATCAGGTGGTCAGGTGTGGCTGCGGTGTTTGAAGATGCGAGTGGGTGTGTGCTTGTGGCTGTAAATTGGTGGCTGGAGTGAGAGTGAGGTTGGAATGAGGTGCAGTTGGTGTCGGTTTGGCTGGCTGAAATTGGTGCGTGCAGGGCTGCTAGGATGCGGTTGCGACTGGTGTTAATTGTGGGAAGAGAGGTGATTAGGGGCAGCAGGGGCTGTGTTTGGTGGCATTGTGTAGATGTAGTGTAGGATAGGAAATTGGGTGGTGAAGGAAACGATGACAGCAATCAAAGGGGCAAAAGTAGCAGCACAACCAAGCCATGTATTGAACACTAAGTTCTAACATTTGAATCTCAAACCTTGGCTATCACCTACACACAAAACCAATAACAAAAAGGAAAATTGAGAATAAAATTAAATAAAGTAAAATGATAAAGAGACGCACAAAACACAAACCAAAAATAAATAAAACTATGAAAACGAATTAAAGCAAATAAAATACGAAAATAAACTAGAAATTAATCAAATAAACTAAATAAACTAAAACACACCAAAATTACAAAATAAACTAGAAACTTTATTAAAAAGAAAACAAGATAATAAAGGGGAAAAATAAGAGAAAACAAACGCGAAATGACTCTACTACTCCCTAAGAGTGACATAAATGTCACTTATCAGAAGCATCTACACCAAGTGGCATCATCCAACCCCTGAAAGTACATGAGGTTGGTGTAGGCCATCAGGCGGTCTTCTAGGTTGGTGGTGCCATCATAGGCACCAACCAAGACATTCTTAACCTTGGTCGACAGTGACGCCTTGATTATCTCCTTGGAGAACGCAAAGGGTTGTTCTCCAAGTTTTAGCAAACGTAGCTGCCAGTCCAATGGCTAGACTTGATATGCCGCCTGACCTCCGAAGAGGGCAGGTTGCTGGTAAGGTTGGGCAAATGACCTGCATGTTTGTTGGGGCACATACGGGACCGAGTCTATCATTTGAGGACCTATATAGACGGACTGGCTGCCTGACAGGTGCTCCTGTGTAGATTATGAATACCTCATCGAGGTGATCCTGAAGCTGTCTGGCATTGTCGACGTTGAAGCCGTGTCAGACAATTGGTTGTTCCACTTTTGCTCAATAAAATGTCGAGCATCAGCGTTAGTCTTTTTGCTGCCATCCGGCTGCACATGCCAAATGGGTTTTCTATAGGTCTCCCCTGGGAGACGAAGTTTACTCCAATCAATTAAGGGTCGGTCCCCCTAATTATGCTTGGGATGCAGAGTGGGCAGCCTGTCCTTGACCGACTTTGTCTTCCGGGAATGAGAAGGTTTCTTGGACGACTGTCCTTTGCTTGGACCAGCCGTTTAGGTCTTGATGAGGTCTCTTATCTCACCTTTGAAGTTTGTCATGAACTTCACAAACTCCTCACGAGTGATGTGAGCTGTCTGCCCTGTAGCCTGGGGTTGGCCGCCTAATTTGCAATGTCCCGCATGGCCATTGCCCTGCTCTTTTTTCTCTTTTTGGCAGATGCGTTTTGTGATGAGGGATCCATCTTTGGCCGTATGTACTTCGACCTGGATCCGACTCCATATCATGGTCCGAATGGACCTCTATTTCTAGACGTTTGTCCTTAGGAGGCGGTACAGTCTCTTAAGAAACCATCTTAGAGGTACTCTCCCCACAGATGGCGCCAAATGTTTTGGGGTTTTTTGGATGTCCAGCGGGAGAGTTACGTCACTAAGTCTGGATCCTCGTTGTCTGTACTTGTAACAAACGGAAGCTCCGGTTGTTCGGAGTTCCACCTACGACGGTTAAGTTAGTACGTGTTCGGAGTTTAAAATGCGGAAAGTAAAAGTATCTTCTCGGATCCCGAGATCAGATGAATTCTCTGCTGTGGGAGAATATTAAATGATGTAATAAATGAACATGCCCCAAATTGGGGTAAATGTCCCTATTTATAGGATCATTGGGAATTGTGCCCCTACCTAGGTCACTCTGAACTAGATTTGGTGGGTTGCGCCGCTTTTGCGGCTTCTTGGGAAATGGGCCTTGAAGGCCGCCATTCCCTTTGAACATCTGTATGCCACGTGTCGAGCCCTGGGAGGTCCATTTTAGATTCTTCTTAGGGTAACACGTGTCACACTCTTATTGGTCCACGTGGCTGGGGTAAAAATACCTAAATCAATTATACCAACAAATTAGGTTCAAGAACACCTTCAATCTAGCCCCAAGAAAAAATTCCTCAAGCAAGCTTCAAGGTCCGCCAATGGAGAACGCAAAAGTTTCGGACCAAATTTGAAGTAGAAATGGTGAAAGTGATGATTTTGATGGAGATTGAGGGAATTTTGTAGAAATTTGAGTGAAAATTGGTAGGATTTGTGAGATTTGTGGAGTTAGGGTTTGAGAGATTTGGGGGTTTTGAATTCTAGAGAGAGAATGAGCAAGAGAAGTTGAGCAAGAGGAAAGAGAAATAAGGCTCGACATTTAGAGAAACCGGGTTATTAAAACCCAGAACGCCGCGCCCGTGGTTTGCCACCTGTTGCGCTCGCGATAAGTAGGGTCGCGCCCTCTCCTTCCCCACGGTGCGGCATCTATAGGAAGTTTGTTGAGTTCTAAATACCAGGGCACTGCGCCCTCTCTCCTCTATGCTACGCCCGCGGTGACCTGGAGAGGGCTCTCCTAGGCGACTCTTGATTTTAGCCTTGAGACTCACTTTTTCACCTTCTTCTTCTATCATAGGCCAATCCTTTGCTCTTGAAATCCCTCCTGTTAAGATTATAACTCCTTCAAATCTTCATCCACAAACTCAATGCCCAAAGTTCAAATTCCTACAAAAAACACACAAGACAAACAAAAGAACATAAGCAAAGAACTACGGGAAAAATCAACTAAAATCAACCAAAATAAGAAGAAATAAAAGAAAGAAAGGATTGAGATCTCGGGTTGACCATGAGATGTTGTCTTCAAGAGGGTGGCTTAGGATCCATAGGATCAAGCCGAATGCACTCGATCAAACCAACTTCATCCTTGCAAAGATAATGCTTCAAACGATGGCCATTCACCATGAACTTATGATCGCCCGCCTATAACTCAAAAGAACCATAAGGAGTAGTCTTTGATATCACAAAAGGGCCCGACCATTTGGATTTATGCTTTCCGAGAAACAAGTGAAGCCTAGAATTGAATAACAACACCTTGTCTCCAACCTTGAAAATCTTGTTCCTTATGTGTTGGTCTTGCCACTTCTTAGTCTTCTCCTTATATAGCTTTGAGTTCTCATAGGCATCATATCTAAGCTCTTCCAATTCATTAAGCTTAAGCAATCTCTTCTCTCCGTCCAATGATAAATCCATGTTGAGATCTTTGATAGCCCACCAAGCCTTGTGCTCCAACTCAACTGGTAAATGAAAAGCTTTACCATAGACCAAACGATACGGAGTCGTGCCAATGGGGGTTTTGTATGCCGTTCTCAAGGCCCATAATGAGTCATCAAGCTTAAGGGACCAATCTTTCCTTAACTTGTTCACCATTCTCTCAAGAAGATTCTTGATATCTCTATTAGACACTTCCACTTGCCCTTGAGTTTGAAGATGATAAGGTAGACCAACCTTATGATGGACTCCATACTTCTTGAGAAGAGCTTCAAGTTACTTCTTGGCAAAGTGAGAACCACCATCACTAATTAGCACCCTAGGGACCCCAAACCTTGGAAAAATTATCTTCTTGAGAAGCACTACTAGAAAACAGTCAATCAACGACGGAAAAAATCCGTCGGAAAACCCTGAAATTCCGTCTGAAATGCCCATTTCCGACGGAATTCCGTCGGAAAGCATTGTCGGAAGACCTTTTGTAGGTATTTTGCGATATTCCGTCGGAACGGTCTATTCCGACGGATTTTGTTCTGTCGGCGCTTTTGTTGACTTTCAGTGTAAATCCGTCGCAAGTTTCCGACGGAAATTTCCGTCGGAGTGTGATGTGTTCCGACGAAAATTTCTGTCGGTGGGGGAGATGTTCCGATGGAATTTTCCGTCGGAGGCGGGATATTCCGACGGAAAAATCCGTCAGAAAAATAAAAAAAAAAACAGCTCCCACCCCACCTGCCCAGACCACCCCCACCCCCACCCACACCCACACCCAGCGCCACCAGACTACCCCCTAACCCACCACACCAACACTGCCCACCCCACCCTCTGCCCCCCTGACTACCCCCTACCCACCCACACCAACGCTGCTCCCCTACCCCCTTGCCCCTAACCCGTACCACCAACCCACAACCACCTTAAACCACCCACACCAACACTGCAAACCTACCCCCCTTACCCACCAAACCACACCACCCTACAACCACCTTAAACCACCCACACCAACACTGCCCACCTACCCCCCTTACCCACCAACCTACACCACCCCACAATCACCTTAATCCACCCCCCCAAAACCCGAAACCACCAGATCTACCACCTTAAACCACCAACCACCGACCATCACACCCCCAAAAATTTTTAAAAAAAAACAAAGAAAAAAGTCAGAAAAACCGAACCACCCACCATCACACCCACAAACCGAACCACCCCCACCACCAGCCACCACCACCGCACCTCACGCAACCAAAACCCCAACCTTCCCGGAAAAACGAAAAAAAAAATACCGAATTCGAAAAAAAAAAAAACAAAAATTACAAACACAAAAACATACCTTAAAACTTTAATTGAGTTCGAGTTTGGTTTATTAAGGCCAGATTTGACCATGAAAAGTCTAGATCTACACTTTTCATGGTCAAATTTGACCACAAAAACCATTAAATCTTAGGGGAAGGAGAAGGGGCGAGGAAGGAGAAAGGGGAAGGAGAAAAGGGGCGAGGAAGGAGAAAGGGGAAGGAGGAAGGGGCGAAGGGAAGGAGAAAAGGAAAGAGGAAGGAGAAGGAGGAAGAGGAGATCAGAGAAGAACAGGAAGAGAAGAGGAAGGAGGAGAGAGAAAGGGAGAAGATGAAGGTTCCGAATTTCTGGAATTTGGGTATTAGGGTTGAAAAATTTCTGGAATTTTTTTTTTATATAGTAGGACGTTCCGATGGATTTTTCCGTCGGAATATTTAGGTTTTCTGAGGGAATATTCCGTCGGAAATTTCCGACGGATTTAAATTCCCTAGGAAAACTAACTATCCGACGGAATATTCCGTCGGAAGCCTATTGTTCCGAGGGAATTAACTTCCGTCGCAAGATTTCTGACGGATTTTCCGTCGTAACGAACTATTTCTGACGGAATGTTCCGACAAATCATAATTCCGTCGGAAAGTTCGGAATTTCCGACGGAATTTACGTCCGTCGGAACGATTCCCTCGGAAAACGGCCTATTTCTAGTAGTGAAGCTTGAGCACAACCTTATGATCATTGGTGGGGGAAGGAATGGCTTCAATCCACTTAGTGACATAATCAACCGCCACCAAAATGTACAAATTCCCACACAAAGATACGAAAGGTCCCATAAAGTCTACACCCCATATATCAAAAGGCTAAACCTCCAAGATGTTTTGTTAAGGCATTTCATCTCTTTTGGTGATTCCACCACTTCTTTGGCACCTATCACATCTAGAAATGAACTTGTGAGCATCCTTATGCATCATTGGCCACCATAAGAGAGATTGAGAGATTTTTGCCACTGTCTTGTCAACTCAACCATGTCCACCACATGGTAACGAGTGGCAATGCTCAAGAACTCCTTCAATTTCATGATTCGGGACACATTTACAGAGAAGGCCATCTCCGCATTGTTTGAACAAGTAAGGAACATTCCAAATGTATCTCCTCGCTTCCTTGAAGAACCTTTTCTTTTGTTGAGAGGAAAACTCCAGGGGAATGACTCCACATGCAAGATAGTTGGCTATGTCCGCATACCAAGGGATAGATGTTGAAGCTATAGACATAAGAGTCTCAATTCCCATCTCCTTATTGATGGGTACGTCATCCTTGTTTTCAAAAGGGAGCCTAGACAAGTGGTCCGCCACATAGTTTTCCGCTCCTTTCTTATCTCTCATCTCCATGTCAAAATGTTGAAGCAAAATAACCCAACAGATGAGGCGTGGCTTTGCATACTTCTTGCTCATAAGATAATGAACCGCTACATGATCCATGTACACAATGACCTTTGAGCAAACAAGATAGGACCTAAACTTGTCCATAGCAAACACAGCCACAAGCATCTCTTTCTCTGTTGTTGTGTAATTCTTTTGAGCTTCATCAAGAGTTCTACTTACATAGTAGATGACATAAGATTTCCATATTTCCTTTGACCAAGGACCGCACCCACAGCAAAATAACTCGCATCGCACATTAGCTCAAATGGCAAGCCCCAATCCGAAGCTTGCACAATGGTAGAGGAGATAAGAGCTTCCTTGAGCTTATGAAATGCTCCAAGGAAAGCCTCATTAAAGCAAAACTCAACATCTTTCTTAAGCAATTCGGTCAAAGGTTTGGCGATTGTTGAAAAATCTTTGATAAATCTCTGGTAAAAATCGGCATGCCCAAGGGAAGCTCTTACTCTTGTGATGGAAGTAAGAGGGGGCAACTTGGCAATCACCGAAACTTTGCCCAAATCTACTTCAATGCCTTTCTTGGACACTTTATGGACTAGGACAATGCCCTCCTCGACCATAAAATGACATTTTTCCCAATTCAAAACCAAACTCGTCTCTTGAAAAAATCCGGAGTACCCATCCAAAAAAGCAAAAGAAAGGGTGGTGAGAAAGCCTCTCCAACATTAAGTCCATGAAGGGGAGAGGGAAATGATCTTTCTTTGTGTTTTTATTCAACCTCTTATAGTCGATGCATATTCTCCACCCGGTCACCGTCCGAGTGAGATGTCCTCTCCTCCTGTTGGGTTTCTTAGCGTCGAACGCTACGCGGAAGACAAACCCGCCCAAGACCCGCCCCAATAATTAAAGCAATAAAGCATGCATAAACATAATTAAACAACAATTAAGAGAAGGGAGAAAGAAGTAATACCCTTGAAGCGTGCTTCGCTCGTAAACTGAGCTCTTACTTCGAAGCTTAAAGCCTCACAAGTGTGACGGCCTCCAACGGCTCATACCCACGACCCGACCCGAACATTCTTCGCCTCGAGGGTTAGTCGAGACTTAACCAAGTATAAAACTAGAGTTTTACGAACTTAAAGGTTTTCTCAATAATAAGAGATGCCTTTTTGAGTTCCACTCAAGTTGATTTCCAAATGCCCAATCATGGGGTATTTATAAGGAAATGCAACTTGCTCTTCCCATTCATGATCAATGTGGGATAGTTGCATTTTCTACTAATTTATTTAAATAAAAAATAAATATTAAAACAATGCAATCAACAATCAACAAGTGGCATGAGGAGAGGACGGAGAGGTTAGTTGAGGACCATAACCAAAAGGGGGGACCATTGCCTTGCTCCCCAAGGCTTTTCTCCAAGCATTAGTTCCCACTCCTCCTAAATCGGCATTAAGGACAAGGATGGGCTGGTAGCCTGCCTTGCTGGCCAGCTAGCATAGCCAGCCTGCCCTTGCCAGCACGCCCCAGCACATGCGTGCTACTAGCGAGCCACGCATGCTGCTGGGCGCACAGCAGTGCTAGGCGCTAGGCTAGGCCTCACTGCTTGCTGCTTGCTGCTTGGTGCTGCCATGCAAAGGCACGCACATATGCAAGCAAGCACGCTGCGATGGTGTTGTGCACGCACACACTCAAGCCATGGTGCTGCGATGGTGCTGCCATGCGAAGGCACGCACGCACACGAACCATGGTGCTGTGCTAGCTCGAGCTAGCCTAGCAACCACATGGTCAGGCCAATGTGATGCTACGGCTTTGCTCGAACTTGTTGCTTGTTGATTTCGCGACGCTCAGTCTTGACGCCCTAGGCTCGATATCTGACATCTGTGTTCGTAATACTCTAGTGACTCATTAAATCCTTCGGATTGATTCTTCGGTTTGGATCGGCAGTTCGTTTGGGTTCGACCCGAAGGGTTCAGTCAAGACAAAGCTGTAATATAAGTTGTTCACTAATATTACAGATCGGAAGCGACCTCCATCCAGGCATTCCGATCACTTGATCTCACTGAAGAATTAGCTTCCTGATAATTCTGAACCCTCTAACAGAACAGTACACTTGTTGGAAGGACACCATTCCTTTCAATCTCCCACTTGTCCTGCCGGACAAGTGTGCATACATTGTATAGCCTATTTCCTATGTCGCTTAATGTCTCTTCGTGAACTATAAGGTAATATTCCCTATTGTTAATAGGGGGACATTCCCAGACTTGTACTGTAAGCCTCTCTTACTAAGAGGACCTAATCTCCCGAGTGTTCCCGTTATAATCCCTAGTTACAACGGACGTTTGACAACATCAAAGAGACTATTACTCAAACAAGAGAACTTCACAATACTCATGGTTGAGGAAACAGGTTCCGATAGCTATAATGAGAAATGTACTTATGACGTTTTAAATCTCTTAAAGTACTCTCATAGGTCAATCTGGTGCAGTTCCAAACCAGCACCTATGCAAATGATTTATGACTACTGTGTCTTTGCAGCACAAGAAACGGTGTTGTAAATCATACTACACACTAATCTCCAATGGTCATTAATCGTCCATCAGTTAAATGACCTCGATTAGGGATAATTTTCGATTTAAATATTCAATGTTCACTTAACAGGTGTTTCTTTATCCAAGACATGGTCTTGATACCCTGTTTTGAATATTCTCATAAATCGAATGGACTCATTATTTAATTCTAAACCATAATTAAATAGCAATGGAGTGAATGGTAATTTTTGCATAAAATTAATTACCCCATAAATGAATGTTTTCAATATAGTGTTTTACATTAAGACATCTAGTTTAATTAAAACACATGTATAGGGAATTCAAAGCCAATCTCCAACGTGCTTGATACCCATTGCCTCGACGTACTTGTTGTGCTTCACTTGAGGCAGAGGTTTAGTCAAAGGATCGGCCACATTGTCATCCGTTCCGATCTTACAAATTCTGATTTCACCTTCGGATTTCCATTCCCTTATCATGTGAAATCGCCTTTGGACATGTTTGACCTTCTCGTGCTCTCTTGGCTCTCTGGCCTGAGCAATAGCTCCATTGTTTTCACAATAGAGATCTATTGGACCCTTGATGAGGGTATAACACCAAGTTCACTGACGAACTTACGAATCCAAACTGCCTCCTTAGCTGCTTCCAAAGCTGCCAAGTATTCAGCTTCAGTTGTAGAATCTGCAGTGGTGCTTTGCTTGGCACTCTTCCAACTAAACGCTCCTCCATTTAGGAAGAATATGTACCCTGACTGTGACTTGAAGTCGTCTCTGTCAGTCTGGAAGCTAGCGTCGGTGTAACCTTCAAGAACCAAATCTTTGTGGCCACCATTGACCAGGAATTTATCCTTGTTCCTTTTCAGGTACTTTATGATATTCTTGGCAGCAGTCTAATGTGCCTCTCCTGGGTCTGATTGGTATCGACTCATAGCACTTAAGGCATACGATACATCAAGCCTAGTACATATCATGGCATACATGATCGATCCAATTAGCGAAGCATATGGAATCTGATTCATTCTCTCCCGCTCAACAGGTGTCTGTGGACACTATTTCTTGCTGAGAGTTACGCCATGGGACATAGGCAGGTGCCCTCTCTTGGCATTCTCCATGCTGAATCATGCCAGTACTTTGTCAACGTAAGTACTCTGGCTCAATCCAATCATCCTCTTAAATATATCCCTATAGATCTTGATGCCCAATATGTACTGTGTCTCTCCTAACTCCTTCATTGAAAAGCACTTTCCCAGCCAGCCCTTTACAGACTCTAATAATTTTGTGTTGTTTCCAATGAGCAATATGTCATCGACATATAGGACTAGGAATGCGATATCACTCCCACTGACCTTCTTGTAAACACAAGACTCATCTGGATTCTTAATAAAACCAAACTTACTGATGGCTTCATCAAATCGCAGATTCCAACTTCTGCTTGCCTGCTTTAGTCCATAAATGAACTTCTTAAGCTTGCATATCTTTCCAGCGTTGCTTGGATCAACAAAACCTTCCGGCTGTGTCATATACACAGTTTCTTCCAAAATCCCATTAAGGAAGGCGGTTTTGACATCCATTTTCCATATTTTGTAATCGTAATATGCCGCAATCGATAGGATGATCCGGACGGACTTAAGCATTGCGACTGGCGAAAAAGTTTCATCATAATCAATCCCTTGGATTTGCCTGTAACCTTTTGCCACCAGTCTAGCTTTTTATATTGATACATCTTTGTCTGTTTTCAATTTGAAAATCCATTTACAACCGATAGGTGTATAACCTTTGGGAAAATCCACCAAGTCCCACACTTGATTTTCAGACATGGAGTTCATATCGGATTTCATGGCCTCTAGCCATTTAGCAGAGTCGGGGCTTGTCATAGCTTGTTTGTATGTCGCTGGCTCATCTCCATCCACAAGTAGGATGTCCTAATCTTCGGTTATGACGATACCAAGGTATCTGTCCGGTTGAGTTCTTGGCCGTTGCGACCTACGAAGGGTAATAGGGTGAGCATTTTCATTGTCTGTTTGATTCTGACCAATCTTATCAACTGCTTCAAAAGCATTTTGATTGTCAGTTTTATCAAGTTGACATTGTTGCTCGTCCTCTCGAACTTCGTCGAGTTCGATTTTCCTCCCACTTGTCATTTTGGAAAGGTGTTCCTTCTCCAAAAAGACACCATCACGAGTAACAAACACTTTGTTCTCGGATTTATTATAGAAGTAATACCCCTTGGTTTCTTTTAGGTAGCCCATAAAGAAAGACTTGTCTGATTTTGGGTGAAGCTTGTCAGAAATTAATCGCTTGACATATGCTTCGCAACCCCAAATCTTAAGAAACGACAATCTTGGAGGTTTCTTAGTCCATAATTCATATGGAGTCTTTTCGACAGCTTTGACGGAGCACGGTTCAGCGTTAGTGCCGCAATTAGTAGCGCATGTCCCCAGAAAGAGATAAGAAGTTCACTAAGACCCATCATTGATCGAACCATGTCTAACAAGGTTCAATTTCTCCTCTCGGATACTCCGTTCCATTGAGGAGTTCCAGCAGGTGTCAGCTCTGAAAGAATACCATTTTCTTTCAAGTAATCGTCAGATTCATGGCTCAAATATTCGCCACCTCGATCTAGTCTAAGTGCTTTTATCTTCTTGGCAAGTAGATTCTCAACTTCTTTCTGAAACTCTTTGAATTTCTCAAAAGATTCAGATTTGTTCGACATAAGGTAGACATAGCCATATCTACTATAGTCGTCGGTGAAGGTAATGAAATATCGATGACCTTGCCTTGCGGGTGTACTCATTAGTCCACATACGTCCGTATGTATTAGACCCAATAAGTCACTTGCCCTTTCTCCCAACTTGGAGAATGGCTGCTTTATCATCTTGCCTAATAGACATCCTTCGCAATTTTCAAATGACTCCAAGTCGAATGAGTCAAGAACACCTTCTTGTAGAAGTTTCTTGATGCGTTTGACGTTAATATGGCCAAGACGACAATGCCACAAGTAGGTTTGATTCGACTCGATGGTCTTAGCCCTTTTGGCGGTATCATTAATGTTATAAACTTGTTTGTCAAGAGAAAGCACATAAAGACCATTTTCTGAATATGCCTTACCATATAAAACATTACTGAAATAAAATGAACAACTATTGTTCTTAATTCGAAATTCAAAACCCTTGGCGTCCAATGCCGAAATTGAAATAATGTTTTTGGTAACTCTAGGAACGTGATAGCAATTGTCAAGTTCTAAAATGAGCCTAGAAGGCAAAGACAAACTGAGAGTTCCAACGGAGACGGCAGACATCTTTTCTCCATTGTCGACCCGAAGCTCGACCTCTCCCTTCTCTAGCCTCCTACGTATCCTTAGTCCCTGAGCATTGGAACAAAGGTGTGAGCCACATTCAGTATCTAATACCCATGATGTTTTGCTAGCGAAGTTTAAGTCTATAACAAAAATACCTGATGAAGAAGCAACGGTGCCGTTCTTCTTATCTTCCTTGAATTTGAGGCAGTCCCGTTTCCAATGTCCCTTCTTCTTGCAATAGAAACATTCGGAGTCGGATTTGGAAGAGGCTACCTTTTTGTCCTTGCTGCTCTTGGCAGTGTTTGACTTAGGCGGAAAACTCTTCTTTTTCCCTTTAAAGCTCTTCTTCTTGCTAGAGCGCTTAAATGGCTTGCCCTTTCTCACCATGAGCACATCATGCTTTCCCTCATCTTTGAGGGTTTGCTCGGCCTGCTTCAACATACCATGAAGCTTGGTGAGAGTTTTCTCCATGCTGCGCATATTATAGTTCATTTTGAACTGATCATAGCCTTTGTGCAGCGAGTGGAGAATGATGCCATCTCGGTTGAATACCCAGCATCGAGCCTTTCCATGTTCTCAAACAATCCAATCATTTTAAGAATATGCGGGCTAACCGGCTCTCCTTTCTTGAGCTTGCTCTCAAGGATCTGCCTGTGGGTTTCGAACCTTTCAGTTCGGGCCTGCTCTTGAAACATATTCTGAAGCTCAGAAATGATCTCAAAAGCCGTCTCCTTTTCAAAGAAAGTCTTTTGAAGGTCCGGAGACATAGTGGCCAACATGATGCATTTGACATCCCGATTGGCACTTTGCCATCGCTTAAGGGCAGCCTGAGTGACCTCCTCATTGGGAAAGTCGGGCATTTCCTCATCAAGGACGTATTCCTTTTGCTCTTGCATGAGAACAATACACAAATTCCTTTGCCAATCGAGAAAATTTGGCCCACTCAATTTCTCCTTGTCGAGAATTGAGCGTAATGAAAACTGGTTGTTTGAGTTACTTGCAGACATGGTTATACAATTGAAAGAATTTGAAATGAAAAACCATTCATATAATCAATAAGTTTGAAATTTAAAAGCATTCATGCAAATTTTCAATCTTATTGATCATTTTATCCACGCATTAATATTTGTCCCTTTTGGCGAGAATAAAATGATTCCGAGATCCTAAAGATCAAGAAATGATTAAGCATGCTTTGGCTTGTCTTAACATTAAATATCTTAAGGTAAGCAATCCAATTGTTAATAGCTCTAAGCTACTCCCGGTTTGATAAAACGTCGCATCTAATGCATTCTTGACATTTCATCTCTTTTGCCACGACATCTAAGGACTCCTTACTGATATCGTTGAGCTTAACCAAGATCAACTTGTATACCTAGTATACCTTACATTCCTAGGGAAGTAGTGATGCCTCGCTTTGGCGTAGCCCATCACGTACGCGCATTAGTTCGGTAAGTGTTGTTCTTGGAACGACAAATTTTAGCTCAATATTTTAGGGACCTAGGGTTTCTATGTTGGTTGATTTAAGTGAACTTAACTAATCATCGCAACATTTGAAATCCTAGACATGCATCTAACATTTAAATATATATAAGCACAATAATATTTATATGTAAAGCAAAAATAGATGCATTTGGCAACTAGCATGACCCCTTGAAATCTTCAAATCTTCAAGGGTCTTCATCTTGGCTCGTCTTCATCGAAACGCCGTCTTGAGACATCTTCGCCAAAATAAAATTACTAGCTACTACGACTAAGATTAATCTAAATATTAAGGTACAAAAATACTTAACGGTGCGTACCGTTTACAAAAATACGTAATGGAACGCAGTCCGTATTTTCTATCCTAGTCGGGTCCCACTAGTTGTCATTTTCTCAAAACCTGTGAAACAATATATTTCCATTCATCCATTCACTATATGTGAATGGCCCATCCATTTTACGACGAAAAACAAGTAAATTGCACAACACGCAAAAACTAGTAACTAACTTAGGTGGTTAATCCCATTAACACGCCTAATTAAAACTAGTCAAAGTTGTTTAACATATTATGTTTCTAAGGCGCAATTTGTTCAAAAAATAATTCATAAGCTCCCACTAAATTTCGCATCCAACTTAATTAATCTAATTAATTAAGCCGGTAAACCCAAATTTTGTCAAAATTAAAATTTTGCAAGAGCCGGAAAAATCGAGGTCTAACCTCGTTAAAATTTTTAAATAAAATTAAAACAACAAAATTTTGCAAAACCGATAGCCCAAAATTTAAGCAAAAACAACCGACCAACAAAATACGAGAGTTGCGCCTACTGTGCTAGGTGCCAGCATCCACGCCCAGCGTAGCGTGCTACGCCAGCCAGCACTAGCAGCTCGCTATGCATGCTGCGCATGCTAGCTTGCTAGCTGGCGCCTGGCAGCGTATGGCAGACTGGCTGGGGCTTGCTGCCATGCTGCCCAGCAGCTTGCCTAAGCACATCTAGCAGCCCAGCCACGCACCTAGCACAAGGCAGCACACAACAGCCTTGCCACACAGCACATCAGCACTTCAAGGCATAGGCACCCTTGTGCGCACCTAAGGCAGCCACATGTGGGCTGCTAGGCAGCCCGGCTAGCCTTGGTGACGCTTGGGTGTTTTTGCCTCGATTTGCGTGCCGTTTCTCAGGATTTTAATCCCGATTTACGTGTGACATAAAATTAATCCTAAATTTATTTTAGAATCAATTTAGGGCAAAATGAAAATAAAATAAGTCCGACTTAATTAAATTTAATTTTAATGGTGCACAAGCCTAAATCATCCAAAATTGCCCTTTTGAAATAATTTAAGTCTTTCTTTATGCTTTAAAATTGAAGGGCTACACCCAAAATTAATTTAACTCAAATGTAAATTAATGATGAGTTTTGACAAAGTAGGGAGTTGGAAAATGAAACCAATCATACAATGAAAATTTTTCCAACTTTTAACTTGTGTAAAATAATAAAATTACATCTTCCAATATGAAGATTAATCAAGATTTAATCACAAGTACTTGAACTTTAAGGACTTTAATCAACACAATAATGATTAAATCCAAAATTAGTTCAACCATGGAATTTAGAATCAAAGTTC
The DNA here is from genome assembly GCF_001683475.1 of Chenopodium quinoa. Lineage (NCBI taxonomy): Eukaryota > Viridiplantae > Streptophyta > Magnoliopsida > Caryophyllales > Amaranthaceae > Chenopodium > Chenopodium quinoa. Next base: position 269,185 of record NW_018742552.1, on the reverse strand, counting down.
CAACCATTTAAACACTTAAAGATTGGATCTTTAATATACTAGGAACTTTAAAATTTCACATTCACAATAAACATTCACACTTTAATGCAATTGATTTGCATGATTGTGAAATAACAAGTTTATGTGAAAAATTGAACATAACAACTTAAGCACACATTATGACTTCATAACCATGCCTAAAAGGGTTTAAAATTTCTATAGATTAGGGATGAAACAATGCATTTAATCTACCCTTGACATGCATAAATTAATCAAGGCATAAAGATTTAAATTTTTTTTTGTCAAAAACGAAAAACCCCTCGAAAAACATATTTCTAGGAGGATTTTGGCTTCTAGACATCCCTAAAAGAACCCGAAACGATTTAGAACATATATTCCACCCAAAAATCACTATTTTTAGTCGAAATCTGGGTTCGATAACCAAAATTAAAAAAATACGAGTTTTAAAATTAATTAAAACGAGCTTCTAATCCAATTAAAAGGACAACCAGAAACTTAAATCCATTTTAAATCACCATAATTAATTACAAATTGCAATAATTAAAAACCACCTGGCGTTGATACCACTGTTGGGTTTCATAGCGTCCAACGCTACGCGGAAGAGAAACCCGCCCAAGACCCGCCCCAATAATTAAAGCAATAAATCATGCATAAACATAATTAAACAAGAATTAAGAGAAGGGAGAAAAAAGTAATACTCTTGAAGCGTGCTTCGCTCGTAAACCGAGCTCTTACTTGGAAGCTTAAAGCCTCACAAGCGTGACGGCCTCCAACGGCTCGTACCCACGACCCGACCCGAACGATCTTCGCCTCGAGGGTTAGTCGAGACTTGACCAAGTATAAAACTAGAGTTTTACGAACTTAAAGGTTTTCTCAATAATAAGAGATTCCTTTTTGAGTTCCACTCAAGTTGATTTCCAAATGCCCAATCATGGGGTATTTATAAGGAAATGCAACTTGCTCTTCCCATTCATGATCAATGTGGGATAGTTGCATTTTCTACTAATTTATTTAAATCAAAAATAAATTATAAATCAATGCAATCAACAATCAACAAGTGGCATGAGGAGAGGAGAGGTTAGGTGAGGACCATAACCAAAGGGGGGACTATTGTCGTGCTCCCCAAGGCTTTGCTCCAAGCATTTGTCCCCACTCCTCCTAAACCGGCATCAAGGACAAGCCTGGGTTGGCAGCCTGCCTTGGTGGCCAGCTAGCACAGCCATGCCAGCACGCCCGAGCACATGCGTGCTGCTAGCGAGCCACGCATGCTGCTGAGCGCACAACAGTGCTAGGCGCTGGGCTAGGCCTCGCTGCTTACTGCTTGCTTCTTGGTTGTTTCCATGCGAAGGCACGCACATATGCAAGCAAGCACGCTGCGATGGTGTTGTGCCATGCGAAGGCACGCACACACGCAAGCCATGGTGCTGCGATGGTGTTGCCATGCGAAGGCATGCACGCATGCACACCAGAGTGTTGCGATGGTGCTTCCATGCAAAGGAACGCACGCACGCACACACCATGCGAAGGCGCGCACGCACGCACACCATGATGTTGTGCTAGCTCAAGCTTGCCTAACAACCACTTGGCAAGGCCAATGTGATGCTACGGCTTTGCTCGAACTTGTTGCTTGTTGATTTTGCGGCGCTCAGTCTCGACGCCCTAGGCTCGATATCCGACGTCAGTATTCGTAATACTCTAGTGACTCATCAAGTCCTTCGGATTGATTCGTCGGTTCGGATCGGCAGTTCGTTTGGGTTCGACCCGAAGGGTTCAGTCAAGACAAAGCTGTAATATCAGTTGTTCACTAATATCACTTGATCTCACTGAAGAATTAGCTTCCTGATAATTCTGAACCCTCTATCAGAATAATACACTTGTTGGAAGGACACCATTCCTTTCACCTCCTCTCCCTTGATGTTGGTCATTCCACCTTTCTTTGGAACCACGTGAACCGGGCTAACCCACTTGCTATCGAAGATAGCATAAATAATGTCCGCTTCACGCAATTTCAAAATTTCCTTCTTGACAACCTCTTGGAGGTTGGGGTTCAACCTCCTTTGAGGTTCAATTGAGGTAGATTAATCATCTTCAAGATGAATTCGATGCATGCACAAAGAGGGTCTAATACCCTTTATATCATCAATACTATACCCTATCACATCTCTATATTACCTCTAAACAACAAGCAATTTTTCCAAATCAAGACCATTAAGGGTAGCATTGACAATAATAGGGTATTCCCCTTCATTTCCAAGATAAGCATATTTCAAAGAGGGGGGAAAGGGTTTTAATTCTACGTTGGGAGGAGGCTTGGGACTCTCCTCCTTTTTCTCAAGCACAACTTCTTGTCGTTGTTCAACTTCTTCCTCTTTGGGAGCTTCTTCCATGGCCATGACTAGATCTTTAGCTTCTTGTGAGTGGTACTCTTCCTTGCATGTAAGAGCTTCAACCATAGCATCATTCTTCATCATTATCCTTCCCAAGCGATCCAACTCTTCATTCACAACATCTACTCTATAAAACTTCTCAACCATGGGGATCTTAAGCAACTTAGAGAACTCAAATACAATCTTCTCATCGGCCACTTCACTTGTTACGGTGTTGCTCTTGCAATTAATGACCGCCCCCAAAGTTTTAAGAGCTTCACGACCCAAGATCAAAGGAGTGTCAACATCTTCCTCCATGTCCATCACTACAAAGTCACAAGGCACATATATGTGCCCTACTTGGATAGGATCATCCTCAAGCTCACCAAAAGGTAGTTTCACCAAACGATCGGCCAATTGAATGATTTCATTGTAGGAATCATCTCTATGTTGAGTTTTTGAGCAATGAAAAGAGGGATCAAACTAACACTTGCTCCAAGATCGGGTAAGGAACCCTTAGCTTCCATGTTTCCAATTTTTACCAGCAAGGTGAAGCTTCCCGGATCTTTTTCCTTCTTGGGCATCTTATGTTGAACAAGTGCACTCACTTGATGGGAAAGAGTGATGAGATCATCATTGAACTTTCTCTTGTTGGTGAGAATGTCTTTGAGGAACTAGGATTATGAAGGCATTTGTGTGACAACTTCAATGAAAGGGAGTTTGATGTGAAAATTCTTCATCACACTAAGGAACTTTGCAAACTTGTCATTAAATTTACTCTCCGCAAGTCGACCGGGAAATGGGACCGGCCCATCAAGATTCCTAGCTTCACTAGGAATTGAAGTTGTCTTCTCTTCTTTAAGCTTCTTATTCACACTCTCTTCTTTCTCAACAACTTTTTCTTCCTCAACTCCCTTATCCTCACTCACACCCTCTTCTTCACCCTTGTTTTCTTCACTAACCTTCTCTTTTGGACCTTCTGCTCCCAACCTCAATGTGATTGCCTTGCAAGAGTCGGGTTTGATGTTATGAGATGGGTTAGGTTGTGGTTGTCCGGGTAAAGTAGAAGGTGAATTGAAGGATTCTCTTTTGGACAATTGGGCTAATTAGGAGTCCACCATCTTGTTATGGGCCTTGACCTCTTGCATTTGTTGGTTCATAGCTTGGAGTTGTTGAAGAATTTGGGTTTGTGTGGTATCGGGTTGAGATGCTTGATCTTGATTCCTTTGAGAAACATGGTTTTGATAGTTGTATTGGCTTTGGTTGTTGTATTGGTTGTTTCTAGGGTAGTTCCCTCTTGGGTTTTGGTTTTGAGGTGGAGGTGGGTTTCGGTGTTGAGGGTTTGAATTGTAAGATGGTTGAGCTTGTTTGTTCCATTGTTGGGGTTAAGGTGCAAAACCGGGGGGGTGGTTGTCTCTAAGCTACCCCACCTCCATTTCCCCTATAACATCTTGCCTTGTGTTATATGCCGCCACATGCTCGGGGCTCAAACCTCCACAATAAGATGTATCGTGGTTTGTACCACCACAATTTTGACAAGAGAAAGAATTGACTTGTGAGGAGCTTGTCCCACTTTTAACACTCGTGTTCAACTTGGAAAGCCCTTTTGTCGAAAGCTTAATTAGATGTTGCAATTGATTAGCCTTCTCCAATTCATACATCCCACCTTTCTTGGGTGTATTCCTCCTTCTACCACCCTAAGAGTAATTCTTAGTCACCTTTTCAATTGTTTCTTCAACTTGATTTTGGGGTATCTTGATCAATTGTCCACCCGCCCCCGCATCCAAGTTAGCTCTAGACATAGGTTCCAAACCATCATAGAAGAATCGCATGAGCAAGCTTTGATTATATTAATGGTGAGGACATGCTTGTACCAACTCTTTAAACCTTTTCCAAACTTCACTAAGGCTCTTATCCGGTTCTTGTTCAAATGATGCAATTTTCCTTCTCATTTCGTCGGTCTTCTCCTCGGAGATGAATCTCTTCAAGAATGCCTTGACTGTATCCCTCCATGTTGTGAGAGAATTTGGCTTGACTTGCTTAAGCCACTTCTTGGCCCTACCCAAGAGAGATTGTCGAAATAAGTGCATACGAATGTACTCTTGAGAAACTTGATTAGTTTGAATCATGGCACAAAGCTCAAAAAATCTATCAAGGTGCTCTATTGGATCTTCACTTGGAGAACCCGAGAATTGCTCCGCTTGTACCATCCTTGTATATTATATTGGGGATGGATGGTGAAATTGGTTTCTGTGACGGGTAACAAGATCCCACCCATGATTTCATAGTCCTCCGGGTTTCCAAACTCACGAAACAAAATGTCCTCTTCTTGTCTCGTCACTGCTTCACTTTGAGAACTTGAAGACCAAGAATCACTCTCACTCTCAACAATTTCACCAAGACCCCGGGACTCTTCTTGATATAGCCTTCAGAGTTGTCTTAATGTACGGTTGATTTCGTGATCAATGTAATGTGTAGGTGATCCTTGAGACCTCCTTAGCATTCACAAAAGCTAAGCAAACAATTAGCGATGACTAGCAAAAGAGTAAATAGACAAAAGAAAAAGCAACAAATCGAATAATATCACAATAAAAAGTCAAGAACTAGCCGTTTCCCCGGCAACGACGCCAAAAATTTGATGATCAGATAATAGGTCGTTATCTACTACCCTAGATCAAATCAAACAATTTATATTCGTAAACTTACACTACCAAGGTACACATCAATAATTCCAAGCAATTTAAGCACAAAATCATCATCAACTCAAAGAAATATCTAATCAATCATCACCATTATCAAAGCTAATCATGATCTTCACCCCCTTCCCTAGCTAGAAATCTAAGCTGGAGAAGAGAAAATAGCCATCAAATTAAACTACACTAAGCATGAATTCAATCTTAACCAAACGAAACATAATTCAAAATCAAAGTAAATCAATCAAACAAGTAGAATCAAGAAAATAGATGAAGATCAATGCAATCAAAAGCAATAAACAAAACAAAAGGAAAGAGTTAAGAGATTACTAATATAAAGCTTGATTGATGAAGAAAACATGAAATTACTTGCAATAGATTGAAGAAATCTTGATTACAGTGATAAATCTTGAAGATAGGCAACTTTCTCTCTCTAAAATACCAATAGTTTCTCTCACTACAAAGTTCTAATAATATTTGGAAAATTAGATAATTCACAAATTCAAGAAAAATTCTATTTATAGTGCAAATCTGGAAATAACGAACTAAGTCGCGCCATCTCTAGCTGCACCGTGCCCTCTTTCATCTGAGTACATAAAAGAAGACCAAAATAACCTCGCTTGCGACCTGGAATGTCGCGCCCACGGTGGCTGATGGAGAGGCCTCTCTCGACTAAGAGAGGTCGAGTCACAAAAACAAGGGAGAGCCAGACATTAGAGAGATCGCGCCCGCGATGCTTAATGGAGAACCCTCTCTCAGGGCGCGGCCAGCGTTCTACAGGAACATTGGAAGTTTTCCCAAAGTTAAGCTCCGCGCCCGCGGTTGCTTGGACTACTGAGCGCCCTCTCCAAAGTGCCTTCTCTCCTTCTCCATGGCAAACAAAGCTTGTCTTCTGACAAGTTCTAGTCGTATCACCTAGTCAAAAGTAATTCCTAAGTCCTCTAGCTAAAGTAGATAGGGAAGTAGGGTCGAATCCACAGGAAAGCAATGTTCTTTTACTCCTAATCAATTATTATAATCTAAATTATCAAGTAAGCAATTTGTATTGTGTGAATTATACTAATAATTAAACTAAGCAAATTAAATAAGGGAATAATCAATAATAAAAGGTCTAGGGTATAGGTTCACCAATAAATAATACTCCAAGATAAAACATAACAATAAATCATAAATGCATAAATTAATCAGATTATAAAGGGCTTTCGCTACGTATTATAATCACATAATTAATCTACCGGTATTAAATCGCATCTCTCGAATCTTGACCTAACCATTTATAGATTAACATGCCTGTTGAAACTAAGCCTAAACATCAATTCTAATCTCTCGAATCTCGAATTAATATTTCATAACTCATACAATTAAACCTGGCCAAATCTAATTGCATAGCATTAAATCAATCAATAGGATATCAATCAATCATTAATAATCAACAATAATAAATTACCCCTTCATATTATTCATGGATCACCACAACCCTAGAAATAAATCTACTCGCTCATAATCAAACCTAAGCTAAACAAAATAATTAAACTAACAAAACATAATTAACCAAAGCAATTAAATTACTAAAAATAATAAGGGAAGAAATCATTACCAAATTAAATGGAATGGTTGAATTGCATTAATCAAGAAGTGTAGAGAGAATAATAGTATCAAGAACAAACTTAAGCAAAATCTGGAATTAAATCTAATGAGAAAACGTACTCGTCGGTATATGAAAAACGTCATACAATTTAAGCAACCGAAAGTATATATACTAAACTCCTAATACTAATTAAAGAAAAAGCTAAAACAAATTAAAATTCCTATTATAAACACGCGCCCGATCGGGCGAGGCACCGCCCGGCCGGGCGCGCCTTTTTCCTCTCTAATAATGCTTTCCTCGCGACCGGTCGGGCGCGCGACCGGGCGAAGCTCGCCCTTTACTATCTCCCTCCTCGCCCGGTCGGGCACGCCTTTGGGCGAAGCCCTGCCCGATCGAGCGAGCTCCTGGCGAAAGGATTACTCAAGTCTTTTGGGCTAATTTTCTTGGCCCAATAAGATTTTCTCCTTGGGTCTTGAATTACGGTCCAATGCCCGAGCTCTTCTTTTCTTCACCGAGCCCTTAATCACCGGGTTGATTTCTCTAACGCGGCCCTGGGCTCTGGAATGTGATCATAGTAATGCGTTTCCGCTCCAATGCTCGCGGTGGCTCAAATAAGTACGGGGAAATGCTCCAAGTCTGCAATTTCCTGTAAAACAATACCAGAACTACGAAAACACTAGAAAACGCATATTAGTAATAAAAGTGACTCTAAAGAGCCAAAAATACTCCTAACTATGTCCAAGGGACGGGGATAAAATACTACATAAAATGAACATATCATCTTCTTTCTTCCAAAAGCAATAAAAACCTACAAAACAAAGACAAAAATATTAGAAAACACAAGAAGAGATAAAAGAAGAAGAAAAACACGAGAGAAAGCAAATATAACCAAAATAAGGGTAAAATGACTAGAGAAAGCACAAACAAGTAACAAATGAGGTCCCTAAAAAGGGGTGAAATAGCAGCATAAATGCCACTCATCAGTTTCAACCAATCACATGGTGACATATGTCACCTTTACCTATTATAACAGGTTAGTAACCGGTTAGGGACCAAAGAAAGAGAATACACCCTAAAGTTCGGATTATTTAAAAATAATCTAAAGTTGGGATTATTTAAAACGAATACGTTAAAGTTGGGATTATTTTTACCAATTTTTCCTAATACTAATTGAGTAAAGAGTAATTCTAGTAATATTGATCGAGTAACTGCAATAAAAGTATAAAACTGACCGTGTAACACCCGTAATGACTGACCACACCCTATGACCAGCCACATATAAAAGTTAGTATTTTCCTAAATAGTAGAGTACGAAGCATGAAATTTTTATGAGATACTCCCACCATTCCTAATTAATACGTTTTACTTTTTTTTTTTTTTTTTTACTATTTACATATTAATTTTGACCATCGTTTTACTCCCTCCGTCCCATAATAACACGTTGGATTTTTTTTCACTATTCATATATTTACTTTGACTATAGTTTTTTATTAACATAATAGCATTTATCATAAAATATATTGTTAGATAGTTAATTAAATAAAGTTTCATAATATCACCTTTTTTTTTATATAATTTTCAATAATATCTACCTAAGTAAAAATATGGTCAAACTAATGCATCGCATATGTGCAAAGTTTGATCGTGTCAATTATTTTGGGACGTAGGGAGTATCATGAAATATATTGTTAATGGACATTAATATTAAGTTTCATAATAATATAATTTTTTTTTACTAATATTTAATCATATATATCTAAAGTCAAACTAGTGCATTGAAATGTGTGTCAAGTTTGACTATATCAATTATTTAGGAACGAAAGCAACTGTAAAGATAATTATTAAGTGAATAAATAATACCACTAGATAGTGTAATGGTATTATAATTCCTCCCTATGGTATACTTATGTCATAGAATTTCTAGTACTAGTAGTGCAAAAAGAGTTTTATTGGCTAATTAAATTTCAATGATACTAAGCACAAGAATAACTAATATAAAGTATAGTTTAATCTAATCAATCTACCCGTAAGAAAAAAATAAAAAATAAAAAATAAAAAAAATCTAATCAATCTAATCTCCAATTGAAATTTTCTCTCTCATCTTTTTTTTTATTTTTTTAAAGTTAATTTTCTTTTTTACCTCACTTTCCTTCAATCTTTAAACTTCCTTGTCCTTTTACTTTGGATATTCTCCAATTCGTCACTATTGTAGCATTTTCCATCATCATCTTCTTCGTCGCGATTGTGAATCGTGAGATAATTTTGAGTTTTATTTTTATAATAAATATGCGAATGTTAATTATAAAATTGTTGGTTTCTACCAATTTTGCATTTGTGATACCTAATCTACCATGTTATAGATCGATAATTATTGTTACTATGATGAACTAAAATTAGATTGAAGGTGGATATTCAAATTTGTAGAGTTAAAATAATTACAATCGGACTTGTGTATAATTTCTGTAAAAAAAAAAATGAACATGCAATATTTTAAAATTGAACATTTAATACACTAAAATGAACATTTAGTTCATAATAAAAAGAATATTTTAATGGTTTATTTTTATCTTTATTTTTCGTTAAAAGTTATATACAATGAATATATGAAAATCATGTTCATTTTGAATATAGTAAATGTTCAACATTTTTTTTTTTGACTTGTTCATTTTTTTCGTGTTTATTTTTTTATACTAAATGTTCATTTTTTTTAATGTGTTCATATATTTTATTGAAATATTCATTTATTATGTATGGTCCAGCTATTATATTATTTTATGATAAATGTTCATTTTTAATGTACTAAATGTTCCTTTTTTTTATGTGTTCACTTTTATTACTCGTACTCAATATTCATTTTTTTACGTGTTCATATATATATTTTTTACTAAAGGTTCATTTTTAAGGTCGTGGTCCTTCAATTTTATGATTATATATATGATAATCATGTTCATTTTTAATATACTAAATGATCATATTTTTTAACATCTTCACTTTTTAGTACTAAATGTTCATTTTTTTTTATGTGCTCATTTTATATTACTGAATGTTCATTTATTTTATTTTTTTTACGTGTTCATATTTTTTTACAAAATGTTCATTATTTTATAGGGTGTGGACGTGTGGTGCTGCTATCTTAGCTGCACTAGGATGCAGCTAAGACTTATTGCTTATCATCATCCTATTTTTTTTACGTGTTCATATTTTTTTACAAAATGTTCATTATTTTATAGGATGTGGATGTGTGATGCAGCTAAGACTTATTACTTAACATCATCTTATTTTTGCAAAGTACATTGGGCCTATACACTGATACTACATTAGGCATTTAACATAAATAAATAAATCGAAAGAAGAAAAAGGAAAAACGAAAAGAAACAACTACTTTAGACCTGGCAATCCTGATCTGAAAATTGATCCAAACTCATTGACCCGAAGTGAAGTTAACCCGAACATAACTCGATACCCGAAGTAACCCGGCCTGACTGTACCCAACTTGATTTTAATATTAATTGATGGACACAAACAGACCCGATACTCGAAGTGACCCAACCGTATTTTAACCAGAATTGAGTGACCTAAACCCGACTCGATCATTCGTTGACCCGAAATTGACCCGACCTGTACCTGGCCCGAATGACCCTTTTACCAGGTCTAGTAGCAAGTGTTCCTTTACATAGTAATGCTAAAGTTGATGTAGAACCCAAGACAAAGAACCAATGGAATGCATAAAAGTATAAAACCCAAAATTAATTTCAATAGATATACTTCAGAGAAGCTTCACATTGTCCACAATTACGATCCTGTCCGTACAGAAAACTATGTATTTATCCAGCAAGCAAATATTAGAAGGAAAAAAAAAAAATTACTTCGAATATAACAAACTGAAGGTATCATTGAAGGCCCAAAAATACATTTTCAGTAGACACTGGTATACTATATATTAAATCAGTAAAAAGAATGGGATTATACAAAACTGACCTTAACAATTTTCTCACATCTAAGTTTTGACTTAAGCTTACAGTTTCATTTATCATATTTACACCCCAGATGATGTCCGGTTAATCCTTTGGGCTCCTAATTTTGGAGCAGCAGGTTTTGCTCCTCGACCTCTGCCTAAAGAAAGGGGCTTGGCTTTTGTCATGGGAGGTGGAGCAGCTATAGCACCCCACAAGTCATCATCGTTTGTCGTTGAAGCTCCCAAATTCAATGACTTTGAAGTGGCCTTGGGAGGAGGGGCAGCTATCTCACCCCACAACTCATCGTCATCTTTGTTTTTTCGCACAGCGCTTTTTGAATGCATACCTGAAGCTGAAAAAGAAAAACATCTATTAGTTACTAATCTATCAAAACTGATCAAAATAAAAAAATAACCGGTTTTGATAAAATCAGGGATCTATGACACTAACATCTTTTTCTCCATTGCTTTTTTCACATTGAGGTACTCTATGCATTTTCACTTTGGTTGAATTTTTAAGCAATAATATAAAAACAGCCAGACAGTACACAACAGAATAGAGGATACAAACTTATACAATGACATGCGAGTCAATTGCACAGGCTCACACTGGAATCTTGAAAATACTAATATATAGCAGATTAGCAGAAGTTTGTTTACATCAATTGTCAATTGTGAATTATTTTTATTTTCAAACGCAGATTATTCCATCTTATTACTTCGTATATACAGATACGTAGTAAGTAATATCCCAATTAAGATAAACCCTCAAAGAGTGGGCTTGAATTCAATGTTCCTTATATACTACAGAGTCTAGAGTGCTGTATACAACAATTTATGAAGCATTACAGCTACAAGTTTAAGAAGAAACCATAATTTTAAAATAATTTGACTGATTTTTAATTTTTGAAGCAATAGGAATTTAGAGTTTTGACACATAAATGGGCAACAACAGGCTATCCAACAAGCTAAGCAAGAATTTTTAAGCAACAGTAAGCCTTTTCTGTTACTTGGTCAATATGCATATTTACACGGTCAAGACACGTATAGGGTGAACTACCTGCTGGTTTTGGTTGAGACAATGCAGGCTTAGACTGTGCAACTGGCCTTTTTTGAGCAGCCTGGATGTTTGCAAGGACTGGAGATGGCTTTGGTTCATCAAGCGATTCAAAATCATTCCACCCGTCTTTGTCACTATCATGCTCATCAAGCCCATTCTCAGTTTCCTCCCAGCCATCCGTTGAGGTTGGGGAAGCTGGGACAGGATGATCAACTAAATCCGCACTGGAACTTGTGCGAAGAGGTGACATTATTGCACTAGTAGCAACAGCATCCACAACTGAAACATTAACAAAGTGAGATAACTTTGCTGGAAGCAGATTATCTATATAACCACAGGTCAATAACTATACAAAATACTGCCACTATCAGTCTATCACATTTGATGTGATTAAGTTTTACTTGATATCCCATATTATACAACACGTGTATAGGGCATAACCAATATATTGGGCCTTTACTAATAAAAAAGATAGATTGGGACAGATATATCATACAGAGAATTGAAATTTACAAAAAGCAGAGCCAGAACCCCAAAACAAGCAGCTAAAACACATGTTAAAATTTATAGATTCATCTAAAAGTTCATTCCAGCTTATTCTCTAGAACAATGGTTTTCTCACCCACCCCTCATGGAAACTAACGAAAAGGAATTCAAATGTTCAGCAACTGACATCACATGCTCTTATGGTATCCTTTCTAAACCTAGCATAGACCGACAACATTTCTGCACGATAAATCAACAAATGCTTGCACAAAACACATGATATGTGCTCTCACCCTGTGATTTCTAAACCTGGCATATCGTACTATAAAACCCAGCAAAAAGAACTCGGAGGAGTTGAAACCCAATCTGCTTTTAACCGGATTCCGATCAGATTACGAAGTAAAATGAACACAGACAAGACTAAAAGTGAAACCGAGCCCACTAGCAATTTATCATTAGCCAAAGATGATATTTTGGAGCAGAAATTGAGCTTCAGGAAGGACAATAGACACACCTGAATTGGCATCAGAGCTAGTTGCAGCAAGTGGTGCACTAGAACCCCCAGAGGCAAGTGGTGCCTGCTCGGAAGTTTTCCCTTTCAAAGTCAAGTTGCTCATAGCCCATCTGCACCATACATTTGTCATTACTACATATTTTAGAGAAATTACATAGAAATAGTGAGTAGCTACAGAATACGGTAAGGAATTAGAACCCAACACCAAAGAAAGAAAAGGAATGAGAAAAAGGAAACCCAGCACAAAAATTTTGATGATCAGAAAAACAAAAAACTGATAGCAAACAGAACCTAAATTCAAATAAGAACACAGGAATGAAAAACTCCATTGCAAACATATATCTAAGAGTTTATCCAATAAATTAGCAGCCAAGAAGAAAAATGCAGCTCAAGCATGAAGATCTGCAGAGGTATATTAATGAACATACCAATAGTAGAAAGTACAGAGATAAAGGTGTGTACAAATGACAAAATAATATCATCCTTGACATTATTATATCCCAGCAACTGTAATATTCATTTTCTGGGAAATAGAATGTACATTGTATACAACAATAATCTTTTTTTAAATGTATTTTGAATACACTATAAATATAAAATCAGCAAACATAGGTCGGGTGATTGTTTGATTGCATTAATTTTTTTTGTACTTCCTCCGTTCCATAAGTATTGCAACAATTACCATTTTAGGAAGTTTCACTAATATTATAACATTTCCCTATTTGCACATGTTTTCTCTCCTTCTCTTTCCTCATCACATGGGTCCAAATCTTGATTCCTCTCTATCTCTCTCCTCTTCTTAAAATCCATGTCCCAACCCATGTTGCAATATTAGGGGAACTGAGGAAGTATGTTTAATGATATTGCTGAATGTTTTCAGGAAAGAAAAAAAAATATTGCTGGATTGTATTAAGAGACGATTACAAGACTATAAATATTGTTACAGAATAAAACTAGAAACATGATTTTGAACAATTATGTATTTATTTTTCATATGTAATAGAATAACATCTTATTAATCAAATATTCATATATATTTCTACATCTTTGAACCAAAATACACAAGTTATTAGACAGTTAAAAAGAATAAAGATTAAAGTTACTCAAAAAGTACAACAGAAACACAACCAAGTTGAAATATAAAGTTTTTTACAATAGTGAAAATAAAACAAAAAAACACCAAAAACAAAAACAAAAATAAAAGTGTAATAAATATAATATGACATTCAAAGTAGCAACCTGAAGCATCGTTAGGGCCATGCATTAGTTTTACAAATTAAAAGAAATAGAGTAGCATATGATATTACTCACCCAAGCAAGCTAGAGTTTCCGTTAGTTCCAATGTTTGCCATGCTTAAATCTCCTGTATCACCCTGTCGATAAAATAGATAACAAATGGTTAACATAACCTAAAAAAAATTGGTCGAATGCCTATATGTGACATTCACCAAAAACCCTACAATAACATGATCAGACACTTAACATGGATTATCCAAAAGAAAAAAAAGATAAAAAAAAAAAAAAAAACAGGATGCATATAGCGTACTCCCTCCGTGGTTTAATAAGTGTTACACTTACTAAATGCGGCCGTATTTTAATAAGTGTTACTTCCTTTTTTGGCAAAAAACTACATTTAAATATAATCTCTCTTTTCTCATGGTCCCCACCCAAACCCACTACTACTATTTTATTATTTCTTTCCTCTCATAGTCATTACTTTTCAATAAACTATTAACCCCACTATCTTTCTTTTACAATTTTTTAATACTCCAACTACCCCACTTACCTCTTATTTTATTTAAGTCAATTATATTGCCTTAAAGTGTAACACTTATTAAAACACAGAGGGAGTATTAGGTTTGGTTCCCAGCCAATGTTTACATAATCTTCTTAGTACTTTACAAACTGAGGATCCAAATGTACATAAACATTCCAAAAATGAGTAAATTAGAAACTTAACAGATACCTTTTCATTATACTGCTTCACAATCTTTAAAAATTGATCGACTGCCTGAAAGGACTTGGTTCGCACATCACTAGGTGAAAAAAGAAAGTCAGTCAGCATGGCAAAGTTAAAAACAATCCATGAAGTCAAGAAACAACGCAAATTGGCCGTGAATTTTAAAATGCAATTACTGGAGTGACTAAACATAATAAATAAATAAATAAATAAAGCACAACCAACAAACTACTGTGAAAGTTGAATACACACATGTATGATTGTTTTCTATATGTTAATTGCAAAGAAATTTCTACTAACAATTTATCAAAATGTTATATGTTCATCATCACTTGGAGGCTTTTCTTCTCTAGTACATTAGCAAATCAAGTGGAGCATACATGAAACTTGAAGCTACATAGACTGCAAGCAACATCTGGCACTGCTAGGCTAATGGGGCTAATCTTATCCATGAAAGACCCAAAAAAGGGCATGAAGTGCCTAAAAATTAAGATAATTGTCACAATTGCTAGACATACATTGCATTAGGACTTTAGGAGTCCCAATTTCCCAAACCCTGCAACACAAGGAATATTGCTGTAAGAACAGATTAATAAGTATAGAAAGAGGACCTGTCAGGATCTATAGTAAGCACTACTACATTTGGTAGAATTCTTGTTGCAATCTCTGAGATATCATAATAGGAACTCGTGGCACATAAGGCCATAATTCCTGTCAAAACAAAGAATAGAAAAAACATGTTCTTATTAGTTACATAAAACAACAAAAACCAAAGGGTACAGAGTTCAACTTGGTGGAAAACTACTGACTGCAATACCTGCTCCTCTTGCTGGAGGGAATGTATCGCGTAATGCACGAACTGTAAAAGCATTTATGAGAACCCTCTTTCTTGTCTTCAAACATAAAAACAAAAAAGTTAGAAACTAAATAATAATTTACCCACAAAAAATACTCATTTAGTAAAATTGAAAAGAGTTGCGCTTTGTATGTTGAAGAAAAATCTAAGAAGAAAATCACAGCTAATGGATTTGCAAACCAAAGGCAACATAATCAACCAGAACCAGACTGGAAGTAAGTCCCAATTAATTGATTTCATATATTAAACCGAATAAAAACTTGAAAATGAATAAAATACAGAAACAGTCTTACTCCAGCTCCAACATCTACCCAGAAACACATGAATACATTGAGAAGGCAAGGAGAGAACAAGAAAGAAGCAAAAGACCAAAAGCCTAAATGCTTACCCCTTCATTGAGATAGTTTGCTATATTTCCCAGTAATATGGTGGTATTTGTTCTAATTGCTGGCTCTTCATCAACCTGAAAAACTTATAAGCATAAAAATCAGACAATGATTTAGGAAGTCCTATTAAGTTATGGAACTCATCTAGTACCCGACCAAAGTCATTTAAACAAGGTCAAGTGTCTAATTGGTGGTGATGGTATTGCATTTATAGTTTAATTCTGTAAGGAGAGCCTCAAGCCAATGTCCACGATAATGCTTGTTCACCCTCAAACATCACTTCAAAATAATTCTCCTACACGTCTAAAGGTGATTTTTTGAAAAGAAACTTGAGAAGAAAAATACATTCTTGGGGATTGAGTTCCATTACCATAGACATGGGCATGGCGCTAACTTTACAAAGTTACATATAAATTAAATACCATCATAAGTAACCTTCCACCAAATGAGCCAAACGTGCAACAAAATAGATTAAGACCAACATAGTGTATTCCCTCTGTTCCTTGATGTTTATCCCATTTCTCTTTTTTGCAATTATTAATGCATATCCACAAGCAAGAATATCTTTAATAAAGTATAATTAACTAAACAAAAATCAATATTAATCTAACAAACTCCCATGAATATGTTTTGTCTTATACTACCTCCGTTTCATATTATTTGCAACGATTAGACATTTTTCCTCTCTACTTTATGTCAAATCGTTACAAATAATATGAAACGGAGGTAGTATATCAATGAATAATCATGGTCACTATTACTCTGTTCCAATAAAGCATTCCAAATGGGACAAACATAAAAGGAGGGATTAATTTCTATTGGCATGTGAACAAATAATACCTGCAGCTTCGAAAGATACTTCAGCAATGATCCCGACATTGTCCGTTGTGAAAGCTGAAATTTATCAAAATAATGTCATATACAGTATGAATTTCATAATAAACTCGCAATTTTGGCTTCCTCTACAAACTTTTGCAAAGATATAATATTCACCAACAAAACTCCTATCACTCAAATCTTTAAAAAAATGCTAGCCAAGAATATAACCATGTGAAGACTTTTACAGCTACAGTAATGCTTTAGAAAATGGATTATAAGGCAGCATAACCACTGCATAGGCAATCAAAAAGGCTAAAGGGTGATAAACCTAGGAGGCTTCTATCAATTGAGCTCATGCTCCAGTGTTTAGAGGACAAGCAATTTTCTCAATAGTAAAATGCTTGCTTAGAACTTGTCCCTTTCATAACAAGAGTTGTGTAGATAAAAATGGTAATGGGTAAATCCTGCCTCCTAGAAACAGATGCAACTGACTAGGTAAGTTCAAAGTAAATTCCCAACAGTATACAAGTTGTCAAACAGAGGCTTTGGAGTTCAATGAATAACTAACACTGTTCAATGAATATTAACAAAATATGATTCATTAAATAAATGGGGTAGACACTCAAATTTTGGAGCACATGGGAGATAGGAAAGTGCTTCCTTGTGTAAATCAAGAACCAGAAAGATCAACTGCCAGTCTACCAGCATAAAAGGTAAGTCTGCAAAGAGCAGCTTGCTGGCTTCCTATTCTACGCTTCTGTTTAATAATTTGTGGGATAAAACTCCAATTCTAGGGAATGCCAGAGATTAACTCAAGATACGTTAAGAATTCTACAATGATCAATAACTCTGTCTGCTGCAATTCTGCAATTGCAAGCTCTAAATTTCCTAATGAATTATCTTAGAGGAGGTTCCTCCCTGTCTCAGCTTTGTGAGCGATACTACGCAGTGTGCAAATTCAGCTGCTGAAAAAATTTTGTAAATCATTTATTTATGATTATTATTTTGCGTTGCATCAGGACCTTGTGAAGTCTCCAGAGCTTAATTTTAGAAGGATTGAAGAGCAAAAGGTACTTGGAGCCTAGGCGCAAGGCAAAGGTGCAAGCCTATTGTACATGAGGCACGCACTATTTACAAAATATATAAATCATATTATGATTTTCGGTGGTACTCCCTTTGTCTCTCAATACCTTATCCATTTTGACTTTTTACGCTATTCATACACATAGTTCAACAATATTTTTTTACTAATTCATAAATAAAATAAAATTGTTGCTACAAAGGTGGATTAATTTCATTGTATATTTTCATAACATAATTTTTTATATTTTTGTTAATAAATAATTAAAAGATAATGATGATCAAAAGATTCTAGGTGCGGCCACTTTACTTAGTTTTTAATGATACACTACCATGTTACTTCCAAAAGAAACGAGTATAGTATTCTGGGACAGTGGAGCATTTAATTACCATAAAACAAGCTTTGCAACATGAAAGGCTACATTATGCACATAATTTGAAAAATAAAATAAATTAAGGGGTCGATTGGTTCAACAAATTGGATGGATTGGGAACCCATACCATGGTGGTATGGATTGAGAACCCCATACTTTGCTAAACTTATTTGGTGTTGAATTGGAATGGATTTGTATCTAGTTAGAGTTTGTATTTAAGGTGGAATGGGATTTAGAATCTTAGGGGTGGAGGTGGGTATGAGATTATAGGGGATTAAAATGGAGTTAGATACCATTAGTATGAGACTCCATGGCAAAAAATGTTCAACCAAACATTGGATTGGAATCTACTCCATTACAATCCATTCCAAAAGGCCCAACCAAACACCCCCTAAGAAAAATAAAGAAAACTATATATGGAAGCCTCGTGCATAATTAATTAGTGTGCCCCTATTGATGCTTTATGGCTAACACTTAACTTAAATATTTAAATTTACTAACCTACCCTTCTTATTAACCAACCCATTCTCTACCCACCACCAAACACCAACCCAACTACCCATTCAACCTCTAAAACAATAAGCCACCAACTGAAGACCACCACCCAACCTGAAAAGCCATCGCCAACACTCAAAACCACCTCCCATCTATCGAAAACTAAGCTCTAGAGTATGATGTCATCTGCCACTTTCTCTGACAGTGTTTCTTAAATAAAAGAAGATAACAAATTCTGAAAACGCTGAACCTTTCCCACAAATTAACAGTACTAGAAAAGCACATAAAGGTAAGGAATACTGGTTGTTTCAGTCATCTAGTCATTCTACAGTCCTAAATCTATCAGGCATCACATGATGAAGTCAATAAACAATGTAAGACAAAAGGTAAGATAAACTAATAATCATTCAACTATGAGCACAATATACAAACAGCTAATGAACTAAATAGCAACACAAATCTTATTCCTAAAATGAGACATAAAATGAGAGTATCATTCAAAATCAGACAGAAAAAACTGGTAATTACTAATACCTTTGGTGCTAGAACAAGTATTGATTTCAATGTCAACTCTCGAAGAAAAGCTGATGTGTCACTGAATCCAGTAGCAACATAAGGATATACCTAATCACAAATAACAACACAAAATTTAGTACAAGAGAGATAAAGAATGAAAGAATATTATTATATCAAGTGGCAAAAAGCATAGATAGCTTAATCTGACAAAGGGAAGCATATCACTGTTAAAAAGGACATAGTAAGTATGCTGTGATCACTATCATACTTGTTCATCAACAATTTGTGCAGATAATGACTCTCCATATTGCTCAATATGCTGAAGCAATCCAACTCTTATAGCTCGATCATTGGATGAAAAGAGCTTCACAATGGTTGGCAGCACCTAAAAAGAAAGCAAAGTGGCAAACATATCAATAAACAGCATATAAGCTCATATACAGGACTACAATTCATGCCAAAGATTGGTCAGGAATTGCATATGCGGATAAAAGATCTGTTATCCCTCGCACAAATAAGGACCAGAAAGATCATGACCTTGATACTAAATTCTTCAGGTGGAAGCCAAGAGCTCATCTTCATCAATGCTGTCAAAGCAAGAGCACCTGCTGAGCCAAATTCTAGAGCAGAAGCTAGTAGTGGAAGTATCTAAGAAAATGTAAAACCAGTAATTAGAGAAATAATAGAAAAGGCAGCATTTATAAAAACATGTAAAAGTCGAGGGAGATAATTAGAGTTAACTAAAGTTCAGACAAGAGTAGTACTTTCTTCAGCACAATTTGGCGAGGAAGTTGATCAGACAGTGTTGGAAGCTTGCGAAAAAATGTATCTTTCTCCACACTGTCCTTTAAACTGAGAACCTCCATGAAATGTATTGTATCCACCAGCTTATTTTGAAAGTATTCTGAAAGATGGGGCAAATACTATAAATATGCTATAACAGAAAATGGCTACCTCACAAGAAAAGCCTAAGAAAAAAAGAAAACTACATAGTAAACACATCATAACAGCATATAATTATATTGTTCTTTAAACAAAGACCTAAACCTTCAAAGGCAAACTGACAACGAATTGAACTTCTAGCCTCAAGCATATACCATACTAAAGATTCCAATGATATGATACAAGTCACAAAACCAAAAATAGAAAATTGCAGGACTTACCACTATTTTCTATAAGCTTGGAAGTGTTTAATCTCTTGGAAGGCATGGAACTCAATAGCCTCTGATAATCTGGAAGCAACAACTGAAAGAATAGGAAATCACACACATAAAAGTATTTGTCATCAGTTTGAAGACATCAAGACTAGCCAAATACAACAAATACAACACATTCAGAATAAAATTGTGCTAAAGGAATAAAAAAAAATTAATTTAAAATTTAAAAAAATAATATTGTTATTAGTTATTTATTAACAATATTTCACAAAAATAAAAAGTTCAACCTTTGGAATTGAAGAAGTATTTCGGAGTTCTTCTGTCTTGCTCAGCCTTGTACCCGAAAAGATCTCATATATCAGACAACCTGAAAGTTACAATTCATACTTTTAGATATACATATAAATTTATAATAAAGAGCATAAAACCCATATCAAAACCAGGAAAAAAATTAAAAAAAGCATTAAGGACAAATAATAAAAAGACTACAGGCATAACAATCTGAAACACCACACATAAGCCCCTAATTTACAATTCACTAGCTTGTCTACATCACTTGTCTTCCCTTGAAGACACCTCATTTGAAATCTAACCCCTAGATGAATCAATGCTGCAACATAATTAGATGGGTTAAATATACATAAAAGGGGCATACACAATGTCTACCAATTCCATACTTCAAAAACCTCAAATTATAGAAGATAATGTAATCAGAATATCTACCAATCCCATGCACATCAAATTCCTTTTGGGAACAATTCTATGGTTTTGTTAACTAACTTGCACCAAAACAGATGACACATGACATTGTAGCTCCAACTAAAATGTCAGCACATCAAATTCCTTTTGGGAACAATTCTATGGTTTTGTTTTTGTGGTAGCACATCAAAATATGAGTTATGACTCTTACACAAACACAAAATATTGGCTTTCTCGCTAAGCTTGCTTGTTTGAGGTATTTTTCAATAATTTTCCACAGAAACCCCTTTCAGTTCCATAATTAATTTCAGTTCCATAATTAATTTAAGTGCTTTGCACTCCATGTAATTTATATTGGATTTTGTCAGTTTGGAGGCTTAAATATGTAAACAATCTTTTCAGTATTTACATGTGTTCCATTCTATCCAGTGAGTCATTTTATTTGCTTCAGTATTGATAAGGCTTATAACTAAAATAGCTAACTCATGAGGAGTTTAATGTCCATCTAAAATATCTAAAACGCACTAACTTTTTATCGACCCTTATTACATACTTCCTCCATTCCAAATTAGTTGACACATTTCTTTTATCACATTTGCCAACGCATAAATTCAATCAAAAAAATCTTTAATTATATTAATACTATAAATTGAATTTTAATTAAGTATAAATTGAAACGGATATAACAAGATCCCACATGACCATTTATTCATATGTATAATTCACAAATGTTGTCAAAGTAAAGTTTAAGAATAGTATCAAATTCAAAACATGTCAGCTAATTTGGAATGAAGTAGTACTTTATTTAAGTGTAATTTGAAGCACGCATTGCATGCATTTAGTTCAAATGATATTAGTAGTCAAGGTGCTATGAAATATGAATGCTATCATATTGTCTTTTATTACCCTGATACTGATTGATACTCCTATAGAAAAAAAGGTAGGCTTTGAATGTTGGAACGAAATATTGCTGGTAAGGTTTTGAGTTTCCATCAAAAATTTGATTTCTAAGTACCCATATGCCATATATTCCAGAGGAACTCAAAAGGATTTGGCCACCTGGTTGCCTTTTCAACCCTTTTTTTTTTCCTGTCATTTGAGAATAAAAAGCCTAATGGGATTGATCACTTTTTAATTTTTGTGGATGACTATACGGAATAATCACTTTTGGTTCATGTAGCCGACCCCACTTATGGGATTAAGGCATTGATTAACTGATTGATAGATAGATTGATTGATTGATAGATAGATTGATTGAGAATAAAAAGCCTTGTATACTCTCTTGGGTCACCAATACAAAACCTCTAACCTTCTTTAATTTTAAAATAACAAGTTTCTTCTTTTAATATAGAACAGTCCTCTCTCTCCAGCTGTGTATCATGGTCTAATACTCAGACATAAATTCCACAGAACAGATAAGCGGCTAAATAAGAGGATGGTACTTACCCATTCCCCAGGAATCAATTGCCCACGGGGGAGAGTTTCTAATAGCTACCCAGTCAGACTTGACCAATTCCATTGGCTTGTATTGTGTGCCAACAAGCCATGCATATTGCTGCATACAGAAGGAGCAAAAAATCAGTAATCACGGTTTTATTCAATATGATATTACTCTCAAGTAATATGAGGGCCTTCAGAAAACCAAACAAAACAAAACAATCTGCAGATAAAATCAGAAAAAGATACCCCAAATAATATGAAAAATTATGAGTTTGTCAAAATACAGTAACTGCAGTTGCCCCCACACGCACACACAAAAGAGTTTGATTTTATATGCCTCGTCATTCTGCTATAAATTAGCTCAGATTAGTGACCAAAACGAAGATATTACAGACTGAAAAGAGATATTAAGGAAGATCAAGTAAAGATATGACTAAATTAACGCTAATTAAGGTGACTATCACAATTACAGCCTCACCAATCTTTCAATAGAAATGACACTCTCCCAAAACTACAAATTATCACTCATCACAATATTCAACATGATTATCTCTCTCTAATTAGCTCTATTTGTAGAGCTTTTCCCTAACAAGCAATCTAATTTCTCCTTCAAGCTACTAACAACTTTATTATAACCTGACTCCCTAATACCCCTCCCTTATTATCAATTCATAGCACATTCTTCAACTTCAATCCCCCTAACCAGGTCCCAGTCCCATTGATTTGCCTCTAGCTCTTGTCCAAAATAATAATCATACAAAAGATAAAAAAAATAAAAATTATTTAGAAACACAACCACATATACTTATCTGTTCTCCAGCAGTTAAAGTTAAAAACATAGCAAAAGATGGGAAATTTCTCTAAAAGGATTCAATAATAATGCATCTCTTTAAATTCATCAATTGCTAACAGCATCAATGAGCGACTTCTCCTTGATTCACACCAGTCTTAACACGCTTATAATAATGTTCAAACACTGCTTCAAGAATCTAGTTTCTTACAAAGTCAGCTTCTTCTTGTAATAATTATTCAACAAATAGTTCCCTTTATGAAATATTTACACTGCAGTAGCCTTTCTCTTCAAGAAAATGTTTCATCTTTTTATTTGTGGCTTTGTGCATTCCTCTTGTGATCTAAAATAGAAGTACATATTCAGTAGGGGCTATTATGCTAGCAGGTGATGTGAGGAATTTAGCTACAAGTACTTTGAATGCACAAACCTTTGATAATCTCGAAATTTCCCTTAGTAGCTCAAATTTAGTGCTACTTAACACATAACATTTGCTCAAATTTAGTGCTACTTAACACACAACATTTTTTGTCTTTCAAAAACAAACACATAACATACTTTGATGTATACAAGGACTATTACTATGCTAGCAGGTGATGTGAGGAACTTAGCTACAAGTACTTTGAATGCACAAACCTTCTATGATCTCAAAGTTTCCCTTAAACAGTAGCTCCATTATAGTGCTACATAACTTATAATATTCTTTGATGTATGCAAGGAATCAAATCCCAAAAATAGAAAATAAAAAAATAAAAAAAAAAAAAAAAAAGAAAGTAGTGTGCATAAAGAGCAATTAAGTACTGAAAAATATTACCAGCATTGACCCCGTAGAACCTTCCTTGTTTCCATCAAACTCAGATAAGACATCAAAAGCATGTAACTTCCAGTCCAATGTTTGAGTAACCACCACACTCCCCAAGCAAACATTAGCATGAATCTGTTTCAGAAAAAGTATTAGGACAATAAATCAAATTGCCAGCGACTAGAGTGCAAAGACATAAACACATTCAAACTTATATACTGAAAACAATGAACTAATTGTGAAAGAAATGATGAATTTTGGTTCATATCCCCAACAAACATGGGGCAGAAATGAAAGTGCAATAGAGCTCAAGTTACACCCTCTGTATTCCTTTGAATATTCCACTTCTTATATGGTCAAACGTCAATAACTAAAACCGCAATTTTATACTATTACATAAAGCATAATCATGTGGAATCTTGCCAAATTTGTTCAAAGTTCATTTTCAACATCTTAACATTTTTAAATTATTTTAAACCGTCTGAAAATATTTAAAATTAAAGGTGAGCACTTTAGACCAATAGATACAAAGTTTATCCAGCCGCACAAAAAAAAAAAAAAAAAAAAAAAAAAAAAATCATACAAAAACAAATATCTAGGCTAATAAAATAGAGCCATCTTAAAGGAAGATTAGCAACACTCACACAGATTAAAATTAGATAAAATACAACGGAAAAAGGAAGTAATGTCTTTCAACCACCATATGATTTCCAAGTCACCCAAATAGTAAGATTATAGATTAAACAAATAACAATAACAATAAAACTTGTTAATCATCAAATTTTATTAAAGCTGTAAGCCAAGAAGAGAAATCTTACAAGCTTACAATCATTATTCAAAAAGCTCACTGCTTTGCCGATCTGGTGCAATCCCCAGGCATAATACTCATCCCTGCCGCCAAAAAAGAGTGAAACAAAACCAAAGAAAAAATAACATTGAAGAGCTTTAAGTTATCAAAAAGAAAGGAAACCAAACACAAAACTACATCAAATCACTTCCAGTATCATAAGACACAAGAATTAGGAACAGACACACGTATTATAATAACATTCTTTTCTGCAGTAAATTAAAAATTAAAGCAATTTTTGAGAATCTCGTCGGATTTTTTCTGATGAAATTAAAAAAGAAAAAGTTCATACATCACTCTTATTCACTTTCACCAAATTGCAAACATCTAATAATGAAAAATTGTAATAAACACAAGGCATTGAATAAATTTTTTAAAACGAACAGTAGTATCATATGGTCCTAAAGAAAGGGAAAGGCAATAACTACCTTGATTCCCTTCCTTTTGACCAATATTATCATTACCTTTACCCCTCTCATTCACCCACTTTCCTCTACTATGATTCCCCCCCCCCCCCCTCCTCTTAAAACCCCAAATTAATCATCCTAATCCCTTAACTCTTCTACACCCAACCACCTTATCATTACCTTTACCCCTCTCATTCACCCACTTTCCTCTACTATGATTCCCCCCCCCCTCTTAAAACCCCAAATTAATCATCCTAATCCCTTAACTCTTCTACACCCAACCACCTTAATTACAAATTTGAACACCCACTACACCATATCACCACCTGTCCCATTTTCCTAATGCCTAGATTTGCTAAACCCAATCACCGACAAACCGGCCTAACCACCAGTGCCACCCCATCAAAAGCCCTCCAAACCACTCACCCACCATAAAAACCTACCCCGAACTTCAAAAATACCCACCCACCTTAGAAAACACCTAGTCCACCTTCTAATTACCTCCAAAACCCACCATCACCATAACTACCCCACCCTCCCACCCCACAATGTAAACATACCCAAACGACCAGAAAAACACCACCCAACCCCCTAAATTTCACCCCAACCACCTCTAAAATAACCTATCCACAAAAAAAACCACCCCACTAACACCAAAACAGCTTTTAACCATTTGAAAATCACACCACTTACCCTAAACCAACCTTACACATTAAGAAATCTCACCCCAAGAAAAAAATTAAGTAGATCTAAGAAAGAATATAGGATAAAGGAGAAAAGGAGAAGAAGTGGCGACAGTGGCATTAGAGGGGAGTGGCAATGGCGGTGGAGGGGAGGATTGGTGGTGGTTGCAGTAGATGAAAGGGATGGATGATGTTGGTTATATGGTTTCCATTTCTGTTTTAAATATAAACAACCTACGAGAAAGGAGGGTTTTGCTTTCCTTTCTCCTTCTTTCCCTTTCTTATGTCTTTCCCTTTATTGTTTCCAAACGCCCCCTTGTCTTTTCTCCAAGATATAAAGAATCAAGCATACAAAATCAAAAAGAAAAAAAGGTAGAGCTCAAATTAGTATAAAAGTTTGAAGCAAAACCCTTCTACTTGGGCATCTCACCTACCCAACCCCTTTTGCCTTCAATCAGTCATGGTCCTCTCACTTATCATATAAAATCAATGTAATTTCCCTTCCTTTTCTTCTCAAAAAAGAATAATAAAAAGGAAAAATTGACGGGAATAATCCCAACTTTGTTCGATTCGCCCAAAATTATCCCAACTTTTGATTATTTTTTAATAATCCGAACTTTAATATGAATTTGCTTTCCTGGTGAATAGTTTGAATAGGTATTTTTTTTTTAAAAAAAAAAATTAATGTACACGTGTCATCACATGATTGGTCAAATATAAGTTTAATTTTAATTTTAATTTATATTATTGATTTAATTATTTAATTAATTAACTTAAAAAAAAATTTAAAAAAAAAAAAAAACACCAATGCAACAACCGCCGCCCTCAGCATGACCCCCACCTCTAACGGCCTCCCCCGCTGGCGAAGCTCACCGCACTCCTCTCCCCTTCAGGTTTGATTTTATGGGTTGTTTAAGGTAGGCTTCCCGTTGGGTTTTCTAGGGTAGTTTTGAGTTGAAATTAGGGTTTTGGGGGCCGGCGAACAGGGGACGAAAGTTGTTACGGGGAAGGAGGGGCGTTCATGCGGTGGATTGGGGAGGGGGAAATGGGAAGAGGGCGGCACGTCGGGGTGGGGATTTGGGGAGTAGAGTTTGTTCGTGGGAAGGGGAAAGGGGAAAGGGGTAAGGTGGGCTTCGCCGGCGAGGGAGGGGTTGTTTGCGTCAGCGCCTACCGGGGAATGGCTCAGGCGCCCGCAGCCAAGATTAGGGTCAGCCGCTGGTGGCTACGGTTGCTGGGCCGCTGGTGGAGTTTTTTTTTTAATTTTTAAAAAATTCTTTTGAAGTTTTTTCAATTTTTTTTTTTAACTTTTTAGTTAATTTTTTAAATTTTTAATTTATTTTTTTTGACCAATCACATCTTCACACGTGTCAAGTGACTTGTTATAACAAGTTTTATGACCATTTGGGACCGTTAGAAGCAAACTCATATTAAAGTTCGGATTATTAAAAAATAATCAAAAGTTGGGATTATTTTGAGCGAATCGAGCAATTTGGGATTATTTCTATCAATTTTTCCTAAAAAAAATGTAAAAAATAAAAAAGAGAGAGAGAAGAAATTTATGATAAGCAACAGACCTCCAATCACAAGACTAATGCGCAAAGGTCACCTATCTTTAGTAAGAAAAAGCCCCAACATCACACATATCACACCCCTCTCTTGTAGGTTTAGGCTTCACTAACAATAAACTGAACAACTCCTAAATCTGAAAATTGATGTGATAAGGAGGATTTCTTTTTTTTTTTTTTTCCTTTTTTTGAATACCAATTTAAAAATAAGACATATAAAAATGAGGGAGTAAGAGGTTTTGTTTCAATTATTCTTCAATGTTCAAAACTGGTGGTTGTCACACACTAGAGAAAATTTAAATTTTGGATTTATTTTTAAGATCCTTAATGATATATATCGGGATCTATAAGTCTAACAGCATACAGAATATAATTAGTAAGAGGTACAATTCTAACCAGTAATCACTCTTCTATGCTTCTAATTCCTAGATGTCATTTCTAATACACCCACATGTATTATAAAAAGCCTAATTTTAGCAAACAAAATCCAAGGCATATAGGCTATTGTTAGTCCAATCATTCAAACAAATTTAAACTCATAGGTTCACTAGAGTGGGGCTAGAATTTTTCCTAGAGGACTCATTTTTTCCTTGGGAACGACTTCCCTATTAAGGGTTTTCTACCTTTTGGATCTACTTGTGTAATATATTTCTAGTTATGAGTGAAATGACACTCTAAGATTTACCCTAAAAAGGAATACAAGCATTAATGGACTAGGAAGAATCAATATAATTCATATAGAATGAGGAACTTTTTTTTTTTTTTTTTTTGAGGAAAATAGAAGAGGAACTTGATAAGTAAAGAAAAATGAAATTTAAAAAATATAGACTGTAAGAAAATATATAATAAATAATAATAACATATAGAGACATAATTTAGTCACACAAAATATTAGTAAAGTACACATACCTTTGTTTGCCATCTAAACCCAACTCCTTGATTTTTTCTGACAATGGCGTAACAGGTTCAGTAACAATATAAATCGTGATTTTGGTATTAGATCCATCAAACATCTCAACCTCAGTACTATGAAGAAATGATAATATATTAGGATGTCTAACCTGCAAAAAAAAGCCAAGACAGCATCTTCAAGTACACAAATATTTAAGAAAAATCAAGTGGAGTAGGAAGCATCGAGCAAAACAGATGGTCAACCACCAAACTGCCAAAGGAGAAAAATGCACCAAACAAGGCAGCTGGAGAACCAGACATGTCTGTCACCCTTGGATAGCTATTTATATGGTGGATTTTATCTTCAATTGACAGAACAAAAAAAAAAATTCAGACAATACTTCAATTAAAAGATTATCTGTGGGTCTTGAATACCAATTTTTACTAGAATCTCAACACTCTCTAATATATGGTTTATAATTGTCCTACCCAAGGTATTGTGTACCCTGAATCCTGATCCACGTTGAATTGTGACACTAGTATGCTGCCATATATGTCATGTCCAGGTTCCCTCCCTACGCCCCCACATAAAGTTCCTAGTTGACTTAGGCACAAATTTTAATAATAATTGTTGAGTTTAAAAAAAATTAGCGGAAGTAGATGGAGAAAAAAGCAACTTAGATAATGCTTAATGTCAGAAAGAATAGATGTATTGGAGAGAGAAGTGGAAAACTAATTTCAAACCATTAAATTTTATTTTGTAAGGTAAAAAGAACATATTCAGGAATATCCTAAATGGTGATATGAATCTATATTCTAAAACTGAAGTTGGGTTTGTTTGATAAAGAGTTGCAATGGGTTTCCCAGCAGTTGATATCCAGAAGAAGAATGCTCCCCAGTCCTCCTGAAGCTTTATTAAACTTGGGTGGGGTGACTGGGGTCACAAGTGAAGATACCAAATCCCCAACTGCAGAAGAACTTTTTCCATTGCAAGTGACAACAGTTGTGCCATTAGGAGAAAGAACTAATTAATCATCTTTTGCTCTCTTGTCCTGTTGTCCATAAGTTCTTTCTCTTTGGCACTAATCATTAGCCTTGTTAGGGGTAATATGGGTATAAGTGTATAACCTAGTTTGTTAAAGGATGTGTTTGTTGCCAAGAAAAGATTGAACCATTGAATAAAGTTTGGTTGGTTAAAGTTGGAAAACAAATCCATTAGCAATATGGCGATACATTTGGAGAGGAAAAAGGCAATGGATTTTTAAGGGATTTCCCCCACTGAAATATCAAGTTCCATTTTGTGAGGCTGTTATTAGTTCGGTCAAGTTTTGCCTCGTGAACGCCATCAGAATTTTCTAGATTACTTTGACCATGACTTGAAGGCATTAACTTATTCAAGAATGAAATACAATTAGAACTTAATAGGTTTAAGGGAATATAGTAACGTGAGTGGCATACCGTCCGCAATCGCTTTACCCCATTGCGCCCAGCAGCTATATGACCATCTTGGGCACTTCCTGAAAGAGAGAATATTGAAACCGGAGACCCATCATCCTGGAACAATAGATCAATGATACGGAATTAATAAACTTTAACAAGATAAATACCTTTTCAACAGCCCGTGCGCACACACACACACACGCACATAAAAAATAAAAATATAAATAGCTTGGGAAAACATACTTGATCTTTGTCAAGCAAAAGATTATATTAAATATTAAAACCACCAACACTTTGCAGATGCACTTGCACTCCAATACTCCATGCCTTAACAATGAATGGCACTAAGCAAAACCCAATGTGATCATCATAGAAGTAATTCTTACTTTAGAAAGAGCTTTTCAGAGGTGCAAGTGTCCTATCCTTATCACCAAGAATCTTGTCAACATTTTGGAAGGTGGGGGCAAGTTACTCTTCTCTTTCTAAAGACATGCATGAATTGGGAATAAGGTATTAATAGGGTAATAAAAGTCAAACTAAAGAACATGAAAGTAAATAGAAGTAGTAGTAAGGAAAGATGAGATAGTGATAGTATAACTGTAAGGGGATTATGTACTTATGTTGTGATGGTGCGGTAAGAGGTGAAGAAATGGGAAATGTTACCCTCATTTTGGAGGTAAAACTCATCCTATAGTGAGGGTGGGATACGGTTACCCTCATTATGAGGGTAAAAAAATTTCCATCACACTTTTTTCCTCATATCACCCCTACCTTATTTCATCTTCAACTCCTTATCTCTTGTAAGATCACCTCTAATCACTTATATTTTCCCTAGTTCAACTTTATTAGTCCCTTAGAGCCGTTTGGTATGGGGTCCTCAAGAAAGGGTAAGGGAATGAACTAACTTGATTCCCTTACTTCTTGTTTGTTAGGTCATTTTTTTCACTCCATTTCCCCTCTTGTTTCCCCCACTTCCCTCTACCATGATTCCCCACCCCCAAATGGTATTTCCATTCCCTTTCATAAGCCACCCACACAATAGTACCCACCAACACTACCACCTCCAACCAAGCTAAAGTCACCTTCATCACCACCACTTCCACCTTCATCACCACTGCTAGCACCACCACCCATAACAAATCAAACCAAACCCAACCACTGAATACCACCTTCACCACCCTGGGAACACCATATCAACCACCCAAAACCAACCTCACCTTCTCCAAAACCACGCCCCACCAGCAGGACACCACCCCAACCCACCGGTAAAAACAACCATTCAAAAACCTATAAGGCTAAAAATTTGAAAAAAAATAAAAATAGTTAAAAATGAGAAATTACCTTTTAATATCTTCAACTAGATTAGTGCCCGTGCACAGTAGTAATAATATTTTTTCCCTAATTAATATGTGATGATATAATATAAAAATAAGGCAACTCATGTGGAATAAACAAATGCACTGTATATAAGAAAGATGAAATAATAAGGCAAAATATTATTTAAACTACATAATTGAGAAAAAAGTTATATTATTTTTGATTAGTTTTGCTTAAAATATTTAAAAATAATATAAATTATATTACATTAATGATGCATGTTATTCACAATAAAACTATACAATGTAGATGTTGTATGGCATTTTATTAATGAATTAATTTAGTTCAAAAAAAATAAAAAAATAAATAAAAATAAAAAACCTTAATAAAGCTGAGATCATATATTTGTATTGGCGGAAATTTTTTTAATGATAGCATGATATATGTCCAAAATAATCGATGTAAGCATGACCTATTTTAGTAATAGTTAATACGAAGTAGATTTTTTGAAGGAAAAAAAAAAGTTATAAGTTGGTAAAATTATTACAAAAATATTTAACAAAAAACTAACTCAGGTATTATTATTATTTCATAAGATTTCAAATCAACATCATGATGTTTTTTTGTTCCAATGAACTCCACTATTGTACAACTATATAATGGTAATTTAAATGTTAATATTGTATTTTTGGCTCCATTATTTTAAACTCTCCACCATATTTTAACCTTCTAAATTATAGTTAATTCTCCCTTAATTAAAAGGTCTCAAAATATAATATAACTATTTAATGTAAATAAAATACAAAATAAAAAGGAATACAATTATTATAGGAAAAATTGCTTTAAATAATACCACCTTTCACCCGTCCACTAAAAACAAATCCACCTTTTGTTTATTTCAGAATAATACCACCTTTGGGGGTGTCCGCTTTTAACAAGTTGTAACCTGTTGGTAACTTGATTAACAGGTTATATGGACACGTGTCATCATTTTATTGGTCTGAAAATAAAATTTGTTTTTAATGTTTTTAACTTTTTAAAATTATTATTATTATTAATTTAATTTATTTTTTGTAAAAAAAAACACCAGCCACCACATCTCCCACCTTTCAGCCACCTCCTCTCCCCCTCCCCCACACACAACGACTCCGCCGACGCCCAGCTCCACCACCACCTGCACCGAACCCCTACACAAAAGCCCCACCAAACGCTATTGCCGCTCCAACACCTCGCAACAACCTCCACCACCGCAGCCTAAAAGACCGCACTCCCCGCCGCCCAACTTATCTCTCTCCGCCGCACCGCCGCTGATGCCGCTCCCCTCGCCTTATCCAAATCGAAACCCTTAAATCCATCACCCACCCTAAAAAACCCTAATCGAAACCGTTGCCGACGGTTGGGGTTTTTCGAGGGTGAGTAATGGATTTTAGGGGGTTTGCTAGTTCGAGGGTGGGTAATGGAGATGGATTTTGGGTAGGGGTTTGCTAATTCGAGGAAGAGGGAAAAGGGGGAAGGATCGGCACGGGCGCTGATGCCGACGCCGACGCCAAAGGGGGGATCTGGGTGTGGCCGGCGCCGGCGGGTAGAGAGTGGGGCGCGCCAGAGAAAGGGAAGTACGTAGGTGGCAGCTGTTGCGGTTTTTTTTTTTAAAAAAAAAATTTATTTTAATTATATTAATTGTTAACCATAATTAAAGTCCTAATTAAGAGTTAATTAAAGTGTTAAACGAAGTTATTACAAGAAAAAATCAAAAGGTTGACTGGTCACTAAGGTTGCACGTAAAATATCCTGTTTAAAGCGGACACCCCCCAAAGGTGGTATTATTCTGAAATAAACAAAAGGTGGACTTGTTTTTAGCGGGCGGGTGAAAGGTGGTATTATTTAAAGCAATTTTTCCATTATTATAAAGATAATATATAATATTAGGAATAATATATTATTATAGATTTTATAGTTGTATTAAACAAATATTCTAAAAATAAAAGATTTTTGCTAAAAAAGGGAGGGGGAGCTTTGGAGGGAAAAAATAGCACCAAGAAGTGACACGTGTCATTCCAGGTGTCCGTTTTAGTATTATGTTATTGATTATGGGCTTTAAAAGGTCAAATTTACCATTAAAACCTTGAATTTGAGCTTCAATGGTGGTGGTGAAACAATAAGAAGAGGAGAGACAAGGGGTTGCAATGGCAGCAAGGAGAAGGGGGCGGTGGCTGGGGCTGGGGCGGGGGAGGGGGAGGGGGCAAGAAATGACGGCAATGGTAGGGCGACAACCATAAAGGGTGACATCAACATATGAATGTGTGGTGTAGTGGTGGTGCAATGGTAAGAGGAGAGAGAAAGGTGACTCACCAACTATTACCCAAACAACAATTTACATCAAAGGGTTTTGCTTTCAATTCTCTCTCTTACCCTTTCTTGATTTCATTCCGTTTACCCTATGCGAACCAAACAGCCCCTTAATACATTACCATCAATCCAAGCATAGCCTATGGATAACCAAATACCCTTTCTCCTCTCCTGTACATTGCTACTTTCGCTCTTTTACGTTTATTCATTTCCTTTTGAAACGTTTGTCAAAGCACATTTTAAATCGTCAAAATTTATAATTACATGATATTAGTGATAATCTAAAAGTACTCATCAAGACAAATCAACAGCACCACACTTTACTATGTTTTTTTCTCATATGTAGGAAAGAACTTAGAATAGTTTCTTAAGCTATGAATAGTGTCTACTCTGTACGAGAAGAACTTTTAGAAATGGAGTGAGTTACAATTCATGCTTCTAACATAACCTCCTACACTTTTCTAGTGCCATCAATTGCTATTACACTATGCAACAAGCCCCATCATGCAAATCCAAACACACCTTACCACTATTAACGTAATCTTTCTCTCATTGCTTTCTCTCTCCCTCCTTTCCATCCATATATGATCTTGGACCTCATTGAAGATTGGATGTTTCTCTCTCTAAAGGAAGAAACAAAATCTATTAGGCATTTTCTCCACTTCAATAGGAGCATCAAATCCTCAAAAGAAAAATTAGATAAAAAACACACTTGTAAGCTTCTTCCCTATCTTCTCATTTTCCGTTCCTTTCCTTCTCTAGTTAACTAGGTTGCAATTAAGTTCTTAAGGCGACAACTTCCATGGGCTAACAAGAAAATGATCAAACCTACCTTTATGCACTAACAGACTAGTAATGGAAGGGATGGAAAGGGGGGACAAAGTAAGAGAAAATAGGAGTTTTTAAAACAAGGGAAATTATATAATAATTATCCAAAATATCTCAGAGGAAAAAATTTTAACCCTAGAAAAAATATCTTTGAAACTATCTCCTCCTAAATCAACTCTTCTAATATATGTATTGATACCACACATGCCCTAAACACATTCAAACTGCAACCAACTAACCCATAAAATCAGAATACCGATTCAATATCAATCAGCAACATTCTGCTGCGCCTCACCAAACTAACTCATCCCAGGTGCAGTTTACATCACTAGACCAAAGCCAAATAGCAATTGCATATCTAAGATCCTAGTCAAACATAGAACCCCAATTCATCCAACCATCTTTCAATCACAACTAACTGCAGGAGAAATCGACAACCATTACATGTCTTACTCTAACCAGCACATCCAACTAATGAAACGAGCTTGAATATCAAACAAAAAAAAAAAATTAAAATAACTTGGAAAGACCTGTAAACACCCATCAAGACAATTCCCAATTGCCAAAAATCCAACCCTTTCACAGCAATCAAGTAATTGATACCATCCAGCTACACGAGTCGAACCAAACCACTACGAGATCGAGTTAAAATGAACACTATGAATTCAATTAGAGCCAATACAATCAATAAACATAGTACATTCATCTCAAGAAGACTTTCCGACTAACGTAACGATTTTCGCCGACAATACGATTCAGATTCCCACTAATCACCCCAATAAAAAATTCCAATCACACCAAAAACATAGTGCAATTTACAACAAAATTCAATTCAATCAACAAAGTCACAGCAATTGCTAACTTGAGCACCAAAATTCAATCACCCACCAAAATTAGAGGAAATTGATTACAAAAAATTGCAGAAAAAAGTTAAAAATTTACCTTGGAAGTGCCTTGAGAATGAACCCAAGAACCCCAAGCAGAGGAATATGGTTCCCCAATATTGTAGGGTAGATCCTTTACGCCAGTGCCAGATCCTGCAACTACTCCTTTCAAGAACTTGAACATCTTTAGCTTTTTGCTTTACGCTTCTCGATCTCGGAGATTGAGATTGAAATTGAAGATGAAAGATGAAAGAGAGTAGTGCAAGGCCAACTTGAACGAATGAACGAGCAATTGATGTGCGATCTGTAATATTCAATGGAATACCAACAGAATTTGGCCTTTAGGAGAGAGAAGGTTCAATGGTTAATACGTGATATTGTAGTTTTTTATTCGGTTATATTACGAAATGCCACGAGTAATTTCGAAATTCACCAAATGTCATAGCGTTTTTCGTAATTCACCAAATGTCACTGAGGTTTAGTATAATATCACCAAATGTCATTTTCGTTAGTTGACCGTCACTATCCGTTAGTTGACCCCACCACTTGCCACGTGTCACCTTCTGATTGGTTCGTTTTTAAAAAAAATATTTTTTTAAAAAAAAAACAGAAACCATTGAAACCACCCCAGCCACCACCCCAAAACCCTGCCCCTCCCCTTACCTTGCCGAAAAACGGCCGACCCTTTAGCAACCCACCTGACCCACCGCCAACCCCCAAAACCACCCGCAAAACCCCCAAAACCACCGGCTCCGTTACAACAACGCATCTCCACCACTAATTCACAGCCACCACGCGCAGCTCCTCTCCCATTTACAACCTGCTCCGCCAGAAATCCCGCAACCCCTGCTAGCCACACACAATTAATCACAGCCGCACCACCAGCCTTCGCACCATTGTAGCCGCATAAACCTCAATTAAGCCCCAATTTGATTTGAATTGTTCGGGGAGGTGGAGGAAGGGAGTGGGTTTTGGATTTTGTGTTTAAAGCTTCGGTGGGTCGCGATGGGATAGGAGAGGGGAAGGGGAAGGGTCACCGGCGGCCGGCGCGCCTTCTGGTGCTAGCCCCGGCGGCAGGGGGTGGTGGTGGCAAGGGTTTTGGGGTGGGCAGGGGGCAGGGAGGAGGTGGTGGCTAGCCACCTCTGAGTTCCTTTTTTTTTAATTTTTTTGTTATTTTTTTATTTTTTTTCTATTTTAAAAAACGAACCAATCATAAATTGACACGTGGCTAGTGGTGGGGTCAACTAACGGTCAACAGTCATTAATGGCACTCGGTGATTTTTTGTTAAAACTCGGTGGCATTTGGTGAATTTTGAAAAGGTTCATGGCATTTGGTGAATTTTGCAATTGATCAGTGGCATTTCATGAAATATCGGTTTTTTATTGGTAAATAAAAACAAAACCCCTAATTTGGTAAAAAACAAAAATAACTTCGATGGCAATTTGGTAAAAGAAAACTAACTCTAAGCGACAATTTGGTATAAAAAAAAAAAATTCAGGCGACATTTAGACCAAAATATCTTTTTTTTTTCCAATAAACTCTTCAAAAATCCTAATTTAATTCGTTAATGTGTTTTTAAATTAATTTTTTTCCATTTAAAAATTTGTATTAATATGCCATCCCCTTTTTATTTTGATAAATCCCGATATCAAATTTTATCTCCAACCTCTTTTTAAAAAGGAATTTCGTTAATTAGGGGTTGGAAAATTATAATGCTTTTTTACTTCAAATTGTTAATGCCCTAAAAGGGGTGGGAAAATTTTTGTAAAAAAAAAAAAAAAAAAAAAAAAAAAAAAAAAAAACCACGAAAAACGAACTAAATAAAGCATTCGGGAGAAGGGTTGTCGGAATTTTTGTTGTTTTTTGGGTTAATTGTCTCCTATGATAATTTTTTTTACTATATCTTCATTTGAGGTTAGCTTTTTTTACCAAAGTGTAGCTGAAGTTTTTTTTTAGCCAAATTGTCGATACAGGTCTTTTTTATTTTACCAATATGGTCAATTGGCCCCACCCCCAAGCCTTTTCCATTCCCTTTCCTTAGCCACTACTACACCACTATTGTAATACTCCTCATGATTGCTTTAAAGGGAATTAATATACTACTCATACCAACAAGATGCATCTTCCTTTTAGGGAGCTCATATGTTAAGATACTTCTCAGTTAAACGTGCTTGGCTGGGAGTAGTCTTGGGATAGGTGACCTCCTGGTTTTCCCAGAATGCGCATGAGTAAGGACAAAATGCGCCGAAAGGACTTGTGTTGGTCTGTGAGGACAGTTGTTGGCCCTTGATGCGCATTTCGTGACAATAGGCCCCCTCCCTAATTTGTTTGGGGTCGGGGGTGTTACAACCATACCCAGGCACCTCGCCGAAAACCCAGTCAGCTTGCGAGAACTCACCTTGCCACCGCGCCGCAGACCCATTTGCCATATGTAAGTTCTCTTTCTCTCTCCTCCATTTCCAAGGCTTCGTGTTCTTCTTGATTGTGTTTGTCATTGTTTGTTGCTTGATTGGATTTGTTAAATCGATTTCGATTGAAGACTTTGTGTGATTTTTCGCCGAAAACCTAAGTACTTTTTCTGATTTGAAATGCTTGTTTTGGAAGTTATATTCTGTCTTGAATAGGTGATTTCTGTGTTTGTAATTAGGTTTTTCTATTCTTTGGCTTTGGATTAAGGAATTTTCGCAGTTGATTAAGTTATGTAAGGGGCAGTCGACGGTTATGCGTGAGTGGGGGAAGGTTTCTCAGGGAGGGGAGGGGCGGCGAGGGTGGTGGAGATGCGACGAGAGGTGGTGAGTTCCGGCGAGGTGGTGGTTGGGCGGTGGGGTGGCTTGGTGATGGCTGGAGAAGTGGGAAAGTGAAGAAAGAGGGGGTTATGGGGGTGGTGGTGGTGGTTCCCTTTGTTTTATTCATTCCCTTTGTTCATTCCATTCCTTTTACCCCGTGCAAACCAAACGGCGTTTTCAACATACTCCTTTTCTTTTTCCTCTTTCTTGATAGTTGTACTTAATCCCCTTTGGTGCTAAAAAATGCTAAACATACTCAGTTATAGGCTTGATTCTTCTTTGATCATATGGATGCGTCTTAGAGAATTTGGAGCTCATATCATGTACCTAATGTTTCAATGTTGCCTATAATGTTGATTTGATATGAATGTCATTAGACTTAATATGGTTTCTTTGCCGAGCAATATGCAATATTATAGGGTGCTTTCTTTTAGAAACATTTGACATCTTAGTATAGATAACAATATACTCTGGGGGTGTCTAAAGTTATGATTGTTGTAATGCCGATTTTTTTGGTGCTAGTTGATCATTTCAACTCTTTTATTTATGTGATTTCAAATTCGATTGGAAACATACCTGATTCATTATGACAGCTTTTAGACCTGTCCTCCACTATCCATATCATCGTCATCTCTTTCTGCAGTCCGAGTGGTAATTTCTTGTACCTTTTTTAAATCTGGAGTAGTTTTTGCTTAAACTAGTCAAAGGCATGTGCTACGCCCATATAACTTTATAAGTATAAATTGATGAGTAGTAATAGGCAAGAAATACAATTAAACAAAAATCAGAATAATAATTCTCTGTATGTTGTTACTGTTACCGCTATTCTTAGAAATATATTATTCTTAGAAATATAAATATATATATCATTCATTATTCATGTAGTTGGCCTATGTATTGATTACCTTTTCCTAAATAATATTCCATCGTTCCAAACTACATTTGAGTAATAGTCATTTTTAACGCTGGATGGGATGGCCAACTAACTATATTCGGAAATATCTAGTATTTCACAATTGTAACACCCTAGAAATCTCTTTCCTTTAAAATACCTGTTTTACCCTTTTTAAAACACAAATAGGAAATCATAAGGTATTACTACCACCGTGATAACGGCTAAGACATTTATCAAAGACACACAGCGGAAGACTCTTTTCAAAATCTTTCAAAACAAAGTAAAAGTACAACAGTCCAACCAAATGAAAGTAAAGTCAAATCAAAGTCAAACGAAGTCAAGCCTATAACTTGGAACCATTGTAGGCCCTTTCAAAACCAAAGTATTTAAAACCAATGCGTTAGTGTAGGCATTCAATATTAATAATCCAACAATAAATAATAAACACATATTTGAAAGAAACTAGAACAAGATTTGCTCTTCACTTAAACCTCAACATGAATATGGCGCATCACCTGAAAAGCTTCTCTTTAATTGTCCCTACTACTTGATTAGGGTAAAAATAACCATGACAAATGGACCAATCCAGACCTGCCACGTGTCCGCCATAAGGACCAATCAGCGTCCGTGCACTTGTCACTCTGAGAGGTCCAACATGGACTAATCACGCCACGCCACGTGCACGTGGCCCACGATCTGCCAACCTGGAAAACGGCCAACTGGGCCCAATTCCCGAGGCAAGCCCAATCAGTCCTAGGTTTACCATTTAACCTAGTATTGGGCACGTACTTCGAGGCTATAAAACAGTAATTAGCCTCCATTAAACAGATTCAGAATTAATTACTCATCTCACCAAGAGAAGCCTAAACACACGTGCATTCTCACTACTAGACCAGACTTAGCAATTAATTGTACACCTTGATCACTCCTCCCCCTAGAAGAACCAGATCACCTTTACTTTTCCGCACCTTTTACTCCTTAAACACGTTCTAACTTGATCGTTGGAGGCGGAGCTCCCACCAACCGGAGTTTCCGTTGTTTTGCAGGTACAGGCGCACGGATTCAGTCCCGGAATTGTAACTCTCCCGCAGGACATCAAAAAACCCCGAAACACTACTCACCATAAGAAATGGGTCGTCGTAGAGCCAAGATAAAGACAAGGCCAATATGAACACAAAACACAACAACTAGCAATGCTGAGTACATAAACGTAATAGGAAACACACTAACATGATAGCATCCTAGCAATAACAACAAAACTTACCTTGCCTCAGAGTTCAACCTAAAAACAATAGACACAACATGGACTCATTACTTTACTTATTTTGATAATGCATCGAACGGATTTCCCACCAAATCCTTACCCCAAAGAATTGGGATAAACTACTCTGAGAGCTAACCGGGTAGGCATAAATGTCACTTGAGAGTGACGGACGTCCTGCGCAAAAAAATAAAAAGGAAAATGCAGCATCTTGTACTTCCAGTAGAAGTTATGATCAAATATAAAGTCACATAACCCCCCCCCCCCATATGTAACATCCCAATAATTCTATCTTTAAACCTGTAAATACCTTTAATAAAATCCAAGAGAATTACTGACGTACTACCGCCACGTGTTCAAACGTTAAGGCTAATTCAGAATTTAGCAGCGGAAAAACCAACTCAGTTATAAATAAGTTCAAAACCAATGAACAAAACTAAATTAAGTCATACAAGTTG
The DNA here is from genome assembly GCF_001683475.1 of Chenopodium quinoa. Classification (NCBI taxonomy): domain Eukaryota; kingdom Viridiplantae; phylum Streptophyta; class Magnoliopsida; order Caryophyllales; family Amaranthaceae; genus Chenopodium; species Chenopodium quinoa. The sequence goes on along the minus strand of NW_018742552.1, from coordinate 228,540 downwards.
GAACCATTAAATCCCTTATTCAAAACCCAATAAAAGTAGTAAATAAATCAAACCAGAGTTTAATAAATTCAAACTTATGAAATGAAATAAACTGTGAACAATAACCAACACTCCACTCAAAATCCCACAACCTTGATGCAAGTCCAGACTCTGTAAACACCTGTGATTAATCTGCTCCCCAATATTACAAGTGTAAAAATAGGATCATTATAGGGTCATTGAAAGGCGAAGGCCATGACCAAGAAAAAGATACACAAAAGCACGCAATCAGCAACGCTGAGTACATACAAGTTACGAAGTAACAGAGAATTCCTAGCATCCTACTAATTAAAATCAACACACAACAATTTAATAATTGACTCAAGTACATGACTCAACCGTTAATATTACTAATACTTCTCTAATTGGCTCTGATTATTTCATGTCATCATTTTTTTTTATATTAGATTAAGCAATAAACAAGATTGTCTCCCCATGCTCCAATTCAGAACATCAATAAAAGAAAAATCCCATGCCTCCTTTCGGAAACATCAATAAACATCCGATGGTAGACGGGCGCGACTCCGTGGCCATAGCTAGTATGAGATCTCATCTAACTCCTTATAGTTTTAAAAAGTATTTGAAAACAAGAGACTCATAGATCAGACGGCCTCTACAAAGTGTATGGCTAATACCCCGTGTACCCCAACCCCTGTTTGTCATTGCTCTGGATGTGCACGGATCCAGAGTTTTATTGTTCATCCATCTTGCACTATACGTGATTTACAAGTTTAAACTTGATGATGACTCAAATGCAAAACAATCCAACCAATCAAACATTAATCATTCAAGCAATTCAAATTTCCAATTTAATTCTTGATTTATTTGTGACAACAAATTTTATTATTGAATCCTTTAACTACCTCGGTGTATAAACACCTTAAGTGCATAAGGCACCTTAAATCCTCAAACTCGTCTTTTAAGACTTCAATTCTCCCTTTACTCATTCCATTTCATAAACATGAACGAGTAATAAGATAATTCATTCCACATATTTATGTACCTTTACCTCTTAGCTCATCTTGCAATTTATTGCATAAATAATACTTACAAGATAAATCATTACGCATTCTCATACATGAATCAAAACCAATCATCACATTAATCATCAATCAAACTCACTACCGTACAATTTCAACCAATCCACAAGTTTTCCTAACATGATTCTAAATTTTTCAAGTCCTTAAACATGCTCCTAAAGTCAAGGTTTTTTGTATCCTTGTATGTACCTTGAGTAAACGAGTTGGTTGGCTACTTTAGGAACTAGAAATCGCCCTCTACAAAGTCCTCTCCTAAACCAAACAACAATAATTCAATCAATACCCAAGCAATATAATTTACAACAATACCAAACTACTTTAAAACCCCTTAAACCATTGAAATAATGCCTTTAAATTATTCACAATAGTCAAAGTTAATAATGTAATAGTTCAACTATAAGTTTATATGTTAAAATCATGAAAATATAGCTTATAACATGGAATTCCAACAACTTTAAAGTAAGGAAAATAATCTGAAATTTTAGTTTAAGATTATAAAATAACCTCATAGACATCTCTAAGCTACTTGAATAATCATTATGTAGTAGGTTAGTAGGTTAAAAACCTAAAATTCCATCATAAAACCATGATTTAAAACCTTTAAAACCAAGACCAAAAATCTGGAAATTTAATTTGATAATAGATTGTATGAATACAACAATCTAAACTTGAAATATATAATTAGAATTCAATTAGTTTCATAAAAACTCAATCAACCCTTCAAATTTCACAACTTAAACCCTAAAATAAACATAATTCAAATCTGAAAATTAATTTTAATACTAAAATAAAAATTATATGCTAATATAATTAACATAGGGTTAGTCAAATTGTAACACCCTAGAAATTCCTTTCTTTTAAAATACCTGTTTTGCCCTTTTTGAAATACGAAATAGGAAAATCTATGACATTACCGCCATCGTGAAAACGGCTAAGGCAAATATCAAAGATACACAACAGTCGGCCACCGTGGTGTGTGTGGTGGTGGTGGTGAAACAAAATGAAAATAAAAAAAAAAAAGTGGAAGGGGAAAAATTAAGGGGAAAGAAAATAAGAGGATGGAGAGAGAGTTTACCTTTGGGTATTCTCCACCTTGGGCAAAGTTTGATTTTGCTTATATGATGGGTATTTATACCCTCTCTCAATGACCTTCCTACTTAAAATTCTTTTACTACCCTTAATGATCCCTTTCCTATTCAAAATAGTATTTAAACTTTCTTTAAAAGCTCGTTGACTATAAAATTTCCTTTTATAAAATAATATGCCCCAATATTTCCAAATCATGAAATAAAATATTTTCAAGATCGTTAAATAATTAAAAATAATCTTTTAATTATAATAATTCTTTTTAAATTAATGAAACACCATAAATAATTCATTTCGAATTATTTAAATACTTTAAGAAATACTTATTTAAGTTAAAATACGTATAAAAAATACAGGTTATTACACCAATCCCCTAATACAAATTTAGCCCTAAAATCCCCAAATAATCAAGTTTAAAGCCCTAATTTCACAAATTATGTAATATGAAAATTTAAACTACATATCATAATTTATAAACTTGATAATTTCTCATGTTTTTAAAGAATTTAAACATGATTAAAGTAATTAAAACTAACAATATAAATTAAAATAACAATCTTAATAATAATAATAAGGAAGAAGGAGAAACAAGAGAGGAAGGAGGAAGAAAGAAAATCGGCGGCCTGGTTTTTGGCGACGGTGGTCAGGCGACAGCAAGGGTCCTGGGCGGTGCTGAGGTGGTGGTTACGGTGGCAACAAGCTTCGACCTTTATTTGGGTTTTTTTTCTTTTCCTTTTTGCTAATTGTCCGTGTAAATAAAAGGGTGAGGGATTTTATAATGAAAAGTGAGCTTTTACTTATCCTAATCTAAGTGGAGTTAGGAATTGTACTGAAGCTAGAAATGGTATTGAAACTTATTTGGGCTCAATTAGGATTGAAATTTTATTCAAGTTGGGCTGCAAAATAATGGGTTAGAAGAATATATTGGTTAGTCCAAAATAAGGATAGTAAAATATAATAATATTCTCATTGGAGTAACTTTCTTAAAATATATATACATAATCTTTAATTAAAATGTAATTAAAAAAAATATTCATATAACTATAATAATATATAATTATAAATTTACATAAAATTATGGGGGATTACACCATATGTCCATGCTCGAGGTATATACGTTTCAAGAGTTTTGGTGCGTAATCTCTTTCACTTTACGTTGTTTTCATTTTAGACTTGGTGATGACTCACATATAATAAAACAATCAGTCTTTACAATCGATCAACATGAATCATTCAAGCATCAAGCATTCCAATTTAATTCTTGAATAATTAGTGACCACGTTTAATTTAATGTTGAACCCTTTCTAATTAAACAAGATGAAAAACACCTAAATAAGGTCGTAACATTTGTGCATAAGGGTGCACTCCATCCCGCTCATTATATATGTAGCTCCTCGATAGCATCACAACTTCATTATTTCTTTACTTCGTGCGTAGAGCACCAATAATATAAACCATATCAAAAATTCCCTTTTCACATTCTCAACCAAATTAAACTTTTGGTTTAATTAAACATGCTCTTAATCATGCCAATAATAAAAGTATAATTCAATAACAATATTCCATCATCACTGATTACATTAAATAATTCATTCCAATCAATCGTACTTCACAAACAATTCACCAATTTCAATTCAATTCAACAATTCAAATCAATTTACCAAATTCGAACCAATTCCTAGCATGATATTAACTTAGAACCAATTAAAATAAATTTTAGCATGCTTCTACACGCTATATAAAATTTCGAGTACGCGTACGTACCTCGAAATAGCCCTTAAAGTAGTCGAATACACTATAACATACACTTCCCGAACCAAGTCTCCTACATAAAGGGATAATAACACTATATTAGTTATCCTTGTATACACAATTTCCAGCAACTTAAACTCACTTTAAACAAATTATAATAATCTGAAAATTATTTTAAAACCCTTAATTAAACTCCTCTAAAATGGGTAATTACACCCTTTTCATAAAACCACAATACTACTACTTTTAATAAAATTCCAGCAATATTACTTTGATTAAAAACTTCATCTTTATACTTGATTAATAATTGAAATCAATGGATATATAAAAGCCCCTTACAAGAACCCTAAAAAAATCATGTCTTGAATAAATTAAAAACCCTAATTTTATAATTTATGAAATCTGAAAATAAAACCCCAACTATAATCTAAAATCATACCTTTAAATCCTTGAAAACATAATTTGATACTTATTTAATATAATTCGAACAATTAGAATCAAAACCCATAAATATTATCAAAACAATTAGAATAAAAAGAGGATATAGAAGAGGAAAAGCCAAGTTGAGGGTGGCTGGCGGTAGCAGGGATTGTTGATAGGTGGTCGGTGCCGGCGGCGGGAAACAACAACAATGGCGGCAACAAGTGGGATTAGAATCCTACTCCCATGAATTCCCTTCATGGGAACTCACGTGAAGGTGACCAAAAGAAAAGAAAGAAGTAAAAGGAAAAATGAGGAAAAAGGAAAGAAAATAAAGAAAAGAAGGAAAAACAAAAGGAAAAAGAGAAGAAGACTAACCTTTGACTTTGTTGACTTATGTGAATGAAAATTTTAGGGATAAATAGAGTATTTATAATGTAGAGTAGGTTAGGGTAAATTTTTGGGCTTATAAAGAAAATGGACTGGATTGATTAGGTATGATACCCAAAAATATAAGTAAGATTATTGGGCTAATTAAATGAACATGAGCTATCTTTAATAGCGTATGTAATTATATTACATACGACCCTTTAGAGTCAACTATTATAAATCCTTTGACCCAACATTTTAAAACTTATTTTATCTATATTTGATAATTAAAATAATTTGGTCTTAAAAAAATATTTTATAAATAAGAAAATAATTAATAAAATACTTTAAAAATACGGGGTATGACAATGTTTTGTTCTCCAAGTGACTTGTTCCTTTTGAAGCTCATGAAGGGTACTCCACCATGTATCACATTTACCCATTTTTTTTTCTTTGGATATGAATAACAACCTATACATTGGTTTTCACTACTACAAAAATGGCCAAAGAGACCTATAATAAGAGACCTGTTGGTTAATACAACAGGTCTCTTTGATATAAGAGACCTAATATTAGAGAAAACAGGTCTCTAAAATGGCAAATGCCCCACATGAGATAGAGGGACGAAAATAAGAGACCTGTTGTTTTGTTGAACGGGTCTCTTATGTGCATAAGGTTGGCTTTTCTTCTTTTTTTATTAAAAAAAAAATACCGTTTCCCTTCTTAATTCTTATTCATTTATACAGTTCAATATTAGTCATATGACTCTCTCTTTCCTCGTTACCCCTTATATGCCCCTTTCTCTTTCACCTTCATCAATTGACTCACCTCTTAATCTCTCATTTCATCTCTCTCTCTCTCTCTCTCTCTCTCTCTCTCTCTCTCTCTCTCTCTCTCTCTCTCTCTCTTTTTTTTTTTTTTTTTTTTTAAACTCACGGAGCAATTGATCGCGCCACTAAATCCTCCTCATTAACGGCGCGCTACTGCATCCTCCTCTTACGCCGGCGTTGCCTTAAATGTCAGTTTTGACCATAAAAACTCTAGATCTAGAGTCTTATGGTCAAATTTACTCAAATAATTCTACAATTGAATTAGTTTTGAAAAGGTATGTTTCCATATCAATTTAATACTGAATTTTTTTTGGGTTGGTGACAAGGTGTTTCTATGGCGGTGGTTTCTGAGTTTATTTATTTATTTATTTATTTAAAACAGGTTGTTCTGGTTTAGATTGGGTAGTTTTTTGGGTTTTTCGTGGGTGGCTAGGGTTTTACGGGGATTGGGGTTGCTTTTCACTAGGGGTTGGTTTTCACGGGTTGGGGTTGGGGTAAGGTCGATTTATTACGGTGGTGGGGGTGGTTTTTACGGGGTCGGGATGGTTTTCACGGAGGTGGGTGTGGTTTATACGGGGGTTTTTGGGGTGGTTTATACGGAGGTTAGGGTGGTTTGTACGGGGTTAGGGCTTAGGGTTAGTTTATACGGGGTGATAGTTTTGGGTTTTTGTACAGGGTTAGGAGTTTTTCTACGCTGGTGTTAAGTGAGGTTAAGGTCTTTGTTATTGATGATATTTTCTTGGTTTTTTTTTTTAAAAATATTAAATTGAGTATATTATTTCCTTTGTAGTTTGGCTCAATTGATTTCTTGAAAATTGATGATTTTTCTTGGTTTATTTTGGATAACAGGATTGATTTAGGTGCCTAAGATTTGATTTTGGTGAAGGCTGCAAATGGGATAATATGTGTTTAAATTGATTTATCCCCTTAATTTTGCTATTAATGATGTTCTTAGGTGAAAAATTTGATGTTAGATTGTGACAAGATTTATAAATTGAAATGCATTTAGCTACGCAGGAAGAGGAAGAGATGATTTGTTGCTAAATCAGTTGGTAAGGTTGTGTTTATGTTGTTGATGTCTTGTTTTTAAGAATTATAAGCTTTTTTTTAAAAAAAAAAAAAAATTGATTCTCTTAATGGTGTACAGGAGGATGACCAATTCAAGAAACTCGCTTAGCTGATGTATGGAGGGCTAAAGGAATTACCAAGGATGTGTTGAATTCACTTGCTGTATAAAAATGATGGGAATGTTGTTAGTTTTGGTAACATGTAAATTATTATTTCCATTAGTTATTATTTACTTGTAATTTATTTCCATAAATTCTCTTATACATGTAAATTATTGTTCGTATATACTTGTAAATGTAACTACTAGTAAATTCAATAATTATATAAGTTTATGTAAATTTATCTAATTGTTTGGTTTTGCAATTTTCAATTTTAGTAGAATAATTACAAAATAATAAATATATATCTTCGAATTATTTAAAAAAAATAAAATAAAGAGACTTGTTATCTGACAAAATAGGTCTCTTTATGGCTCTCAAAGAGACCTGTTGTGTTAAATAATAGGTCCCTTCCCCTTCTTAAATGTATGATGTGTATACATGCATAGAGACCTGTTACCTTACTTAACAAGTCTCTTATTGATTACAAAGAGACCTATTCAGTTGAACAGGTTTCTTTGGCCTTTTTTGTAGTAGTGTCTTTTAATCTAGGCATTTAGAAAGTGAGTCAAAAACTTGAAATATATCGTTATCCTCTTTCTCTCTTATGACATTATATAAAAAGGTTTTCATTATCCTTATATCTTGCAATACCAAGAAAATATCAAAAAGAGAGATATAAAGACAATAAGAGCATAAATAGAGTTGTAAAAGTCGGCTAAGGGATTAGGTAAAAATTAGCGTCGAAAATTACGTAAAAATGAAGACCCCTAAAATGCTTATCATTATTGGTTAGGAATTTTAATGTTGATGTTTTTTTGCATTTTGTCTATGGTTATGACTGATCGGGTAATTTACTCTTTTTATGCTTATGCAATCGAGTTTTACTTATTCTAAATTTTGGATTAACTACAGACCTTGTTTCTTCGAGCCGAGCGGCGCTCCACTCTTCGAGCCGGGCAGTGCATCTTACTCCGTTGGCTAGATTATCTCTCATCACTTTTTCCTTACAAATTAATAATTTCTTGTGCCTTTTCTGAATCCAAAGGAATTTATGCTTAAACCAGTGAAAGCACATGGATTAGGTAAAAATTAACACTTGAAAATTACGTAAAAATGATTGATTGATTAGTATTTTTTTTAATGTTGATATTTTTTGCATTTTGTCCAATGTTATGATTGATTAGATAATTTACTCATTTTTTGGATTTTACTTATGCAAGCGAGTTTTTACTTATTTTCAATATTTAACATTGAATTATTTAATATGAGAAAAGTGATATAAAATTATAATTAATCTATCAATACCAATAATTATGTGTCAATAATGTGCAATATAATATATACGTAGTTTCTTGTAATTTGTTAATTATTATAATTTAATTTATTTAATTGGAAAAATTAAAAAGAACGGTTCCAACTTTTGTCATTCCGCTATAAACAATCCCACTTTTCTATTATCTCTAAATGAGTCAAACAAGTATACCAATTTTGTATGAATGGTCCATGAGTAAGGGTAATCTCCTATAGCAAGTAAATAGTTGTCACATGATATCCACGTGATTTTTTAGTGACTCCATTTTTATTTTATTAATTTCATTACCTTTTCATTATTTCAACTTTTGTATTACTTTACTCTTTCCCAACTACAAACACTGTACAATTATAATATTCTCTTCATCTTCCCTTATTGTGACACTTACACCATTAAAGGACTTCTATGTGCTTACTGTAAAGTACACAATCAAATAAAAAACAATTATCTCTTCTTGGTTGGTGGGTATATGTAGCGCATCAAAGAAAACGACAAAATGGTATTGATTTCCCGGGTAACAAAGGTATGTTGTAAATCTTCAAATTATTTTGCTAGTATTAAAATGATGTCGGTATATTAAGCCTCCCAACAAAGGAGTTAACATAACTAAAGTTTATATTGAACTAGTTTAAGTCCCGCGCAATGCACGGTTGTTATTAAATTTTATAAAGAGTTGTTATTGAATTTTATTAAAAATTATGTTCATAATATTAATTAAAAAATAAATATAACTTGAATTTTATACCCATACCAATGTCAAGATTATTGACACTTAGACTTGATTTTAAAAAAAGGGTTTATGAGGTTTTATTTTATTAAAAAATATATAAAATTGTAAGGATAGTACCCGTGCGTGTTGCATTAGGCGTGTTGCATTATTATTGATACGACTTTTAAGAGTAGAAAATAAAGTGTTTATATGTGTGTTGACAAAATGATTTTATTTTTAATTGGATTAAACAATATTGCTAAAATAACAAAATTGGAAGAAAAAAAAGGATATTATTATTGGAAACGAAGATAATACAGATTAGTATTGTTTAATAATATTTACCTAATATAAGTTTATTTTTTTACAAATAAAATACCTAATATAAAATACTACGTATATGTAAAAGTATATTATTTGAGTTTATATGGACAATTATTATTGTTAAGAATTTTAATTGGAAGAAAGATATTAAAGATAATTTTAAAATAATTTCCTTGAAGAATCTGCGAAAAAAGCAAAGTATAATAGGCGGGAAATTTTTTAACCATGTGATGACATGTGTCATTCTTGGTTTCAATTTTAGTATATAGCTAGTATAGATTCCGTGCATGCACGGACAACAATAAGTCTTTTTTTTTTTTCATAATTTTAAGACTACCATAATTAAAATTTATTTATGAAATCAACTAAAACATAAGTATGTCTTGCATTTTTTAATGTATAATACTAACATTAGTTTTATAAGAAATTTTTATGTATACTAATTTTATTTCTAAATTGAAATTAGTTTATACACTTCCTTTTCATTTGTTAGGAATTTATAAATCATTTGTTATTTGAATTTTTTCTCCAAATATAGATTTATTTTGATATAATAAAGGTAAATTTATTGGTTATTAGTAGTATGAAATATCGCATACATATTTTGATTTATTTATCAAGTAAAAAGTTATTATATGGAATCATGAAAATGATAATTTAAGACACCTATATATTTAGTTTTAATAACAATTATAATAAAAAGAGAAATTTGGAAAGAAATAATAGGCGGGAAATTTTTTTATCACAAAATGGCACGTGTCATTTAAGATTCACCTTTATTATATGTTTATTGATGGTTAATTAATTAATCGTACGAGCATGTAATATTTGTGTCAATTTTATAATTCTTATAATTTAGGGTTGTGATATACACGTTTTATACTTATATTTTCCCGACTTTTCACTACACTTTTGCATGGTTTTAGGCTCTTTTGAGCCATTTCCCGCTAACATTCTCTTCTCTAGTGTGTTCGGTGTATTTTTATAAGTTTTACAGGAATTTGGAGTTTTTCGGACAATTCGGACATGTTTAGAGCCATTTGGAGATGTTAGTGGACGAGGACGTATAAGCAAGCTAAACAATGAACCAAGACTAAGGAGAAAAGTGGAAGAAAAGCAGCATTTATAGTTGTGCCCGATCGGGCTAGGCATGTCCGGTCAAATCGGGCACAACAGAGGAAGTCTGGCTAGTGGCAGTCAAAGCAAGAAAGCTGAATTTGGCAATCTGTGCCACGCGCCCGATCGGGCAACCCATGCTCGGTCAGACCGGGCGCGTGGTAGAAGAAGCCTGACATTGCTACGAAGCTCAAGAGAAGGCAGCAGGATGAGTTTGGTCTCGTGCCCGAGCGGGCTCAACCTGCCCGGTTGGACCGGGCGAAGAAGAACTGCAGCTGAAGCAATTTGCGCAACTTTAATCCTAAGTGCCCGATCGGGTAGGCACAGCTCGGGCAGACCGGGCACAGTTATGGCGCAGCTCCGATTTAATTTTTTATCTTTTTTAGGTCTTAAGGGGTATAAATACCCCTTGTAATTATCATTAGAGTCAGTTTTCAGTTTTCCATTATTCCTCTTTCTCTCTCTAGAATTCTAGTTTATTATTTGGAAGCAATTTTAATTCCTTGCACAAGATTTGAGCATTGTTCTTCAACAATTTAATTCCTTTCAATTGAAGAATCCTTGGTATTCATTTCTACTTCACTCTCTTTCAATTATATTTGCTTTTCAGTTATGTTTTCCATATTTATGATTGTTATTGTTTCTTTCAATATGTGTGAGTAGATTTTCTATTCTAAGATCTAGGGTAGCCCAATTATGATTGATGCATGAATTAAATCTTTAAATTCTCTAATGACTTCTGCAATTGCTATGCTAAATTGATTGTGATTATGCCAATACTAGGTTAGACGTAATTTAGTATTGCGATTATTCCATTGTTTCTATCACAACGAGAGTTGGGTTTAAACGGATTTGAGTAGATCAATTTAGGGTTTGATACTTAACACGAGAGTAGTTGGGTTTGATAATTAGGAAGTTAGAGTAATGTGTTTAATGTCTCTAATATGCATGATACCATGAGAATAGGCTTGATTGTATGCTAGGGAAGCCAATGATACTTGAGAGAGGTCCTTGGTATTGATTAGGGTTTACTTTTCCCCGTTCATTTGGAATCGTATGTTAGGGGTAGAAATATAATTGCATCAAACGTAATTGTGGTGATACTAGATCTTGGATGTTTTAATTACTTGATTTCTTCATATTCTTTAGTTTATTTTCGAATTTTCCATACATTAGTTCCTTAGTTAATCGATCATTTTTGATTCTTGCTTAGCAGGAATTTGAGTCTATATAATTATTTTTGAACCTTAGTCTCTTGGGATTCGACCCTTAATTGCCCGACTACATAGTTAGGAGGAATAGTTAGGTTATTATTGTTAGGTACGTGACACGCATATCAGGTTGTGAGTTAAGTTGAATTGTATGACTATATAATTGAGAAATTCATTTAATTTGAAATAGGTATACTAATGCAATTGGGTTATGGTTATTAATGGATGAACTAGTGTCACTCAGATTTTGACATGGTAGGGGTTTTTTTATAAAGAATGCAATTGGGTTGTTAAAATATGTTGGTGGAGAAGGGAGAACGGTTCCCGTTGATCTTGATGAATTGTGTTGGTGGTACCTTGTGGAATTGGTTTAGAAATGTGGGTATAAAAAAGTTGATGTAATTTTTTATTTAGTACCAAATATGAGTTTTGAAGATGGGTTGAGGAGGGTTTATGCTGACAAAGAGGTGTTAGAAATGGGGGCATTAGCAATTAAATACAAGGAAATTGACTTGTATGTGCAACATGGAGTAGATGAGCCAGAGATGATACTTATCCTCCATTCTTCAAATGTATCAGGTGTTAATAACACAACTAAAAAAAACCCAAAGAACCTTACATAAAAAATTTTGAAAAATTGACTCCAACCAGAAAAAAGTGGTCCCACCTAGTGACCTACCCATGGAAAAAAATCCACCCCAACTAGTAATCTTAGATAACCCTACCCTTGAAGATTTCCCCACTGCCTCCCTATCAAAATCTTGTCAAACCAAGAACATTTCAATCCTTTACTCCCAATCAAAATCTATCCAACTCGATAACACCAACATTGTTAACTCACAAGCACCAGCCAACTTTACAAATAACCCCCTTACACAAGAAAATCAAGATGAGGAATATTATAGGTGGTATGACCCTAGACCAGATAGTCCTATACCTCATAATGAGCTAGTTAGTGAATCTGATGAGAAACAAACTTCTGACCCATTGTATGAGCCTTGTGATGATGGTTATGGAGTTGCAGAATCTGATGAGGAAGTGAAGAAGGAGCTAGACACATTAGATGTGTAATAGAAGAAGAGTTAGAGGAAAAATCCGAGGAAGAAATAGTTGTAGATGAAGCTGAAAGTAGTGATGATGAATTAAATGTGGCTAGAGATAGGTGACAGGCTAAAGTCGTATCACCTAACCAAAAGTAAATCCTAAAACCACTAACTAAAATAGATAGGGAAGTAGGGTCGAATCCACAGGGAAATTAGTCTTTCTATTCCTAATTAATTAATATAATTTAAATTATCAAGTAACCAATTTGTTTTTATGAGAATTAAACTAAAGGAAAATAATTAAACTATGGCAAATTGAATAAGGGAGGAAATCAATAATAAAAGTCCTAGGGTATAGGTTCACCAATAAATAATATTACAGGGTAAAACACAACAATCAATTATCAATGCAACAATTAATCAGATCATAAGGGCTTTCGCTACGTATTACAATCACAGAATTAATCTACCGATATTAAATCGCATCTCTCGAATCTTGACTTAACCATTTATAAATTAACCTGCCAATTGAAACTAAGCCTAAACATCATTTCTCATCTCTCGAATCTTGAACCAATATTGCATAACTCATACAATTAAACCAGGCCTAATCTAATTGCATAACATTAATTCAATCAATCAATAGGAAATCAACCAAAGCATTATTAACAATTAACAATAGTAAATTACCCCTTCATATTATTTATGGATCCCCATAACCCTAGAAAATAAACTACTCACACATATTAAAATCTAAACTAAGCTACTCAAAGCAATTAAAGAAAACATAATCAAAAGTAATAACTAAAATAAGAGGAATAATAATATTAAAATAAACTAATGAATCTTGATATGATATGAAAAGAAAACTAAACTAAACTAAAAGGGAAGAAAACTAAAACTACCTCAACTGAAAATCTCTTCCCTACGTAGCAGCTACTACCCTCCTTATATAAGAAATAAAGTCAACTCCCTAATCCCACTCAAACTCAAACTCTGCGAAAAATCCTCTTCGGTATTACTATCAGCGTCCAACATTAATGGGCTTTAAATAGTTGAGCCCAAATAACAAAAATCACGCAGCAACGTAAAAGTCTCAAGTGCTTGATCGGGCCCGGTCAGTTGTAGCTGGGCTTCAAAGTTTCCTTTGCTCTTGGACTTGGACTTCAAATGTTGCGGTCATAAAATACGATCAAACTCCAATATCTTTGTAGTGGCTAAATAAGCTCCGGAATTAACATAAATATGTAAATTCCTATAAAATAATACCAACTCTACAAAAACACTAGGAAACGTATATTAGTAATAAAAAATAGCTCCGCTGAGCTAAATTAAGCACAAATATGACCGTGGGACGGTGAATAAAAATATATATAAAATAACTTATCAAACTCCCCCAAGCTAAACCTTTGCTTTTCCCTAAGCAAAGCAATGAATAAATAAATCAATACTTCACCCCAAAAGCAATTTAAATCAATAAATACAATTCAAGGTAAATCCGACATTATGTACCCTAAACGCTCCTCCATTTAGGCAAAATATGTACCCTGACTGTGACTTGAAGTCGGCTCTGTTAGTCTAGAAGCTAGCGTCGGTGTAATCTTCAACAATCAAGTCTTCGTGGCCACCATAGACTAGGAATTTATCCTTGTTCCTTTTCAAGTACTTTAAGATATTCTTGGTCGCAGTCCAATGCGCCTCTCCTGGGTCTGATTGGTATCGGCTCGTAGCACTTAAGGCGTACGATACATCAGGCCTTGTACACATCATGGCATACATGATCGATCCAATTAGCGAAGCATATGGAATCTGATTCATTCTCTCCCGCTCAACAGGTGTCTGTGGACACTGTTTCTTGCTGAGAGTTACGCCATGGGACATGCGTAAGTGCCCTCTCTTGGCATTCTCCATGCTGAATCTGGCCAGCACTTTATCAATGTAGGTGCTCTGGCTCAATCCAATCATCCTATTAGATCTATCCCTATAGATCTTGATGCCCAATATGTACTGTGCCTCTCCTAAGTCCTTCATTGAAAAGCACTTTCCTAGCCAGCCCTTTACGGACTCTAATAATTTTGTGCTGTTTCTAATGAGCAATATGTCATCGACATTCAAGCACTTTCCCACTGACCTTCTTGTAAACACAAGACTCATCTGGATTCTTGATAAAACCAAACTTACTGATGGCTTCATCAAATCACAGATCCAACTTCTGCTTGCCTACTTCAGTCTATAAATGGACTTCTTAAGCTTGCATACCAAACCAGCGTTGCTTGGATCAACAAAACCTTCCGGATGTGTCATATACACAGGGTTTCTTCCAAAATCCCATTAAGGAAGGCGGTTTTGACGTCCATTTGCCATATTTCGTAATCGTAATACGCAACAATCGCTAGGATGATCCGGACGGACTTGAGCATTGCAACTGTAGAAAAGGTTTCATCATAATCAATCCCGTGGATTTTCCTGTAACCTTTTGCCACCAGTCTAGCTTTATATATTGATACATTTCCATCTTTGTTTGTTTTCAATTTGAAAATCCATCTGCAACCGACGGGTGTGTAACCTTCGGTCAAATTACCAAGTCCTAGACTTGATTTTCAGACATGGAGTCCATCTCAGATTTCATGGCCTCTTGCCATTTAGCAGAGTCGGGGCTCGTCATAGCTTGTTTGTATGTCGATGGGTCATCTCCATCCATGACTAGGTTGTCCTGATCTTCGGTTAAGACAATACCAAGGTATCTGTCTGGTTGAGATCTTAGCCGTTGCGACCTATGAAGGGTAATAGGTTGAGCATTTACATTGTCTGTTTGATTCTGACCAATCTTATCAACTGCTTCTAAAGAATTTTGATTGTCAGTTTTATCAGGTTGACATTGTTGCTCATCCTCTCGAACTTGGTCGAGTTCGATTTTCCTCCCACTTGTCATTTTGGAAAGGTGTTCCTTCTCCAAAAAGACACCATCACGAGCAACAAACACTTTGTTCTCGGATTTGTTGTAGAAGTAATACCCTTTGGTTTCTTTTGGGTAACCCACAAAGAAACACTTGTCTGATTTCGGGTGAAGCTTGTCAGAAATTAATCGCTTGACATATGCTTCGCAACCCCAAATATTAAGAAAATACAACCTTGGAGGTTTCTTAGTCCATAATTCATATGGAGTCTTTTCGACAGCTTTTGATGGAGCACGGTTCAGTGTTAGTGCCACACTTAGTAGCGCGTGTCCCCAAAAAGAGATAGGAAGTTCACTAAGACCCATCATTGATCGAACCATGCCTAACAAGGTTTGATTTCTCCTTTCGGATACTCCGTTCCATTGAGGAGTTCTAGGAGGTGTCAGCTCTGAAAGAATACCATTTTCTTTCAAGTGATCGTCGAATTCATGGCTCAAATATTCGCCACCTCGATCCGATCGAAGTGCTTTAATCTTCTTGCTAAGTTGATTCTCAACTTCACCCTGATATTATTTGAATTTCTTAAAGGATTCAGATTTATTCGACATAAGGTAGACATAACCATATCTACTATAGTTGTCGGTGAAGGTGATGAAGTATTGATTTGTCTTAGTTTTTATCAGCGGTATCAACATTTGTCTAATCATATGTAAAAAAAACATGCAATTTCCATTGAACATATATAAACAAGACATTTTGAAACAACTATTGTCAAAGTCTTACGATCAAAACAACTTGGTGTCAAACACCATAGATCATAGTATGTTCAAAAGCATGGGTAAACTAAGATTAGTTTAATTACAAGTCATAGACAAAATGGTGCATGCAAGCACGACCGAAAAACCATCTTCGTCGTTTGCTCTTCTTGCACATACACTTGATAAGCTTCTCACTTGGTTCCTGAAAAGGCAACATAAAGTGAATCATATTTGGTATCCAATACCTATGAATAGCTTTAAACACAAGTGTTAATGAAGATACCTGAGGCACTTGCCACATTTCTCTCCTCCTCCTCCTTTCGAAAGAGCTCGCATTCCCTCTTATAGTGGCCTTGTCCACCACAATGGAAGCACCTCATCCTTTCCTTGACCTTCTTCTTCAAGGGTCTTTTTCTTGCTCCATGAGAGGTGGCTCGGAGAAGCCGCTCTATCACAACTCTTAAAGAGTGAGTCTTCTCTTCCGCAGCTATATGTGCCCTGAGAGCATCATAGCCCGAGTGGAGAGAAACAAGCAAGATATGATCCGCCATCTCATCCTCCAATGGGTTTCCGAGAAGCTCCATGTGCTTGAAGAGCCTAGTCATTCTAAGCACATGAGGTCGAATGGGCATAACGGGTCTCAATTCGGTATTGCATAACCTTGACCAAAGCCGGTACCTTTCCTTAGCAAGACATTCCTTTTCCGGTGGCTTTATCTTCATGTTCGAGAGTGACCTAGTCAAATCAAACACGAGTCCATCATAATTGCCTTTGTCACTCTTGGTGACTCTTATATTGTCAACGTCTTCAAGTCCTTTGAGGAACATGTCCGGAAAATAGAAGGAGAGCTTTTCCTTCCAATCTTCCGGGATGGAATTAGCCATAAGTAGTGAGACTTTCTTGCAATCGGAAGACCATTTTTCATGAGCCTCATCGTTCATGATCCCTTTAGAGAGGAAGATTGGCATGGGAGTATCAAAAGTATACTCTAAGGAACAATTCCGAAGAGTTTTCCTGAGTTCCTCCTCCCACTCCTTGAAGTTGACCAAGTTAAGGCAAAAGGCCAACTTGTCGGGGAGTTCTGGGCACATAGAATTGTTGTTTGAGTTACTTGCAAACATGGTTCTACAATTGAAAGAATTTGAAATGAAAAACCATTCATATAATCAATAAGTTTGAATTTTAAAACGCATATGCAAACATTCAATCTTATTGAGCATTTTATCCACGCACTAACAATTTATCCCTTTTGGCGAGCATAAAATGATTATGAGATCCTAAAGATCAAGAAATGATTAAGTATGCTTTGGCTTGTCTTAACATTTAATATCTTAAGGTAAGCAATCTAATTGCTAATAGCTCTAAGCTACTCTCGGTTTGATAAAACGTCGCATCTAATTCATTCTGGACATTTTATCTCTTTTGCCACGACATCTAGGGACTCCTTACTGATATCGTTGAGCTTAACCAAGATCAACTCGTGTACCTAGTATACCTTACGTTCCTAGGGAGTAGTGATGCCTCGCTTTGGCGTAGCTCATCACATAAGCGTATTAGTTCGGTAAGTGTTGTTCTTGGAACGACAAATTTTAAGCTCAATATTATAGGGACCTAGGGTTTCTACGTTGGTTGATTTAAGTGAACTAAACTAATCATCGCAACATTTTGAAATCCTAGACATGCATCTAACATTCAAATATATATATATATATATATAAGCACAATAATATATATAAAGCATAAAAATAGATGCATTTGGCAACTAGCATGACCCCTTGAATCTTCAAGTCTTCATGGGTCTTCAAAGCATTGTCTTGACTCGACTTCATGGAAAACACCGTCTTGAGACGTCTCCGCCAAGCATGCAATTTCTAGTTACTACGACTAAGATTTATCTAAATATTATGGTACAAAAATACTCAACGGTACGCAGACCGTATTTAGATTTACAAAAATACGTAACGGAACACAGTCCGTATTTTCTATCCTAGTCGGGTCCCACTAGTTGCCATTTTCTCAAAACCCTGTTACATAACAAGCTTTCATTCACCCATTCACTATATGTGAATGGCCCATGCATTTTACGACGAAAAACAAGTAAAATTGCACAACACGCGAAAACTAGTAACTAACTTAGGTGGTTAATCCGATTAACATGCCTAATTAAAACTAGTCAAAGTTGTTTAACATATTATGTATAGTAAGGCGCAATTTGTTCACGAAAAATTCCTAAGCTCCCACTGAATTCCGCATCCAACTTAATCAATCTAATTAATTAAGTCGGTTTAACCCAAAATTTGTCAAAATATTTTGCAAGTGCTGGAGCTACCGAGGCCTAGCCTCGTTTAAAAATTTAACTAATTAAATAATTAAAACGGATTTTTTTTTTTTGCAAAAATCATAGCCCAAAATTAAGCAAAAACGACCCACCCAAAACTCTTGTGGGCTGCGCACCAAGGCTGCTATGCAGTCCCTTGTGTTGCGCCTGCTGTACTGGGTGCTAGCATCCTCGCCCAGCGTAGCACGTTACGCTAGCCAGCACCAGCAGCACGCAACACATGCTGGGCATGCTAGCATGCTTGCTAGCGCCTGGCTGCGTATGGCAGGTTGGCTGGGGCTTGCTGCCATGCTGCCCAGCAGCTTGCCCAAGCAACTCCAGCAGCCTAGCCATGCACCTAGCAACAGCGCGCAACACAGCAGGCCTCGCTACACAGCACAACAATACCTCAAGGCGTAAGCACCCTTGTGCGCACCTAAGGCAGCCAGCCCGGCTAGCCTTGGTGACGCTTGGGTGTTTTTGCCTCGATATGCGTGCCATTTCTCGGGATTTTAATCCCGATTTATGTGTGACATAAAATTAATTCTAAATTTATTTTAGAATTAACTTAAGGCAAAAATGAAAATAAAACAAGTCCAACTTAATTAAATTCACTTTTAATGGTGCACAAGCCTAAATCATCCAAAATTGCCTTTGAATCATTTAGGTCTTTCTTGATGCTTAAAAATGAAAAGGGCTATACCCATAATTAATTTAACCAACATGCAAATTAATAATGAGTTTTGACAAAGTAGGAAGTTGGAAAATAAAACCAATCTTCCAATGAAAAATTTTCCAATTTTTTAACTTGTGTAATATGACAAAGATTACATCTTCCAATATGAAGATTAATCAATATTTAATCACAAGTACTTGTACTTTAAGGATTTTAATCAAATAAAAAATGACTAAATCCTACATTAGTTCAATCATGGAATTTAGAATCAAAGTTCTAACCATTTAAACACTTAAAGATTGGATCTTTAATATACTAGGAATTTTAAAATTTCACATTCACACTTTAATGTAATTGATTTGCATGATTGAGAAATAAAAAATTTATGTGAAAAATTGAACATACCCACTTAAGCACACATTATGACTTCATAACCATGCTCAAAAGGGTTTAAAATTGCTGTAGATTAGGGATGCAACAATGCATTTAATCTACCCTTGACATGCATAAATTAATCAAGGCATAAAGATTTAAATTTTTTTTCGTCAAAAACGAAAAACCCCTCGAAAAACATATTTCTTGGAGGATTTTGGCTTCTGGACAATCCACCCAAAAATTAGAAACGATGTAGATGCAGAAACGATTTAGAACATCGATTCCACCCGAGAATCACTATTTTTGAGTCGAAATCTGGGTTCGTCAGCCAAAATTAAAAAAATACGAGTTTTAAAATAATTAAAACGAGCTTCTAATCCAATTAGAAAACACAACCAGAAATTTTAATCCATTTTAAATCACCTTAATTAATTACAAATTGCAATAATTAAAAGGAGCGCGGCTCCGATACCGCTGTTGGGTTTCGTAGTGTCCCGCCTAAGACCCGCCCCATTAATTAAAGCAATAAAGCATGCATAAACATAATTAAACAATATTAAGAGAGGGGAGAAAGAAGTAATACCCTTGATGCGTGCTTCGCTCGTAAACCGAATCTTACTTTGAAGCTTAAAGCCTCACAAGCGTGACGGCCTCCAACGGCTCGTACCCATGACCTAACCCGAACGATCTTCGTCTCGAGAGTTAGTCGAGACTTGACCAAATATAAAACTAGATTTTTACGAATTTAAAGGTTTTCTCAATAATAAGAGATGCCTTTTTGAGTTCCACTCAAGTTGATTTCCATCACAGGGGGGGGGGCATTGCCTTGCTCCCCAAGGGATGGCTCCAAGCCTTGGTCCCTACTTCTCCTAACCGGCATTAAGGCATAGGCAAGCTGGAAGCCTGCCTTGGCTGTCAAGGCTGCCAGCTGGCGCCTGGCACCAAGGCTGGGCAGCCAGCCATCCTAGCAAGCCTGCACAGCTAGCACGCACAGCCCAGCCAGCGCATGCGTGCTGCTAGCGAGCCACGCATGCTGCTGTTGCTAGGCGAGGCCTAGACGCTGTGCTTGGTGCTGCCATGCGAAGGCACACACACACACCCCTATGCCGCAAAAACGCACAACGTGCTGCTACGATGGTGTTGTGCTAGCGATGCACGCACACACGCACACGCATGGTGCTGCGATGGTGCTATGCTAGCGATGCACGCACACACGCACACCCATGGTGTTGCGATGGTGCTGTGCTAGCGATGTACGCACACACGCACACGCATGATGCTGCGATGGTGCTGTGCCTGCGATGCACGCACACCCATGGTGTTGCGATGGTGTTGTGCTAGCTCGAGCTAGCCTAGCAACCACATGGCTAGGCCAATTTGATGCTACGACTTTTCTCGAACTTGCTACTTGTTGATTTTGCGACGCTTGGTCTCGACGCCCTAGGCTCGATATCCGACGTCTGTGTTCATAATACTCTAGTGACTCATCAAATCCTTCGGATTGATTCCTCGGTTCGGATCGGCAGTTCGTTTGGGTTCGACCCAAAGGGTTCAGTTAAGGCAAAGCTGTAATATTAATTGTTCACGAATATTACAGATCGGAAGCGGCCTCCACCCAGGCATTCAGATCACTTGATCTCACTGAAGAATTAGCTTCCTGATAATTCTAAACCCTCTATCAGAATAATACACTTGTTGGAAGGATATCATTCCTTTCAGGTTGTTCATCATCGGGTTTGGTTTTGGGGAGTGATGAGTGACATTTATGTTACCCTTAGGGGTAGTGTATTGGTCTCTTTTCTCCTGTTTTTCTTAGGGTTTCTACCTCTTTTCTCCTCTTATGGCTTCCTTTTCTTTTATGGATGAAAAGTATGCTTATTTGCGCTTGTTTTGATAATCTTTATGCATAATTTCATCATCCCCATGCTCTCGTGATCTTTGCTATCTTTTGCAGGTTCCATGACGGTCCTAAGCACGGTAGGAGGCCCCTTGGCAAAGTATGGAGGCATGGACAAAGACAAGAGGAGCAAAAGGGAAGAAGAGGAAGCAAGAAGAGGAAGTTCAAGAGGAGGTTTGGCCGAACCTCTAAGAGGTTCGGTCGAACCAAGGTGTGGTCAAACTTTTGAAAAGTTCGACCGAACCTCCAAGGCAGTTTCAACCAAGTTTTCAGCATGTTTACAGGAGGGGTCGAACCAGGAAAGTTCGACCAAACAAGGATCAGGGAGGTTCGACCGAACCTACCCTGAGTTCGGCCGAACCTACCCTGAGTCCGACCGAACCTATCCAGAGTTCGGTCGGACCTTTTCCCGTTTCAGCTGACTTTTTGCGGAGCTTCCTAAGCAATTTTGTAAGGGGTATAAATAGTTTTTTTTGCTCATTAAAGAAAAAAAGATGAATTCAGTTTAGAATAGTTTTTAGGTTAGTTTTAGGTTTTTAGAGAGAGAAACTCTCAAAATTTTGGAGAGAGAAAGTGAGGAGCACAATGGTTTTCATGGATTTTGGATAATCAAAGGAGGAATTTGATGATTTGAAGATCTCCATTTTATATCAATGAGCATTTCTTACTCTCTTCTCTCTTTATGCTTTATTAATTGCTTTGTTAATCATGTTTGAGTAGATTTCCTTCTACTAGGTGTTGAGTGAAGCTTTGTTATGGTTAATTGAGTTATTTGAGATAAATTTGATGATAATTGTGTGATTAAATTGATTGAATTGATGATGGCATGTTGTTTGTTTTAGATTGGATTGATCTCCCAAGATAGCAAACTTAATTGCATGTTAGTTCTAGTTTGACAAGGGATTGTGAATTAGAATTTATATATTTGATTGCATTTTGGGTAAATTTCTTCTATGAACCTAGTCAATGAGGGATCTAGGCTAGGAATTTGAGAGATTGCTCTTGATGGTAATTAATTCCCATTTTAATTCTTTCTTTGCATGATTGATTATCAAATCGATTCCCATTAACTTGTTAATTGTTCAAAGTGGATCTTTTCCCCTAGTAGACTTTATCATACCTTGTTCTTTATATGTGTTTTAGTGTAGTTGTAGTGTCCTTTATCCGTAAATCGACTTCGGCATAGCTTAGGCATTAGATTAAGAACAATCTAGCATTACCGTTCCTTGTGGTTCGACTCCGAACTTACCACTAGACTTGTTTAGGGGTTAGTTTTAGGATTTATAAATTTATTTGATTGAGTGTGGAATGTGCGACCGTTCTAACGCCCCGTCAGGGAGACATTTTTAGGTGTCTACAATATGTAAGTTGGCCAAATTTGAGTAGTGCACAGGTTGTAAATATTATTGGATAAAAAAAAAACTTTAACACTCTAAATGATAATACTAATACACTTATCATACTTTAAAGGGTTAAACAATGCTTGTTTATAGCTCCAAATGACACATTTCCCTGGCGATACAAAATGTCGTTTTTTTTAAACTGTACGATTGTCATACGTATACATATAATAATACAGTATAATATACACACTTTTTACCATAAAAAGAAGATTACCCTTATCCAAATCTTCACTCACCACTTATTTCTTATCTCCTTCTATCTCCCTCCTTACCCAAAAAAACCAAGCAAAACCACCATTAATTCGGCCACCATGTTCCAAAATAACCAAGAAGATCAACCTGCCTTGACCTTCAAAGAAGACATGAGGATGACAAGGGTGTACTTTATGTACATTGTGGGGTTAGTTGTCCTCCTAATGGCCGCATTAATTTACTTACTAATTAACAAGTGACGCCCAAAATTATTTTGGTGGAGCAGGGTAAAAAGGCATGTGGTATTAGCTGTACTTCAATATTTTGTAATTTAGTAGTTTAGAATTACAAATTATAACATGCATTTCGGAAATTATGAATAAAAATTATTATTATTACTCGTATTTTTCGTTTTAAATAGCTTAAATATTGTCATTAAGTTTATAAAAATATTTTAGCATATACTTGTGTGATTACCACATGATTATAAAAAAACGATAGCAAAATAATAATAATTTTTGAAATTATAATAATAAAAATAAAAAATAATAATATTAATTATATTAACAATAATAATAAAAAAAATAATCACAACAGTAAGATTAAAATTTGGTGTCTACATCTAGCTGAAACATTTAATGGATACATAATAAATGCAAGAATAAAACACTTGATATTTATGTTAGAAGATATTAGGACGGCCTTAATGCAAAGACTAGCTTCAAAGAAGTTAGATATGGAGAAGACCTCAAGTAAAGTGTGTCCAAGAATTCAAGTAAAATTGGAGAAAGCAAAGGAACAAGCTCCACATTGCAATGTTACTCTATTCAGTGCAACCAGCAAGTTTCAAGTGAGCTATTTCATGGATGTCTTGAATGTAGACCTACAAACTAGAACATGTACTGGTAGGAAATGGGATCTCACATGCTTCCATGTTGTGGCATGCATCTTCTTTTGTCACCAAAATATTGAAGATTAAGTCTCTCAATGGTATAAAAGAGAGACTTACTTAGCTTCGTATTATTCTATTCCTCCATGTATAAGTGAGAGGTATTGGCCTAGAGTCAATGTACCACTTAATCCATCCCCTATTAAGATAGGTCCAGGAAAGACCCTCATGAGAACCCAAAAAAACCAGGAAGGTTAACCAAGCATGGAGTAGAAATTACATGTAGTATTTGCAAAACTAAAGGTCATAATAAGAGGAGATGTCCAAATAAGGATAGGGTAGTGGAACAAAAAAAAGGCTAAGAACTGATGGTGCAAGCACATCTCAACCCATTGCACAAACACAATCATCACAAGTTCTTAATGCCACCGCTGAACCCACAAGAACAGGTAGAGGTGGATGAGTGATAAGAGGGGGAAGAGGAAGTAGAGGGGGTAGGGGTGGTAGAAGACCAAGTAGAGGTAGAGGTAATATTTTACCTCAAGGATTTGGAGTTTTTATTGCCACTAATAAAACAACAACTATAAATGTGAGTAGTTCTTTCATATTTAACTTTTACTCACCTTAATTTATTTATATAAGTATATAATATTTATAATTATTTTTGGCAGAATTCTGGATAAAGAGATGGACAAAGAGGTGATCAGGGAGAGCTCACACAATACTCATTATATTAAATTGGCTATGTACCCTGCAAACAGTCAAGCTTCCACATCATGTTGATTAATTATGGAGTTGATTTCATGACAAATAATATATTTAGTACTCAATTTTTTTTAATGGTAATCTTTTTGGCATGCTATTTTGAACAATGTCAAGTAATATAATTTTGTTTCGAATAGATGTATTTTACTTTGATGGTTTTCAACATTATACGACATATTTAATTGGAAACACAAAATGTATGATCATTTGATTAGGTGAAACAATTATTAATCAGGGTAATACATATCCAAAAATTTACCCT
The DNA here is from genome assembly GCF_001683475.1 of Chenopodium quinoa. NCBI lineage: Eukaryota > Viridiplantae > Streptophyta > Magnoliopsida > Caryophyllales > Amaranthaceae > Chenopodium > Chenopodium quinoa. Next base: position 203,689 of record NW_018742552.1, on the reverse strand, counting down.
CACTTTCTATTGCAATCTATAATCATAATTCATCACAGATCTAATACGTACAACTATGTGATCAATCCTCCCACTAACTACATACCTAAAGACTATCATTATAACAACGACAAATATAATATATTACACAACTAAAGTAATGAAAATGTGAGAAAACAAAGTCAACATAAAAAATGAAAAGGTAATAAAATTGATAAAATAAAAATGAAGTCATTAAAAATCATGTGGAAATCACGTGACAATTATTTACATGCTATAGCAGGTTACCCTTACTCATGGACCATTCATATCAAATTAGTATAATAGTTTGATGCGTTTAGAGATAATAGAAAAGTGGGACTGTTTATAGCGGATTGACAAAAGTTGGGACTGTTCTTTTCAATTTTCCTATTTAATTTTGAACCCACCTATATAAAATGTTAGATTCGCCACTGCCGGGCGGTACCCCCTCTATTGTCTTATTCTTCAATTGTCATGCCTTTTGGTATGTCTTTCAATTTTATAAGAGAGTTGTGCTTTTGGTAATCATTCTTTAAGCTTCATCAGTTGACTGTTTGTTGATCACCAAGCTATTTTTTTCCCTGTAAGGTCCTGGTGGGCAAAGTTGGAATGTATTTAGGCAGGTTTGATCTTAGGCAAATTGCTACTTCCTTCATCCATCTCCTTACACTCCCTTGTTAATTACTTATGGATTTTTAGGAACCTCTCCAACATTTTAGTCTTCATTTGCTGCCTATCCTACTTGTTGCATATTTTCCTTCTCATTGCATAAATTACTTGTTTATGGTTTTGCATTCAACTATTATGCATCAAAACATTATTGATGCTTATTATACTAATTATTCGTGTTCGATCCCCCGCAACAACAATTGGGAGCAGACTGGAACCTAACCACCCAAAACTGATCCCCAAATCCGGATTAGCTCAAAGGGTGAACTGGGTGGAATTAGACATTGCATCAGTCACATCACTCAGCTCATTTAATTCATCTGCTCTTTTTTATCATTTTGCACCAATGCATACCAAAAATTATCAATGTCTTGTTGCAATTGGTGGTCAACTGAATCGGGTAAGAGGAATTCTCTGTGCTTGTATCCTACATTATTTATTGGTTGAGGTCGCAAGTAATGTATGGATACATCGTTAACATGGTGACTAAGCTCTTGACCTTTTGACTTGACTTGGTCACGATTCCCGCGAGAAAGAAAGTACCCTTTATCCACTTAAAATTCCACAATTTGCTTCTACACATGTTCATTTTAAGTCTTTTTAACCCTATATACTTTGTTCCCTTCACACCTGAGATAGGTTGGTTTAATTCATCCGCAAACACTAAGCTTTTGGACAACCATAAGCTTTCCCACCATATGTCATACCTAGAGTAGCACCATCAAGAACACTGCAACTCTCCATCCTTAGCAATGAAAACTAGCAATGTCTACTCTCTTTAGCACTAACCAATTTTGTAAGCATAATCATTATTTGAACAGTCTCGAATCTCTAATGATCTCAATTTCAAAAGAAATCTAAAATGATTACACTTTCAAATAAAATAAAAAATCTAAGCTTCCAAAAACCAAAAAAAAAAATAAAAAAATAAATTCTATACATGTTATGAAATAAAGAGAATAGGAGAGTGATTGGGGAGAGAATACATCAGTATATTATTCCATTAAGTAGGGGATATATTTACATATACAATAGATAGCTATGGTTTTCTTAGAAAACACTAAACCCTAGACCTAGAATATTCTAGAGAGTACATGAATATAATGGGCATCCACCAATATTTCATAACACTCTCCCTTGGATGTCCATAATCGAAGACTGTGCATCATTAAAACCTTAATAGGAAAAACTCTGTGGGATGAAAACTTAATTAAAGAAAAAGAGTACATCATTTTTCGTAATACGCTCACAATGCTGCCTTATTAAAAACCTTACTAGGAAAATCCAATATGGGACAAAATCATGGTTAAGGGAAAAAGAGTGCAGCGCGTATTTTCTCCCCTTGATGAAATAAATAGTACCATTCCTTCATCTTTGATCCTCTCAAGTCTTCAAAGCTTCACGCAAACATGTGAGTCTTCATATCACCATATTTATGATAATAATACATGTGTTTATCTCTATATCATTCAAATTCTGTTCAAAATTGCCTTAAACATCAAACTAATGCCTTCTTCCGGAGGTCATATCATGTATAGTAAAAAACTAATGATCAATATTTGATCAATTATTCATTAATAAGAATTTGACGGCAACACGTGATATCATCACTGTCGTTGTCCAATCTTGTATGAATCAGTAATATAACGCATTTAATTACATACTTTGCTTATTGTTCTTCTAGACCATAAGAAGACATTCTCACGCATAAATATCTTATATTATTCTTAAGATATATCATAATTTATACGATATTTCTCCTACAAAAATAAATGGTAACATGATCAATCTTCAGGTTGAGTTGTCAATGATCGATGTAGTCACATAGACTTTTTAGAACTTTGGTAATATTTGCAATAGATATAAAATTTGTAGGGCTGGGTATTTAAATACGTTGTATATAATTTCTTCATGAACTCTTCTTACATGATTCATAACATGCTATTAAATCGACGTCATCAATAATTTCATCACAAGTATAAGCCCATTGGAATAAAGATATTTCTTTGTAAGTTCCTACCAATGTTATAAATACGCCTTACTGTACTTTGGACGAACATTTACACGTACCACAATTATTGTATAGAAAGTAGTGCATGCAATATGAGATATAGAAATCATGATAAGATATTGAACAAAATATACACTGAGTAACGCATCTAACAACTTCCTACACATGCAATAAGTAATCCATTAGCCTATGACTCAAGCATGCACATGGACTTAAGACTCAAAATTATGCAAGACACTATACAATGTGGATTTAAAAATCCATATTTCATAGGACTTCTGGTCCATAATAAACCTTTGATCATTATCATTATGTCGACATCAAAATGGTCATATATTTCAGATCCCTTATTCACTACTACATTCTATCATGCATATGAATATTATTCATCGGTTCCATTGAATACTGGTATTATAAAATTCAGGAAGATATAATTTTGCATGCTATTTATAATTATATTTGAATACATTCCCCACTCTGTACCATTATGACTTTTTTTTCATATCATAAGCCATCTATTATAGTTTAGATATCTATACCACCTATCTGGGGTATTTCTTACACCATGGTATTAATATACTATTATTATACTTCAAAACTATCAGCTGCACTATCTTGCCATATATCACATATTTATATTGGGACCGATCATACAATCTACACTTTAGATGTAGTGATTCAAAGAAAAATTAGCAAGATCTATCTTAATGTATGCACATAATATCATTATCATTATGACCAAAATGCATCTCTCTATGCCTTTAGATGGGTCATAACGTTATACATATCAAATCATAGATGTGCAACATATCTTCTTACAAAAGTTGGCATGTAACTTTACAAAGTATCAATAGAGGGATCAACTAATTATAATTTTATAATTTTGCCAACTTTTTTCAACTCTTCTCCCCATAAGTTGGTGAAATGTCTCAAACGGGGCAATTCTTTCATCTCGTACAACAAATTTCATCTCGTAGGATAATCATATTCAACAAATTTCTATCTCTTCTAGAGAATAATGAAATTTTGTTCTCTTCTAGAGATCAATATTTATAGGGAGACATGAATTGTGCAGTTGTCTATTTTCTTATTCTATTTCTTATGTGCAAACATAAATTAGCCCCAATCAAGAGATTAATTCACTATTAAAATCACTTGTATGTAAAGCCATTATATGGTGATGGTTTAATTCTCCAAATACTTTAATAATGAGTTTCTAGTTACTCAAAATCTCTACACATACAAGTTATTTTATTGACCTTTAGTCACTTATTACTTGTTCATATGCAAAATTGTTCAAAACTAGCATATAATCTCTTAAAATTTCTTCAAAACAAACTATTAAATCATAATCCAAATATAGCTCAATCTCAACGTTATGTCTTGCTATTCAATACATTTCATATATCTAGTATGAGAGAGCGTGAGCACATTATTTCTTTCATATCAAGTGAAAGTTCAAGTTTCCATGATGGGTAATTATTAAACTCGGATGGCCTAATTTGATTATTACATACAATCACTTCTCTAAATTTGAACTCTGGTCAGTTTTCCAAAACTAGTGATCACTTTATTAAACCTACTTTATGCATGGCCATGAATATGATGTGATATTAGAACACTAACATGTGTTTCCTTATACAATTGGCAAGACAATCACTAATATTTTATCCAATAATTATTCACATTCTACTGGAGTTTTGACTATAATCTTGATACATGTTAAGCTTGTTGGACATTTTATACTCTTCTGTATCAATTTTACTAAACATAATCTCTTTTAAAGATCTATCAGAATGTATCATTTCCTCAAATTTGTTATTGTCATAATGGTTCCTTTCATATTTTAAGATTCTTATTTTTGGAACCTATTGGGCTACCACGCTTCAGGCGTGCTTCAGGTTTATTAGCATCTGATGTTGTCCTTCTAGGACATTAATATTCATTGGGCATTTATATTTGGTATATAGTCAATGACATTTATTCATATCCATCTTCAAGATGGTGTCATTATAATATTTAATAACTATGTGACCGCTTTTATTAAATAAATCATTAATATTTAAGCTAATGTATATGTACCAAATTGACCATCAATGTATCTTATTATTCATGTGCAAGGATTATAAATAATAATGATATAAATTTTATCTCCCCCTAATCCTTGCATATGAGGGTATGGAATTAATCCAACAACCTTTAAAACCCAATTGCACCTTTTAAGCCATAAATTCTTTTTGGTAATATTCATGTATCAAGCTACGTGTTCCTCTTATACACTATGTTATTCTTATAGAACACGTAATGATGTTTCTCTTGACCAATTACATTATTCATCTTTAAAGTGGAATCTCTTATATATATATATATGTATGTATATGTATATACATATATATGGCCATCAACCTAAATTCATCTAATTGGTTAAGTTGAAGAAGCCTCTTCTCTCCCGCTAACTTAGCATCCAAATTGAACTCTTTAATTGCCCAATAAGCCTTATACTCTAATTCCACCGGGAGATGACATGCTTTCCCATACACAAGTCTATAGGGGGAAGTACCAATGGGGGTCTTAAATGCGATTCTATATGCTCATAGTGTGTCATCCAACTTATCACTCCAATCCTTCCTAGACTTTGCTACCACTTTCTCTAGAATATCCTTAATCTCACGGTTAGAAACCTCAACTTGGCCACTAGTTTGGGGATGGTAAGCTAAACTCATCCTATGGTAAACACCATAATTATTTCCGCTCATGAAAATGAGATCCTCCATCACTAATAATGGCTCGAGGGACACCAAATCTAGGAAAAATTATTTTCTTAAAAAGTTTATGGACCACCATAGCATCATTGGTAGGTGTGGCAATGGCTTCTACCCACTTGGGTACATAATCAACGACGAATAGGATGTAACAATTCCCTTTTAAAGAGGGAAAAGGTCCCATATAATCAACACCCCAAACATAAAAAATTTCAACTTCCAAAATACCGGTATGAGGCATCTCATGCCGCCGCGAGATGTTGCTAGTCCTCTGGCAAGAATCACAAGCTTGAACAAAAGAGTGAGCATCTTTGAACATGGTAGGCCAAAAGAAACCCGACTCATTGATCTTTGCTACTGTCTAAGTAGGGCCATGATGTCTACCACAGGGTGAGTTGTGGCATCTAATAAGAACACCATGAACTTCCCATTCGGGAACACACTTGTGAAAAAGTCCATCTGCACACTCACGAAACAAAAAGGGGTCATCCCAAAAATAATGTTTAACATCATAAAGGAACCTCTTTTTCTGTTGGTAGGACAAATCAGGAGCTAGAGTGTCACCTACCAAATAATTGGCATAATCGGCATAACAAGGGTGTTGCTCTACAACTGCAAACAAGTGGTCATCAGGGAAAGAACCATCTATAGGAAGAGAATCCTTACCCTCATCATACCTGATCCTCGACAAGTGATCTGAAACAACATTCTCTGCTCCCTTTTTATCTTTACTTTCCACATCAAAATCTTGGAGCAAGAGAACCCAACGTAGAAGCCTAGGCTCTGTTTTCGCCTTGGCTATAAGGTATTTCAAAGCTGCATGGTCAGTAAAAACAATAATTCTAGAACCAACTAGATATGATCTAAATTTTTCTAAAGCATAAATCACAGCAAGAAACTCCTTCTCTGTAGTTGCATAGTTGACTTGAGCTTCATCCAAAGTTTTACTTACATAATAGATAGCATGCAAAATTTTGTCCTCTCTTTGTTCTAGCACGGCTCCTACTGGAAAATCACTGGCATCACACATAATCTCGAACGGGAGATCCCAATCGGGAGCACATATGATAGTTGCCGATATCAAAGCCTGCTTAATCCTGTTAAAGACCTCAAGACACGCGTTAGTAAAATCAAATGGGGCATCCTTAAGTAAAAGCTGAGTTAGTAGTTTAGCAATTTTAGAAAAATCTTTGATAAAGCGACGATAAAACCCCGCATGACCTAAGAAACTCCTAACCCCCTTAACATTAACTGGTGGAGGTAATTTCTCAATCACATAAACTTTAGCTTTATCTACCTATATGCCCTTATCAGATACAGTGTGACCTAAGACAACACCTTCTGTCTCCATAAAGTGACACTTTTCCCAATTTAAAACCAAATTGCATTCTTCACATATTTTCAAAATTTTAGCGAGATTAGCTAAACATGTATTAAATGAAGACCCATACAGACTAAAATCATCCATAAAGACTTTCATGATAGACTCTATTAATTTAGAAAAAATGCTCATCATACAACGTTGAAAAGTAGCAGGGGCATTACATAAACCAAAGGGCATCCTACTATATGCAAAAGTACCATATGGGCAGGTAAATGTTATCTTCTCCTGATCTTCAGGGTGAATTGGAATTTGAAAAAATCTCGAGTACCCATCCAAATAGCAGAAGAACTTATAATTAGCTAACCTTTCCAAAATTTGATTAATAAAAGGGAGAGGGATGTTATCCTTTTTAGTGGAAATATTTAATCTACGATAATCAATGCACATACACCACCTTGTTACAGTTCTAGTGGGAATAAATTCATTTTTATCATTTTTAATCAAAATCATCCCACCCTTTTTAGGAACCACTTGGACGGGACTTACCCACTTTTAGTCAGAAAATTGGATAGATAATACCTGCATCAAGTAATTTCATAACCGCCTTCTTAAATTAGCTACTTCCTACATGTTAGGATTCAACCTCCTTTGGGGTAGAATACATGGATTGTCCTCTGGATGTATCCTGTGCATGCAAAAGTCATGGCTAATACCCTTGAGATCATCGATACTGTACCCGATTGCCCTTTTTTGGGTTCGAAGAACCTCTAGAAGTTGGGAAATTTGGAAATCATCGAGTGCAGTACTAATGATCACTGGTGCAGTTCCTGCTCATAAAGAAATGCATATTTTAAATGAGAAGGAAGAGGTTTTAGCTCAGGTTTCTTTACCTCTGCAGGTTTTGACTCCTGAACTAATTTTTCTACCTTTTTCTCTCCTTAGGATCAAGCTGTTCAGTTGCGAGAGCTTTTTCAAAAGCATCCACCTCACTGCTCCAAATACTAGCATCACCTGCAGTAAAATCACCACAAAGCACTTCTTCCAAGGAATCCCTTGCAAGGACCTGTGATAAGCTATCATTGCAAATAACATCAATCACATCAATACTATAACAATTTTCCTCTAACATAAGACCTTTCAAAACCCTCCCTAAATTAAAGGTGATATTATCATCCCCAACAGAGAGAGTGAGTTTTCCATTTTTAACATCAATTAGCCCTTGCTGTGTGGAGGAAAGATCTACCTAATATTACAGGAATTTGTGTATCCTCAACCATGTCTAAAACAACAAAATCAACAAGGATAAAAAATTTACCAACTATAACAGGAATATCCTCTAGAATACCTAAGGGGTATTTAACAGAACGGTCTGCCATTTACAAAGTAATGTTAGTAACTTTTAAATCACCGATATTAAGCCTTGAACACAAAGACAATGGCATTACACTGACACTAGCACCCAAATCACATAATGCTTTATCAATGAAAAGATTTCCAATATGACAAGGTATAGAAAAACTACCAGGATCCTTTAATTTTGGTGGAGATTTATTTTGCAATAAAGCAGTGCATTCTTCTATAAAAGCTACAGTCTCTACCTCATTAAATACTCTCTTCCTAGTCAATATATCTTTCATGAATTTAGCATATGCAAGAACTTGTGTAATTAGTTTTGTGAAGAGAACTGTTACCTGCAAATTCTTAACAACCTCCAGGAACTTACCAAATTGCTTATCCAACTTACTCTTTAAATGTCTATTAGGGAATGGAAGTTTGATAGCTGGACCCTGCACATCTTCCTCTTGTCCTAAGATTTACCCTGCAAAGAATTATCAGACATGTTAGTTTTACCCCGTAGCCCTGCAGGGCTAGTAACAACAGTATTTGGTATAACATAATCAGGATTAGCACTATTTGTTATAACAGGGTCATCATCTTTAGGCATAGAAGGCCCATCATAGTGTGAACTACTTCTCAGGGTAATTGCATTTGCATGATATGTAGGTTGTACTGGCTGCGATGGTAGGGCTCCAGTTTGGCGACTTTGCAGAGTAGAGGATAGTTGTGCAATTTGATTATTTATAATTTTATTATGTGCTAACATCGCATCAATTTGCGCATCCCTACTCTACATCTGCTTCTGCATATTGGCTAACATCGTTTTAATTTCTGACAGGGTAGGATCAGTAGATGGGGGTGGAGTTTGTGGTTGGGTCATCTGGTTAAGGGGTTGGTAATATTTCTGTTGTGGTTGTTGTGGGGCTTGTTGTTGTGGAGGTGGAGGGTTTAGCACATTAGTACTCCGGTAGGAAAGATTTGGATGGTTCTGGAGACCAGGATTATAAGTGTTGGCGTGTGGGTTATTTTGCCTATAAGCTTGGAAGGCATTAACCTGCTCCATGGGACTCTTACAATCTTGTGCCTAATGACCTACAATTCCACAATTTTCACAAAAAACATCAGTAATAATATTATTAACAGCAGAAACATTAGCTACGAAAACAAGAATAGCAGTACTAATATTATCTAATTTTTGACAAATAGAGGTTAATTGAGCTTGCACAAAGGATACAAAATCGACATTATGTTTTCCTTTGTTTTCAAAACTTCTAGGATTTCCATATTGGGAATTATGGATTGCCATCTCTTCAAACTGTTCCTGCTACATCCTCTTGAAGGTTCATAAATCTTCCCTTAGCTGCTGAGTCCAGGATTGATCTCGAAGAATTTCCAAGCCCGTTGTAGAAGGCTTGGATCAATTGCCATTGTGCTATCCCATGATGGGGACATTCTCTCTGCAAATCCTTAAATCTTTCCCAAGCTTCAATTCGTATAAGGTTTCATCAGCTTCTTGGGCAAAATTTAGGATAGAACTTCATAATAAGGCAGTCTTCTCTGCAGGGAAATATTTATTATAGAAATTCAAAGCAAGAGAATTCCAGTCAATAATACCAAGAGCAGTCTTATCCAATCCATTATACCACAGTTTAGCTTTACCATATACAGAAAAGGGAAAAAAAATCTCCCTGATTTGGTCCTGCGTTGTAATACCCCATATTTTTATACGTATTTTAATTTAAATAAGTATTTTCTTAAAAGTATTTAAATAATTCGAAATGTAAAAAGAATGATTTTTATTAAAAGTGTATTTTTAATTATTCAATAATCTTGAAAATATTTTAATTTATGATTTGGAAGTATTGGGGCATATTATTTTATAAAAGATAATTTTTAAAAGTAAAAGAAAGTCAAAATCCTAGTTTGATTAGGAATCCTAGTTTGAGTAGGAAAGGGATTATTAAGGGTAGTAAGTAGGAGGTTATGAGAGAAGGTATAAATACCCATCATATGCCTAAGGTGGAGTGCACCCGAAGGTAAATTCTCTTTCTCCTCTTATTTCCTTTTCTCCTTAATTTTTCCCCTTTCCCTTTATTTTTAATCACATTTTAATCACGTTTAGATTCTAAATCGTCCGATTTTTACAAAAAAAAATAGTGTTTTTTGTGTGTAAACAACGTTTTAATCAAAACAAACTACCTTTGGTAGTGATCACCACCCTCTCGTGGCCAAATTTAGCCTCTAAATATGATTTTCGGGCAGTTTTTGATTTTTAACGAAGGATTAATGTTTTAATATAATTAAAAGATTTAGTTTTAATCAAAAAGCCCCAAATTGAAAACCTTAGGTTTCTAAATTAATGTTTATTGATGGAATTTGATTGTGATTAATTAAAACTATTAATATTAATGTTTTTAAACTAAGTTACAGCAGTTTTATAAGTTTTAATAATGCTGGAACTTTTATATATAAGCTATAATTATGTTTCTTGAAATGATTTTTAATTACCCATTAATTGGGAATAAAAGTAAGGGTTTTAAATAAAATTTCAGATTATTTTAGAGGGTTTATGAGTGATTTAAAGAGAGTATATATTGCTCGAAATTTGTGTGAAAGAGGTATTAATACTTCTTTATAATTTTGGTTTGTAGGAGACTTCCAAGTGAGTGATTTTATTTAGTCGTGGCAATTTTGAGATCATATTCAAGGTACATTTGCGTACTTGGTAACTCTTAAGTGTAACACCCAAATAATTCTCTCTTTAAAACCTGTAATAACCTGTAAGAGAATTACTGGCGTGCTACCGCCACGTGTTCAAACGTTAAGGCTAGTTTCAGAAATCAGCAGCGGAAAACTAACTTAGTTTTTAAAAGATTATAAGTTTCAAAACTAAAAGTCAAAACCAAATTTATTCTTACAAGTTGGAACCATAACGGCCCTTATTCAAAACCCAGTAAAATAAGAAGTAAATAGAATTAGAGTCAAAATAAAATCAATTTATGAAATGAAATAAGCTAAGAAATTAACCAACGCTCCACTCAAAAATCCCATCACCTTGATGCAAGTTCAGTTTACGTAGAAACCTGTGATTAATCTGCTCCCCAATATTACAAGTGTAAGAATTGGATCATTACAGGGTCATTGAAGGGCGAAGGACATGACCAAGAAGAAACATACAAAAGCACGCAATCAGCAACGTTGAGTACATACAAGCTACGAAATATAGTAAAGAGCCTTAGCATGATACTAACAAGCATTCAATACACTCACAATATAATCATTGACTCGAACACATGACTCAATTGTTACTCATTACTAAGTTTTCTCTAAATAACATTGATCATTTCATTAATTTGATTGGATTAAGCAACAGACCAGGTTGTCCCCCTATGCTCCATTTCGCAACATTAATAAATAAAACCCTATGCCCCATTTCAGGACATTAATAAACATCCAATGGCAGACGGGCGCGACTCCGTGGCCATAGCTAGTATGAGATCTCATCTAACTCATTATAATTTTAAAAGAATTTAAAACAAGAGACTCGTAGATCAAACGGCCTTTGAAAAGTACGCGGCTAATACCCCGTGAACCCCAACCCCTGTTTGTCAATACTCTAGATGTGCACAAATCCAGAGTTTTATTACTCATCCTTCTTGCACTTTACGTGATTTACCGGTTTAAACTTGGTGATGACTCAAATGCAACACAACACAACCAATCATACATTAATCACTCAGCTCAAACCATTCAAGTTTCCAATTCAATTCTTAATTTATTAGTGACAAACAACATTTATTATTAAATCCTTTAACTACCTCGGCGAAAAAACACCTTAAGTGCATAAGGCACCTCAAATCCTCAACCTTGTCTTATAAGACTTTAATTCTTCCTTTACTCATTCCATTTCAATATTAATGAGCAAGTAATAAAATAATTCATTCCATATATCCTTGTATCTTTGCCTCCAAGCTCACTTTGCAAATTATTGTAAAAATAATACATATAAGGAAAGAATCAATACGAATTTCTCATACGTAAGTCAACCAATAACCACATTTATCATCAATCAAGCTCATTACCAAACAATTTCAACCAATCCACAAGTTCCCTAGCATGATACTAGGTTTTTCCAAGTCCCTAAACATGCTCCTAAAATCAAGGTTTCTCGTATTCTTATACGTACCTTGAGTACACGAATTGGTTGGCCACCTTAAGAATAGAAGTCACCTTCTACGAAGTCCTCTCCTAAACAATACAACAATAGCTCAATTAATACCCAAGCAATATAATTTACAGCAATACCAAACTTCTTTAAAATCCCTTAAATCGTTGAAATAATGCTTTTAAATTGCTTCCAATAGCCAAAGTTAATAATTTAGTAATTCAACTATAAGTTTATATGTTAAAATCATGAAAATATGGCTTCTATTGTAAAATTTCAGCAACTTTAAGTAAGAATTATAATCTGAAATTAAATTTAATAGTAGAATGTAGGAACACAACAATCTAAACTTGAAATATATATAATTAGAATTCAATTAGTTTCATAAAAACTCAATCGAACCTTCAAATTCCATGACTTGAACCTTAAAGTAAATATTATTCAAATATGAAAGTTAATTTTATTCGTAGTATGAAATTCAACAATCCATACTTGTATTATTGTTATAGTAGGCTTACAAACACTTAGAAACATCAAAAGTTTTACTTTTGATACTAGGAAAATAAAAATTCAGATTATATATAAAATTTAAGAACATCACTATGCTTTAAACATGCTATCTTAACAACCCATTACATGATTTAATTATGATAGCCAAGTAGTGTAAATAGAACTCTAAAAATATAATTTTGAATAGTTTTAACCTAAAAAAATCAACTCTCTGGAAATCTGAAAATTACATATAACCATCGAAAATTAAAGGTAGAACCATATTTAAACACAAAGTAACTAGTTAAATCAATGGTTCATGCTTTAAGCCCAAAACTATGAATAGTCACAATTTCAAACGCAAAGTTCTTGATTTATATAAATCTGAGAACTAATTCTATACTTCAAATATCATATAACTTATAAATTTTCAATCTTTCACAATCCAAACATATAACTAAACTGTTATAATCAAAAATCATGAAATAATTCATGTAATGATTGAAACTTTAGAATTAAAACAAGAAAAGAAAAAGATAGAAGAGAAGGGGAAGATGGAGGAAATCGGCTGGTGGCAGCAGCAGTATAGCGGCGGCAGTAGGCTGAATCTTTTCTTTTTTCTTTTTTTTTTGTTTTGTGAGAATCGTGAATGAAGTAGGGAAGCAAGGGGAAAGGGAGTAGGGGAAGCAGTAGATGGGTTTATAGGAGGGTCTTGAGAGGAGAAGTTAACTTAATTGAAAATGAGGGTATGGGCTTAAGGTTTTTTTTTTTTTTTTTTTTTTTTTCTTTTTAGTAGGATTAAAATGGTAGTCATGGGCCCAAAGTGAGTAACTATGCTATTGAAATTTTTTTTTATTTTTTTTATTTTTTATAGTAGTGAAGCAACATTGCTATTAAAATATAAGTGATCGTTTTTATTTTGTCAAATCTTTCCAAAATATTTATATAAGTATAAAATTATTATAAAATATTTGTATACATAAAAATATAAAATTATTATTTACTAAGAAAAATATGGGGGATTACAATCTACCCCTATTAAAAGAAGTTTTGTCCCCGAAACTTAACCCAAAATCCATAATTTCTCAAAACTATTACGTTTTGTATTGCTGTAAATTGCTTGTTTCTCAATCATATATGCCTAACAAACTGAGCTCATACTCGATAACTCGTACTTAGCCAAAGTTTACGTACTTTATTAGCATGCAAACACAACAATACTATTACTTGGCAATAATAAGCAAGTTCATGCAACTTAGAGCAATAAATGGCATAAATGAGGTAAAAACGCGAAATCACACTGCATTCTACCCCTCTTAAAAGAAAAGAGTTACGCCCTCGTAACTCACCTCATTAAATAACTCGGGGTATTTCTTTCTCATCTCTTCTTTGGCCTCCCAAGTGGCCTCTTCGTACTCATGGTTAGACCAAAGGACCTTCACTATCTTCACATCTTTGTTCCTAGTACTTCGCACTTTGTGATCTAGGATTTTCACTGGTCTCTCTTCATATGTCAAAGATTCATCTAGTTGGATCGTCTCTGGTTGCAACACATGGGTTTCACTAGGCGCATACTTCTTCAATTGAGAAATGTGGAACACATCATGCATTTTCTCAAACTCCATTAGCAAAGCCAACTTATAAGCCACTTTTCCCACACGCTATAGAATCTCATATGGCCCCACATACATAGCACTTAGTTTCCCTTTCTTGCCAAATCGCATCACGCCTTTTGTTGGTGAGACCTTTAGAAAGACCTTATCCCCAACATTAAACTCATCATCTCTTCTCTTCAAGTTGGCATAACTCTTTTGCCTATCTTGTGCTGCTTTAATTCTTGACTGAATCAACCTCACCTTACTCACCATATCCTCAATGAAGTCCGTTCCCAAAGTAACACGCTCACTGCAATCATTCCAGCACACTGGGCTTCTGCACTTTCTTCCATACAATGCTTCGAAAGGTGCCATCTTGATACTTGTGTGATAACTGTTGTTATAGGAGAATTCAATAAAAGGTAAGTTATCCTCCCAACTTCCTTGAAAATCCAAGGCACAAGCTTGCAACATATCCTCCATGGTTTGGTTGGTTCTCTCAGTTTGGCCATCCGTCGCAGGATGAAAGGCAGTGCTCATCTTCAAGGTAGTCCCAAGGTTTTCTTGCACCTTCTTCCAAAACTTAGACGGGAATCTCGAATCCCTGTCCGACACAATGTCCTTGGGAATTCCGTGCAAACATACCACATTCTTCACATAAGTACTTTCCAATTGCTTCTTTTTCCAGGTCTCCTTGATTGGAATGAACATCGCTGACTTAGTAAGTCTATCTACAATCACCCAAATCGTGTCATTCCCATTACGAGTCTTTGGTAATCCTGTCACAAAGTCCATGGAAATAGAATCCCATTTCCATCCTGGTACCTCCAATGGTTGTACTTTCCCCATGGGTATCTTGTGATCTATCTTCACCTTCTGGCATGTCAAACACTTAGACACGAATTCAGCAACTTCTCTCTTCATATTCGGCCACCAGTAGAACTCTTTCAAATCCTTATCCTGCTTATCTCCCCCAGGGTGAACTGAGTAAGGTGTGTTATGGCACTCCTCCATGATTCTTGTTTTTATATCCTCACACTTCTGCGGTATACACCATCTCTCCTTGTATCTCAGACTCCCATCCTCATGAATCCTGAATTCGGTCTCTACATCGCTAGTCATTATATCCCTAATCCGCTGAAATGACTCATCCTCCCTTTATTTTTCCTTAATCTCCTCGAATATGGATGGTTGAATCGTCAAGGCACTCAGTAATCCTTCTAACACCCCTTGACTAACGACTTCAAGGTTCAGTCTCCTCATATCCTCACACAATTCATCAACCACAATAAAAGCATTAACATTATGACTCGAGTTCCTATTAAGAGCATTTGCAACAACATTCGCCTTTCCCTCATGATACTGGATGTGTACGTTGTAGTCTGTGAGGAACTCTAACCATCTACGTTGCCGCATATTCAGATGATCCTGGGTGAAGATGTATTTCAAGCTTTTATGGTCTGTAAAGATCCTACAGGTGACACCATAAAGATAATGTCTCTAAATCTTTAAGGCGAACACAACAGCTGCAAGCTCCAGGTCGTGGGTAGGATAGTTAACCTCATGTGTCTTCAACTGTCTTGATGCATACGCGATCGCTCTCCTATTCTGCTGCAGAACACACCCCAGACCATGCTTTGAAGCATCGTTGTATACCTCAAATCCGTCTCTCCCATCGGGCAACATTAGTACTGGTGCAGTGGTTAGTCGCTCTTTCAGGTTTTGAAAAGCTAACTCACAGTTGTCATTCCACTCAAACTTAGTTTTCTTCTTCATAAGAGCGGTCATAGGTCTGGCTATTCTCGAAAAGTCTTTAACAAACCTTCTATAATACCCAGCTAATCCCAAGAAACTACGAACATCAGTCACATTCTTAGGAGTAGGCCACTCACTTACTGCCTTGATCTTTGCAGGATCTACTGATACACCCTCCTTAGAAATGTAATGCCCTAGAAATGCAACTTTTTCCAACCAGAACTCACACTTTGAAAACTTGGCATACAACTTGTTACTTCTAAGATTTTCCAAAATGGTTCTCAAATGTTAAGCATGTTCCTCCTCATTCCTCGAGTACACCAATATGTCATCAATGAACACAACCACAAACTTATCTAAGTATTCATGAAACACTCGGTTCATCAGGTCCATGAATGTGGCAGGTGCATTGGTTAACCCAAATGGCATGACTGGAAACTCGTAGTGCCCATAACAAGTTCTAAAGACTGTCTTTGGAATGTCCTTATCTGCAACTTTCAACTGATGGTACCCTGACCTCAAATCGATCTTTGAAAACACACTCACCCCTTTCAGCTGATCAAACAAGTCATCTATCCTCGGTAAAGGGTACTTATTCTTCACAGTCACATTATTTAACTCTCTGTAATCAATACATAGCCTCAAACTTCCATCCTTCTTTCTCACAAACAAGACTGGTGCTCCCTAAGGTGATGCACTAGGCCTAATAAACCCTTTATCCAATAACTCCTGCAATTGAACCTTCAGCTCACTCATCTCAGCTGGCGCCATTCTATAGGGTGCTTTAGAAATAGGTGCAGCTATTAAGTCAATGGTAAACGCAACTTCCCTTTTCGGTGGCATCCCCGAAATCTCATCCGGAAAGACATCTAAAAATTCTTTCACAATGGGTACATCCTCAATCCGCCTATTCTCACCCTTACTCAAATCTTGGACACAACAAAAGTACAATGGATACCCCTTACTCACCAACTTCTTAACCTTTAAAGAAGAAATTATCCCAATGCCCTTCGGCTTCCTAAAACGTCTATAGGACACCGTCTTACCCAAAGGATCACTCAGGTGCACTCTCTGTACCTCACAGTCTATCTTAGCCTTGTATAAGCTTAGCCAATCCATCCCCAGCCAGTCCAACCCCAAAATGACATCCAAGTCCCCCAAGTTAAGCTTAATAAGATTCGATGGAAAAACAACCTCTCCTATTTTCAAAGGCAAACCTTTGAATAACCTATTGCAATGAACAAGTTTGCCGGTAGACAGACTGACTGACACACGACATGACTCGACTCAGATAAGTTTAATTTATGTACAACAGAAGTAGAGATGAAAGAGTAAGTAGCTCCAGAATCAAACAAGGCTTTGACAGAAACAGAGTGAATAGAAAAAGTACCAGTGACTACATCTGAGGACCTTTCAGCCTCTCCTTTGCTCATTACAGACAAGCGCCCGGGAGTGTTGCTCCTTCCTTGGTGACCATTGTTGCCATTGCCTGAGTTGTTGTTCCATTTCCAGGTCTATTGCTGCCATTACTGTTTCCATTCCCCAACTTCCCATTCTGACCATTGTCCCTTCCTCCCTGGTAATGAAAATTTTTGGGCCTCTGTTGGGTATTCCCACCATTCCCACCGTTTCCTAGTTGGTTTTGCTTGGTATAACATTCATACTCCCTATGCCTCTTCTTGTTACAGAACCTACAAGTCACCAAATTTCCCTCATAGTCTCTCCCAGGGTGGTTTCTCTTACACCTCTTGCTGTTGAACTTCCTCTCCCCATTGTTAGCGTTAGAAAATCTGCTAACATTCTGGTTATTCCTCTCAGATGAGTTCCCATTCTTAAACCTCTTGAAGTGACCCTGGTTTTCAAAATTCCCAAAGTCCTTCCTTTTCTCCCCAACCTTAGCAACTCTCCCCCACATCCCTAGAGTTCAGGTGGTACATGTGTGCAGCTCTCTCATATACTTTATCTAGGGTCTTAAAGACTTTCCCAGCTAGGTCTTTCTACAAGTGTTTGGTCAATCCCTGTTCAAACCTTTGAGCCTTCAGTTCCTCAGTCGGGAAAACCCCATGGGCAAATCTAGCAAGGGTCATAAACCTATTATAGTATTCTGAAATCGTCATTCGGCCTATCTCTAAGTTTATAAACTCTTGAGCCTTCTGTTTCTTCAAAAATGGGGGGTAAAACTTATCCCTCAATGCAGTCTTAAACACTTCCCACCCAAAATTTGGTTTGGCCTTAACTATTTCAGCATTATCTTTCCACTAGATATCGACCTCATCCTTAAGGTACATAGCAGCTTGGTCAACTTTCATACCCTCAGGACAATTCAGTGCCACAAATAACTTATCAAACTCTCGAATCCAGTTTTCCAAGAAGGTAGGATCAGCACATCCCTTGAAAACTGGTGGCCTAACTTGAGCCAACTTTATAAACATCTCGGCCTGGGGATCAAGTTGGTCAGCTCGATTCTAATTCAAATTCTCAGCCAACATGCGGATGGCCTCAGCTAAAGCAGCATTATTCGCTATTCTAGTTCTACGCCTAAAAGAAGGTAAACATTTACTCTAGCTTAAACAGAATTCAAACATCGTGCACATATATTCATTCAATCACAATATTACATTTTATCACCTAAATTGGTGCAAAAGGGTACTTTGGCCTTTGGCACCCCTTCGTTCCAAGCAAAATCAAACAATGATAGCACAATCCACACGCAGGATTAAGTAAAGTTAAGAAAAATAATTCCCATCCCGCGCCACTCTTACTCAATTTAATCATAAACAAGAAATTTTCCTCAAAATTATATGTAATCACGAAACTTATATTGGTCTTGAATCAAACATATAATCAGAAATGGAATCCTTATAATAGAATAACAATTCTTATTATAACTCCAATAAAAGTATTAATCCCATTCCAAACTCTGTAGCTCTAGCTACTTATTAAAATCCAATAGTCAATGTCAAAACTAAATGAGGTTCTAATAACCATTATTGGTAGCAAAACCTTACTAATACTAACTATACTCTAATAAGCCTAATCTTTAAAGGGCCACATTAGAGTTCTTGTCTTTCCTTCCTCATAAGTATTAATATCAAAAATAGGGTCATTCTCATCTTCGGAATCCTCAATAACAGCTTTGTAAAGAGGATTCAGATTCCTAGTAGTCCTCTTCCCAACTTGTGGTTTTGGTGGTTCTAAGTCCTCCTCGTCATCTGATAACTCATTAAGGATTCTCCGAATAGCCTTCTTTCTGTCTTTCTTCTTAATCATCCTGTGCTCGTACCAACGTTGGTATGTTACCTCTCTTTCATCATTTTGATTTGGATGTAAGGTCCACTCATCCCAAGAGTCTGTGCTGTAATCGGTCTCCTCTTCTTGGTTAAGCTGAGTCGCCTTCACTGGATTTTTATCCATCTCTCTACGTTATCCCAACATAACAAGCATTCGAAAAGCATAACATGAACACATCATGAAAGAAATTTAATTAGAACACAATCACACAATTTATTAACTAAGCAACTTGCAAAATAATTGAATAAATGCAAAGTAATCAATATGCATGCATGCCCTTTCTAATTCTACCCAAATCTCACCAAATAAATAATTCAAGTTTCAAAATTACTTTATAAACATTTAAAACAATTGGTTCGAACACAATTAAATTTAAAATCATTTTTGACTTTTAAATACAAAATCCTTAGTCAATTAGTTAGGCGCCTAAGACATACTAATTGGCTTTAGTGGTAATTAAATCAAACCTAAGCTCCCAGATACCACTTTATAACACCCCAAAAATTCTCTCTTTAAAACCTGTAATAACCTGTAAGAGAATTACTAGTGTGCTACCGCCACGTGTTCAAACGTTAAGGCTAGTTTCAGAAATCAGCAGCGGAAAACTAACTTAGTTTTTAAAAGATTATAAGTTTCAAAACTAAAAGTCAAAACCAAATTTATTCTTACAAGTTGGAACCATAACGGCCCTTATTCAAAACCCAGTAAAATAAGAAGTAAATAGAATTATATTCAAAATAAAATCAATTTATGAAATGAAATAAGCTAAGAAATTAACCAACGCTCCACTCAAAAATCCCATCACCTTGATGCAAGTTCAGTTTACGTAGAAACCTGTGATTAATCTGCTCCCCAATATTACAAGTGTGAGAATTGGATCATTACAGGGTCATTGAAGGGCGAAGGACATGACCAAGAAGAAACATACAAAAGCACGCAATCAGCAACGCTGAGTACATACAAGCTACCAAATATAGTACAGAGCCTTAACATGATTTCGAGTCAATGATTATATTGTGAGTGTATAGAATGATGACTCAATTGTAACTCATTACTAAGTTTTCTCTAAATAGCATTGATCATTTCATTAATTTGATTGGATTAAGCAATAGACCAGGTTGTCCCCCTATGCTCCATTTCGGAACATTAATAAAGAAAACCCTATGCCCTATTTAGGAACATTAATCCATCCAATGGCAGACGGGCGCGACTCCGTGGCCAAAGCTAGTATAAGATCTCATCTAACTCATTATAATTTTAGAAGAATTTAAAACAAGAGACTCGTAGATCAAACAACCTCTGAAAAGTACACGGCTAATACCTCGTGAACCTCAACCCCTGTTTGTCAATACTCTAGATGTGCACAAATCCAGAGTTTTATTGCTCATCCTTCTTGCACTTTACGTGTTTTACCGGTTTAAACTTGGTGATGACTCAAATGCAACACAACACAACCAATCATACATCAATCACTCAAACCATTCAAGTTTCCAATTCAATTCTTAATTTATTAGTGACAAACAACATTTATTATTAAATCCTTTAACTACCTCGGCGTAAAAATACCTTAAGTGCATAAGGCACCTCAAATCCTCAACCTTGTCTTATAAGATTTTAATTCTTCCTTTACTCATTCCATTTCAATATTAATGAGCAAGTAATAAAATAATGTCGTTGACTAACCTCCTCACGGCCAAACAAAATTTATTATAATCCTAAACTAACCCCTAAACAAGTCTAGTGGTAAGTTCGGAGTCGAACCACAAGGAACGGTAATGTTGGATTGTTCTCGATCGAATGCTTAAGCTACGCCGAAGTCGGTTTATGGATAGTGGACACTACAACTACACTAACACACATATAAAGATCAAGATATTACAAAGTCTACTAGGGGCAAAGATCCACTTTGAACAATTAGCAAGTTAATGGGAATCGATTTGATAATCATTCATGCAAAGAAAGAATTAAAATGGGAATTAATTACCATCAAGAGAAATCTCTCAAATTCCTAGCCTAGATCCCTCATTGACTAGGTGCATAGAAGAAATTTACCCAAAATGCAATCAAATATATAAATTCTAATTCACAATCCCTTGTCAAACTAGAACTAACATGCAATTAAGTTTGCTATCTTGGGAGATCAATCCAATCTAAAACAAACAACATGCCATCATCAATTCAATCAATTTAATCACACAATTATCATCAAATTTATCTCAAATAACTCAATTAACCATAACAAAGCTTCACTCAACACCTAGTAGAAGGAAATCTACTCAAACATGATTAACAAAGCAATTAATAAAGCATAAAGAGAGAAGAGAGTAAGAAATGCTCATTGATATAAAATGGAGATCTTCAAATCATCAAATTCCTCCTTTGATTATCCAAAATCCATGAAAACCATTGTTTCTCTCACTTTCTCTCTCCAAAATTTGAGAGTTTCTCTCTCTAAAAACCTAAAACTACTGAAAATATGAATTTTCCCCATAAAATGAGCAAAAAATCTATTTATACCCCTTACTAAATTGCCTAGGAAGCTCCGCAAAAAGTCGAGCAGCGTGCAGAGGAGCGGGCGTGCACCCCTCAGGAGCGGGCGCTCCAAACTTTCTGCCAAACTTCAAAATTGCACACCCTGTGAGGAGCGGGCGTGCGGCCTTGAGGAGCGGGCGCTCCTGGCTGCGGACTGGGCAAACTGCTCAGCTTCAAATGAGCATATCTCCCACGTTTTACATCGGAATTGAGCATATGACTTGTCGTTGGAAAGCTCTCAAGATAAGCTTTCATCTTCGATTGGAATCGCCCCAAAATGTTTTGTAGATCAAAAGATATAGGCGTTTGAAGTATGATCTTTGCAAATCAAGTGCACATTTCTTCATTACTTGTTCTTTTATGCTTTATATTTCTTCAATCTTGAGCAATGAACTTATCCAAGTGTTCCTAAACATAAGAGTAAACCAATAAAGTTTAATCTAATGTCATAAGCCACCAAAATATGCAAGAAAAGCCAAAATTGAGCAATAACGACATTTCACACATAAACATGACAAATGTAGTAAAACGTTATTAAAACCAAGTAAAAAGATAGAAAAACTATGAAAAACTAACTAGAAAACTCCTAAAAATAGCGACATAAATGACACTTATCATGAATGAAGTAGGGAAACAAGGGGAAAGGGAGTAGGGGAAGCAGTAGATGGGTTTATAGGAGGGTTTTGAGAGGAGAAGTTAACATAATTAAAAATGAGGGTATGGGCTTAAGGTTTTTTTTTTCGTTTTTTTAGTAGGATTAAAATGGTAGTCATGGGCCCAAAGTGAGTAATTATGCTATTGAGATTTTTTTTTTTTTTGATAGTAGTGAAGCAACATTGCTATTAAAATATAAGTGATCGTTTTTATTTTGTCAAATCTTTCCAAAATATTTATATAAGTATAAAATTATTATAAAATATTCGTATACATAAAAATATAAAATTATTATTTACTAAGAAAAATCTGGGGGATTACATTAAGTGTATAGAAGCATGCTAGGCTTTGTTTAATTAATTCCAAGTAGTATCATGATAGGTGTTGGATGGAATGTGTTGATTGGATTGATGTTGGTGAATGATTTGTGATGTATGAATTGTTTATGGTGAATTGGTGATTGAAATTAATTATATTGGCATGTTGTTCATGAACCACACTTTTATTATTAGCATGATAGAGAGCATGTTTAATTAAGCTAAATGTTTAATTTGGTTTGGAATATAAAAAGGGAATTTTATTATGGTTCATATAATTTTTATTGATGCTATAAGCATGAGGAATGAGCTATTTAAGTGTCTTAGTACACATGAATAAATTATATTGTGGTGCTTATTATGCACTTAAGGTGTTTCTAACACCAAGGGATAGGATTTGCGGTGCTTTATACACTTAAGGTGTTATTTAACACCGAGTTAGTTTAAAAAGGGTTCAACATTAAATTTATGTGGTCACTAATTATTCAAGAATTAAATTTGGTATGTTTGATTGCTTGAATGAATAATAATGTTTGGTTGTTTTGTGTTTGAGAGTCATCACCAAGTTTAATAATATGTAAATAACTTAAAGTGAAAGAGATTACGCACCAAAACTCTTGGAACGTATATACCTTGAGTATGAACATATGGGGGGAGTTATGCGACTTTATATTTGACCATAACTTCTACTGGGAGTACAGGACGCTGTATTTTCCTTTTTATTATTTATTATGCGCAGGACATCCAGTCACTTCATGTGACATTTGCCTACCCAGTTAGCTCCTGGTGTAGTTTACCTCAATTTGTTGAGGCAGGTAGTTGGTTGGAAACTCGTTCGATGCGTAATCAAATTATATGAACATTAGTATTTGTCTAGTTAGGTGTTGGGTGTCTTGTATGCTTGTGAACAGGTGCAACAAGGTAAGTTGTCTGTTAATAGGATGAAAGCATGTTAGTGTGTTTTATTACGCTTATGTACTCAGCATTGCTGATTGTGTATTTGCATGTTTGTTTGGCCTTGTCTTTACCTTGGCCCTCCAACGACACATTCCTAATGGAAAGTAGTGGGGGCAAGTAGAGAGGAGCTTTTCAGGTGATGAAGCATTTGCATGATGGGGATGAGTGAAGAGCAAATCATGCTTAGTTCCTATAGGAATGTGATGTGTTTAATTGTTTAATTATTATTTATTATATTTACTATGTTGATGAGACTAAAATAAAAGGTTTTAAATATTGGTTTGGTTTTAAGGGCTTACAATGGTTCCAAGTTGTAGGTTGACTTTGTTTGACTTAGTTTGATTTCGTTTGACTTTTAAAAAGTTGACTTGTTTTAAATGGTTTTTAAGAAAGTAGTCTTCCGCTGTGTGTCTTTGATATTTGCCTTGGTCGTTTTCACGGTGGCAGTAATGTCTTAGATTTTCCTATTTCGTAGTTTAAAAAGGGCAAAACAGGTATTTTAAAGGAAAGGAATTTCTAGGGTTTTACATGCGTGACCCTAGCTTGTCTAATGGTATTGCAATATTGACAAAAATCCAAAACATAAAGATTTGGATCTTCATTCTTAGCTCCGCCAAATTACTTCCATTCGATCATTGTAATAAACTGGGGTTTAATCTCGAATTGTACTCCCTCGAGATTTGGTGGAGGAGAAAGGTGTGGAAAATCTGTCAAGGACGGTTGCGAGTAATCGCTGAGCTTGCGAGATCGTGGTGGCGGATTCGCCATTTCTGATTCTGGTTCTTAAGAAACTTCCGTGTCGCTAGAATCAGATGGGGATCCAAAGGTGTATTACCCTCAGAAGTAGCTCGTACTTGTCTGAAAAGATTCTTCTGTCTATGAAAAGAACGTTCGATTTCAGGATCGAATGGAATCTAACCTTATCTAGAACTCCTGGGCATAAACACGAAACTAAACAAACAAATATCAGAAACTGTCCCAAAGAACTTGCATCCTCTGAGACGAAAGATAATAATCTAGACTACAAAATTAATCAAGAATAAAAACAGAACCGTTTCCCTGGCAATGGCGCCAAATTTTGATAGGCTCTAGCCGTATCACCTAATCAAAAGAATTACCTAAGTCCTCTAACTAAAGCAGATAGGGAAGCAGGTCGAATCCACAGGGAAACAATGTCTTTCTATTCCTAAATAATTAATATAATCTAAATTATCAAGTAATCAAGTTGTTTTTGTGTGAATTAAACTAAGGAGAATAAATAAACTAAAGCAAATAAAATTAAGGGAAAATTGGTAATCAAAGCCAAGGTTATTGGTTCACTAATAAATAATATTCCAGGGTAAAACACAATAATCAATCATCAATGCATCAATCAATCAGATCATAAAGGGCTTTCGCTACGTATTACAATCACAGAATTAATTTAGCGGTATTAAATAGCATCTCTCGAATCTTGACGTAACCATTTATAAATTAACCAGCCTATTGAAACTAAGCCTAAACATCAATTCTCATCTGTCGAATCTCGAATCAATATTGCATAACTCATACAATTAAATCAGGCCTAATCTAATTACGTAGCAGTAAATCAATCAATAGGAAATCAATTAAAGCATTGACAATCAACAATAATAAATTACCCCTTCATATTATTTATGAATCCCCACGAACCCTAGAAAATAAACTACTCATACATTGAAAGCTAAGCTAAGCGAAGCAATAAAACTAGACGTGATTAATCAAGCAATTAAATTACTGAAAATAAAAGAGAAAGAAATAGTTACCAAAGTAAGAGGAAATATTGAATTGCATCAACCAAAAGAGTTGAGAGAACAAGAGTATTAATCAAAAGCTTTAAAATTAAAATCTGGAAATTAACTAATGAATGATGTAATTGTCTCGCTTAACAAAAGCGTATTTATACTAAGCCCAGAAATCCTAAATTAAAACATAGTAAAATCGTCCAAAACACTCCTCAATTACACGCGCCCAGTGGGGTGCCATTTCGCCCACCCGGGCCCGCCTTCGGGTAAAGAGTTTCCCTACTGGGCGCGCCTCCAGGTTACGCTACTTCTTTTCTTTCTGCCTCGCCCGGCTGGGTGCACCTTAGGGCGAGGGCATCTTCGATCGGGCGAGCATCCGGGCAATATGGAGTCTTCGATTGGGCTTCTTCTTGGCCCTATCTGGATTTCCTCTTTGGGTCTTTAACACTTGATCCATTGCCTCGGTCTCTTCTTCTTCGTCGAGCCCTTATCACCAGTTTGATTACTCCAACGCGGTCTTGGGCTACGGAATGTGGTCATATGTACGCGATCCTAATACAATGCTCGTAGTGGCTCAAATAAGTCTGGAAAAATGCTCCAACTCTGCAATTTCCTATAAAACAATATCAATGCTACGAAAACACTAGAAAACGCATATTAGTAATAAAAATAGCTCCGTAAAGCCAAAAATACTTCTAAATATGACAAAGGGAAGGGGCAAATCACTATATAAAATGGACACATCACATATCTAATGTACTTTTAGGTTAATATAGATTATCCGAATTCTGAATATACAAAACTAAAGTAAATTTAAATTATCTTAGATTAAAAATTTTATCTTATGAGCCATTTATTTCTAATTGAAAATTCTTTGTTTTTTTTTTCTTACGGGATTAATAATGCTTTTGTCATAAATAAAATTTAATAATTTGATTTATAAACCTTGAATCGCACGGGCATTAGGCTAGTTCACAACTAGACTTTTAATTTCTTAAGTCATTCATATTAAGGTCATATAAAATCTTTATTTAATAAACAATCTTATATTTTTTTAACATGGAAGGAAGGTCAAAAATGGTTCCTTTTTTTTTATACTAATGCTTGTCTTTATGTCTCAAAGTAAGTTTAAATTCCACATTTAATATATAAATATTTTAAAATTAAAGATCAAATAGAATCATTACATATCTCCTTCTAAATTATATAGAGTGCGTAAAATTTTGAGTAGTAGTAGTGTACAACCCATCTTTCACCTTCTTTAATTGTAATCATTAAAAATGGCTACACATACCCTAAAAATGGCTTAATATGGTCCTTGTTTTCTTAGGGTTTATACACTATATCTAAATATATGTTCATTTAATCTTATTATAAATTACAACATTATGTGAGAAAGAGGTAACCCCATCTTGTTTTCGAGTAAATGTAAATCTAGGTTTACTTGAGGGTGAATTTTATTTTAATTTTTTTGCGCACTTATTCGACCAATCATTCTTATATTCATAGTAATATTACTGTTTCTTAATATTATGCATCAAAGTAATTTAACAAAAATACAGAGTATAAACTTGCTTTATTTCTAATCCATTCTTTATATTTCACCAATAATTAACCAATGTATAAAATTTTTTGCGAATTTTTAACACATATATTCCATTGTGATCACGCATTCAAAATATATCTCTAGTGATTACAGTCATTTATGATTAAATTCCATAATAAAAATTTACAAATTTAATAATTTATACGAAGTTAGAAAAAACTTCCATTTAAATCTACTTTTTTAAATTATATTAGTGTAAGATCTCTCACAGTGGAAATGTGGCTTCTACTAGATATTAAGAAATTAATACTTAACAAATAAATAATATTTTGGAATAAATAAACCGCCACTATAATGGAAATTATAACTGTGAGAAAATAAACTTTCTTAAACTAAACTTTTTATAATGTGAATGGTTGTTTTCAATTAATAAACATTACGACCTAAGCATCATATAATAACTTAATGCTAAAAAAAAAAAAAAGGGTTGGTTGAAACCATTTTGCAATCACACTCACTTTGGATGTTGATTTCACTTCATTTTGTTTCATGGTGGGATTATGAATTAACTCATTTCTAGGGTTTGGGTAATCAATGATACTAGGTTAGTAGTTCAATTGGGGTAAAGTTTAGCATTTCTGTTTGGAAATAATGTTAAACTTGTTGAATTTGGTTGTTCATATTCTAGGGTATTTTATAAATTTGAACTATTTTAGTTTTATCATAATATATTGACCTAATGTATAAATGAACTAATTTTTATGAAATTGATCTATTTCTCACATGGTTGTCAAATTTGTAAAATTGGTTAGATGTTTAGATTTAGTATGAGGAAAAGAGATAGTGTTAATTTTGTTAAATTGTTGTGTAATTTATAGGATTTCTGTTTGGGAACGGAGATTTTGTTAATTTTGTTAAGGTTGTCTATTAAATTTTGTTGAATTTGATTGTTCATATTCTTGGGTATTTTATAAAATTAAACTATTCTAGGATTTTCATATATTGAATTTATGTATAATGAATTGAATTATATAAAATTGAACTATTTCTCATATGTTTTTTGTATAAATATGTTGAAGTTGGTTGTTTATATCTTGAGATTTCCCACAATTGACATTATTGGGGTTTACGTGTGTATTAATATGTGTTTAGTGGAAATATGATTTTATCTTTGATTGATTTCATTATTTTACTTGCTAAGGGTGTGTTCTATTAACCTGATTTTCACTTATTTGAACTTATCTTAACTTACCTAAATTTATCTGAACTTATTAAAACTTATTTTAGTTGTAATTTGAACTAGGGTAGCCCTTATTAGAACTTAATTTTCCTGAATTGAACTTATCTGAACTTATTTTCCTAAACTAAACTTATCTTAACTTATCTGAACCTATTAGGTCTGAAATAAGTGAAAATAAGGTGAACTAAACAGGCCCTAAAAATTGCATTTTATTTTATTTTGGGTCTAATTAGATGCAGTTTACGAAATTTGGCCTAGGCTTTCATGTGTTAAGTTTTATAGACGGATTTCTGTGCATTAAGTGAGCATTACTCTTGATTTTTCTTATTAGTTTTACACCCATGGATTAAAATCTTAACGTAGTTTCTCCTTGCTTCATTGGTGAATTTGTTACATTATATTCATTGGATGAACTGTGTGGATACATCAATAATACACTCAACTAGACCAATTGCGTTGTTTCTGGTGTTCTGCCATTTTATGTTAGCTATGTGTTGTATATAATGTTTGATAATGTAAGCGTCACCAATGTATAATAGTTTGAGGTTGGACAGCTTAATCAAGTAATAGAACTTGGAGTTGGTGTGACTAAGTATTCAATATTATTGTTCTCTTACAAAGATGCAATTGCAAAAATGCAGGACGAAAAAGTTTGCATTGTGAGCAACGATGAGCAAGAGCAGACATTAAATTAGATGCTAATAATAAAATTTTATAGTTTTTTTTTTCTTATTTATGCAACACTACATGCACTATCACTTAGCTATTAATTGTTGGTCTTGCAGGATATGGATGGATTTAATAGTAATTCTTCTGTAATTGTCCTTGGAGCAAGTAACTATGTTGATGTGTTAGGCTCATTGATCATGTGAAATCAGGAGTCTCAACGGCTCTTTGTTCTTTCTTTTGGCGATGGTATGGCTTTTCTTTCTCCACCATTTCTGGCAGAGTAATTATAGTGATGAGATTTTTTGTTGTACACATTACTCTCAGGGGGTGTTTGGTATGGGTTTTTTATAGGGGTGGAAACGGAATCAGATTACCGTTTCCGTTAGATTATGTTTGGTTAATGGGTAAAGTAACAAATTTCGTTACTTAGTGGTAACCAATTCCACCAATTTGTTTCCATTGCAAAAACTGCGGAAACGATTCACGTTTCTTTCCTCAAATCCAAAAAAACACAAATTTTACTCTTTCTTTCTCCTCTCATTCCATAATTTTTCGAAGAATTCCCAAGTTTGATCGATCGAATCTCCCGATTTTGCTCAATTTGATCAATTTCCTAGCTCAAATCTCCAGAAATCAATAATCTTAACCATCACAGGTTTGTTTTTTTATCAATTTTTTGTTAGATAAACCCTTGATTTTGAATTTGTGTTGAAATTTGTATAATTTTCAGTTTGATTGTTTGTATTTTGATTATTTTTTTATCTCAGATTGTTTGTAGTACATAGATTGTTAATATGATATCAAATTCTAGGGTTGTTTGTTTATATCAATTTCGATTTATCAGTTCGAAATTTCTAGGGTTTTTTTTTTCGTTTGTTGATTTTCTGCTGAATTTGATGGTTTATATTGCTATTTTTGCCTATAATTGCTAGTTATAATGTGTTTTCCCCCAAAAATTTTCCCATGATTTTGGTTTATTTTCTCTTTCGATCATGTTGAATTTGAGTAGTTCGCTATGGTTTTTGAAGATTGAGAAGTTGTTATGGTGACTATAATGATGAATGCAATAGCTAACGTAGAAGGGGTGGAATCTGAAAGAGGAGTTACCTTTGTTTTAAAAGAAAAGTTGCCAAATGCAGCTTCCTCTTTCTCTCAAAAAACTGAGGGGCCATGGAAGTCCTAACCTGCTAGCTGAGCACACATACTACAACTACCTGTTCTCATTCAGGCAGTGTACTCTGATCTGTGTAATTGTGTATCCTAATAATCATGATACAATATAAAGAATTACAAAAAAAATTGAATATCATCATGGCAGTGAAGGTCACAGTAATTGAATTTCTCAAACTTCACACCTCATAGAAGTTGTTATGGTGACTATGATGATTTATTTTCTCTATTTCTTGTATTTTAATGGTTTTTGATGGGTAATATATAATGATTTGAGTCGTTGAAGTTTTGATACCATGATTTAAAATACATGTCATAAATCCCATAATCATTGTAGAAGCCAAAATTCTGCAATGCCAGAATACCAGAGTCGTACTGAAGCTTGATAAAAGTAAACAGCCATATATTTGAAGTAAAGCAAAATGATGTTCATTACAGTAAATCAGTGTGATAAGAATGACAGCAAATTTGTAATCAGATTATCAATTAATTATTTAAAACCCTGTCCCCTTATACTTTATCCTGTTAAGAGTGTTAACAGAAGCTAGAAATTATGCTTAAACATTGCTTAAACAACTGGCAGTATTATATTAGCCTTTATATATTGTAATGTATATGAAATTTTGTACTGCAGGACTAATTTTCTGTACCACAAAGTACCTGATAATCTAGTTTTTCTGTACCTTTGTTTAATACAGATTAGGTGGATCACAAAAATTTCGTTGTAGCATTAGAATCTTATCTATTTCTATTGATGTATTTTTAAGGTTCTTGAAATGGCTCGTATTGGGAAAAAAAAGAAGAGCAAAACAAGTTCAATTGGTTATTACAATGATTATAGTAGTTTTTATGCTATTTTGGATTTGGTATTTGATGAGCGTTGTTACAATTAGAGGGGCTCAAATCAATGAAAGGAAAAGGAATAGGAAATTGTTACGCTCGTTATTTTTGAGTCACTTAATAAGACAGAGTGATGTAAGCTATAAAAGTGAGTTTCGTGTCAATAGACGTACTTTTAATATTATTTGTGAGATGCTTAGAGATATATGAGGTTTAAGTGGAACAAGAAATATGACTCTTCAAGATATAGTTGCAATGTTTTTGTACACATTGGCTCATCATCAAAAGAATAGGTCAATTGGAAATCTCTTTTTAAGAAGTGGGGAAACAGTGAGTCGACAATTTAACCTATGTCTAAGGGCTATTTTGAAGTTGCATGAACACTTATTGCACAAGCCTATAGCGATATCTAATAAATGTGAAGATGAAAGGTGGAAACCTTTTATGGTATAATTCCATTCATGTTCTTTTTTCTGTTAGATTTTCATGTAATGTATGTAAATGAATCATATCTTTGTCTTTTATAATGTAGAGTTGTCTAGGAGCGCTAGATGGTACCTATATTAACGTAAGAGTGACTTCACAAGAAGGGAAAATATCGAACAAGGAAAGGCACAATTGCTATGAATGTTTTAGGTGCTTGTGCACCTAATATGGAATTTATTTATGTGCTTCCGGGGTGGGAAGGATCAGCCCATGATGTATGTGTCCTTCGTAATGCTCTCTCTAGGCCAAATGGTCTTAGGGTACCTCGAGGTAAATGGAATAGGTCTTTTGTTTTTTGTGAGTATAATTATAGTTGTTAGTAAGGTATCTAGTGATTATCTTATTTTGATTTTTGTGAAGGTAATTATTATTTGGTTGATGCGGGCTACACTAATTGCGACGGATTTCTCGCTCCATATAGGGGGCAACGATATCACCTTAAAGAGTGGATAGATAAACAACCTGAAAGTGCCGAGGAATATTTTAATATGAAACATGTTAGGGCAAGAAATGTGGTAGAGAGGTGTTTTGGTTTACTTAAAGGGAGATGGAGCATACTTAGGAGTCCCTCGTTTTTTCCTATACGCACCTAAGGTCGTATCGTGATGGCTTGTTGTTTACTACATAACTTAATTAGAAGAGTCATGCCTACTGATGATATAGAGGAAGAAGAGTTGAGTGAAGATTCTGATGATGATTCCGATGATGAACCTGAATATATTACAAGTGTTGCAACTTCAGATCAGTGGACCAATTTTAGAAACACACTAGCACAAGATATGTTTAATGGGTGGAGGGCAAGAGGTAGAAGAGTTTAGCAGTCAAGATCCTCGGTGTAGTGGGTTCAAATTACAAGATGTTGCTGCTGCATCACCTCATGTTAGAATACTCTTTAGTGCTAAGACCAAACTGTTAGAATCCTGTAACTTGATTTACTTACTTTTTTAGTGATATGTTTAATTTACTTACTTTTTTCTAGTGCAATTATGGCATTGCTTCTTTAGTGATATGTTTAATTTACTTACTTTTTTCTAGTACACCATATGATACCTATACTCTTGCACTCATTGTCTTGATATATGTAAATTTTCTCTTTGAAGTTGTATATGA
Organism: Chenopodium quinoa; assembly: GCF_001683475.1. Taxonomy (NCBI): domain Eukaryota; kingdom Viridiplantae; phylum Streptophyta; class Magnoliopsida; order Caryophyllales; family Amaranthaceae; genus Chenopodium; species Chenopodium quinoa. The sequence goes on along the minus strand of NW_018742552.1, from coordinate 171,006 downwards.
TGGGAGAAGAGGGAAGCAATCGAGGAAGAGGTAAGAATAAGCGTTTTTGGACCTTTGAGGAAGATACGGTGCTCATAAAAATATTTACATGAGTTATCTCTCGATCCTAAATCGAAAAGTGAAAGTGGCTTCAAGAGTGGTTACATGAATAAGTTGGAAGAAATGATAAAATCTGTGCTACCTAATTGTGGCTTGAAAGCTAATCCACACATTGAGTCAAGGATTAAGCATTGGACAGAGAAATATAGTGCAATGGCAGAGATGTTATCTACTTCTGGATTTGGATGGGATTCGGACAAAAAAATGTTGCAAGTAGAGAAAACTGTATTTGATGAATGGGCTAAGGTAAGTAAGCTTTTTAATGTTCTTCATTTTTTATGATTTGAGTAGTTATTAAATTCATTTCAATAATGTTGTTGTTGACGTTGTAATGTTGTTGCTTGAATGTTAGTACAGATTGCTATAATTTTGTTTCCTACTTGCTGCTATATTCTATGGGCTTGCTGCTCAAATTGTTGTTGCCTGTTATATTGTTGTTGTTGTTGTGTTGTATTGCTGCTATTGTTATTCTGTAGTTTCCTTGTAGCTGCAGTTTTGTTTGCCCCAAAACATATATTTCATTCGTTTTTAGCCCTTAGTTCCTTCATCAAAGTTATAGATCTCGAAAAGTTATTCAATTTAGGCTCAAGAATTTCTTGATTTGGAATTTTGTGCTAGGAATTATGCCTTCTGGAAGTTTTTGTGTTTTGCTGCCTTGGTTATATCGCAGCGAGGATGTTATTATTCATTTTATAGTGGCAAGCATTGTTGCATTATCTTTATTTTTTGTTTCCCTATTCTCTTTGTAGCCTTATTGATGGATTACTGTAGAATTTCCCTTCACTTGCTAATATGAGTATTTGAAACATATATTTGTATGAGTTATTAAAGTATTGTATTTGGTATTGTATGAGAATATCACTTTCTTGATTAAGGATTTATGTACATTGCAGGCTCACAAGAAAGCAAAGGGGTTGGATGGAGTACTCTTTCCTCATTATGAGACACTTGCTGAAATCTATGCAAAAGATAAAGCAACCGGAGAAGTTAGTGAATCATTTGTTGGAGCTATTGATAACATGAATGTTGAGATTGCAAATCAGTCTATGACAATAGAGAGTGACGAAGACGGTTATATGGATTCTCCCACTCATTCTACCCATTCCACTCATCAACAACTCAATCCCATAAGCGGCCAATGAAGAAAGAGGATGATAATACTCCTTCCAAGAAAGCAAAGATGAAAGAAATGAAGGGAAAAGGAAAGACACATCAAAAGGTAGATGATGCTAATGAGTTAGTAGCTTCTCTTCATAATACATCTAAAACTTTTGGGAAAATTTTTGAGGACATAAATGCAAATCTTGGAACTATGGCAAATTCATGGTCCAAAGCCGAAGAAAGGGGGTAAAAAATGGATGATGAAGTGAATAAGGTGTTAGAAGAAGTTATGAAATTGGATGGTGTTTCTCCTTCGGAATCTTTAGAGGTGGCAACAATTCTCATGGCTGAAAAAAAATAAGTTTCGAATCTTTTTTCAAGCTCCAACCAACTTGAAGACACAATATGTTTTAGATCTCCTTAAGAAAAAATAGGTGGGAGTATTGCTAATCATCTACAATGTATGGCCTCTGAAACTTTAATTAAGGCTTATGGGTGCTAGAACACCATATTTTGTTCTTGAATTTCAGAATTTTGTAGTATACATTTGTTTGGTTTCCTACAAAAAGTACTTGTTATGCTATGATATAATCAGTTTAATATTATAGCTAACTTATTTTTATGGTATTTTAATAATGGTATGTAACTTGATCAAGTAAAATTGCTCATATATTAAATAGCAAAAACTTCCTTTTATAAGTAGTTGCATTTTCAAATGATTCCTTTCCATTAGGTAGACCAAACAAGAACAAAGGGAGTAAAGTTTAATTGATTCCTTTCGATAGTTAAACCAAACAAATGTAAAGGTAATAGCTAAATGATTCCTTTCCCCCCTCTTATTTGTTTCCTTTCCACTTCGTTTCCATTATCTGAACCAAACGCAACCTCAAGGTGAAAAAGTTTTTTGTTTTGAAACTCTAGGTAACTAATAAGGAAATGAGATTCCTTTCATAAGATGGCTATCAAGTTCATAGTCGTTATACGAAGTATATTTATCTCCAAAGTTTAAAAATGTAACACCCCAATAATTCTCCCTTTTCCAAACCACATACTTTAAATAAAATAGAGGAGAACCATTGGCATGTTACCGCCATGTGTTAAAAATTAAGGCTTTATCAAAGTATCGCAGCGGAAAAACCAAACATATAGTACGGAAAATCAATAAGTCAAAGCTTACAAACTGGAACCATAAAGGCCCTTATTAAAAACCAAACCAGTATTCAAAACCCAAATACTAAATGAAATAATAAAACATAAATAAGTTCAACACAAGAATCGAATACTCTCAATCACACCAATCCCTTGACAATGCGTTGCCAATCCCCGAACTTCACATCATCAAGCTAACTTGTGCAATACTGCTCTCCAATAATACGAGTGTATTAAGTGGATCATGACAGGGTCATTGAAAGGAAAAGGCCATGACCAAATGAAAACACACAAAAGCACGCAATCAGCAAAGTTGAGTACATACAAACTACAACGCACCAACCTAGCATGCTCAACTAATTAAAGTAACTAAACATACATCATGAATTCATTAAAAAAAGTCTCCTCACTTAAATAATTCAATCAACTCAACGCACTTACTAACCAATTAATTACAATCACTTGACTCATTATATTGAATTTAATTCATTGGAGTAAGCAATAGATGAGGTTGTCCAATCCACCAAATCATTTTGGTCCCAAATGATCATTTAAAATAAAAATATAGCGCGATGCAAGAATGGGCGCGACTCCATTCTCACAAAGTTAGTCTAAGATCCCATCTAACTTTCATTATAAAATAGAATTGTAAATACCAAAAGAAAAGAGGACATGTTGATCAAACAAGCCTCGGAAATCCACAGGCTACCACCGTGTACCCCAACCCATAGTTGTCAATACTCTAGAAGTGCACGCTTTCCGGAGTTTTATTGCTCAACCATGTTTCACTTTACGTGATTACAAGTTTAATTATTAGCCAACTCATTCAAGTAAACCATACATAATAATCATACATATAATTCACTTTTAATATTATTTAGAAAAACGATGATCACATCACAAATTGACCTTATATTCCATTAAACTTCCAAGATATCCAAAATTGTTGAACATAGTCAACCCACCTAGCCATTTCGGCTTAATCTACCTTTACTCGACATACTAACAAGTCATGCTTGAGTAATAAATAAAATAATAATAACCTCATTGAATAATTAATAAATTCGTTCCATTTAAACCATTAAATTCCAATCCTTCAATATTCCAAATGTGGTTAATAAACCAATCTAATAAAAATATGCTTGTATCAACAGTCCATACAAACAATTAATCTAATATAATTCAACATGCTTGCATCCGTAATACCATACAAACATAATCAATTCACCAAAACATGTCTCATAATCATAAGCACATGAATTAATTCAATATGTAACCAAACAATTTCCATCCAAGAGTTCTCTAAATATGAAACTAAGTTCTTTCCTTTTGGTACCTAAACAAGATACTACATACAACAAAGTAGACATGTATGTACCTCGTATAAACAATCCTTTGTGCCACTTTTAATCAATTAAAAGTCTCCTAGGGAATAATCACCTCCTAGAAAGCAACTAACATTCAAATATTAATTCACAAACTAATTTCCAGCAATATAAATTGATTTTAAACTCATTAAAACTTCCTTAAAAACATGTTTTTATGCTTAATAAATCATTATAAATTCAATAGGAACAAAAGCCCCAATTTAAATACTTATTAGAACCCTAAAATCTCAATTTAAATAAATTAAAACCCTAGATTTTATAATTATAAAATCTAAAAATTATAACTTTAATAATCTGAAAATTAGAAGTTTAAATTATCAAAATCATTTTTTGATACTAAATAAATTAAGTTCAAACAATAAAAACTAAAACCCAAACCAAATTAACAATTTTTAAGCAAAAAGAAAAAGAAAACAAAGGAGGAGGAAGGGGGTAACCACGACTAGGTGGTTCGCTGGCGGACCAGCAGTTGTCGGCGCCGGTTTCTGGCGGGCAAGGGTGTCGGGCAAGGGAGCGGCAGTAGGTGAGCAGTGGCTCACGTATAGAGGAAAAAGAAAGAAAGAAAAAAAAAGAAAAGAAAAATAAAGGAAAAATAGAATAATGAAAACAAAGAGAAAAGAAATAAAGCCTAATCTTTTTGTGTGGGGAAAATTTGGGGTTTCATGGGGTATTTATAGGAGGACAATTGTAGGGTAGAATTGAGCCTCATGAAAATAATAGATCAATTAAATAAATAAAATGGACTAGGCTTTGTTTGTATGGACATAAATTATAGAATGAAGTTTCATAAAATAATTTGTGCTAATTTTTTTTTTTTTTACCCATATTAATAATTTGAAACTTTTGAAATTAAATTCCAGAAAAATACAAATAAATATTACAAATAAAATAAAATTTCATTTATAAAATATTTAAAAAATACGAAGGATTACAACCTACCCCTCTTAAAAGAAGTTTCGTCCCGAAACTTAGCACAAACTCCCTTAAATTGCAAAACATTTACATAAAACCATTTCAAAATTTTCAATATTATGTTGCTGGAATTCCAATTGTGTCATAATATCGACATTAATACCGTATCACCATCCCCATTTACGTACTTCACTAGATATGTAAACAATAAAATAGCTGTGAAAAGAATAAAAACACCATAAAAAGCATAAAATAAGGCAATAAGCGCGAAATTATACGTATTCTACCCCCATTAAAGAACAAGAGTTACGCCCTCGTAACTCACCTCATTAAATAACTCAGGGTATCTCTTTCTCACATCATCCTCGACCTCCCAAGTAGTCTCATCATATTCTTGGTTTGACAAAAGAACTTTAAAAATCCTAACATCCTTATTGCGTGTACTACACACCTTATGAACCAAAATTTTCACAGGCTTTTCCTCATAAGTCAAAGTCTCATCCAATTGAATCGATTGAGGTTGTAGCACGTGCTTTGAATCGAGAACATACTTTTTCAATTGAGAGATATGAAACACATCATGCATTTTCCCAAATTCCATAGGTAATGCCAATTTGTAAGCAACCTTGACTTATTCCAAAATTTCATAAGGACCTATATACTTGGCACTCAATTTTCCCTTCTTTCCAAATCTCATCACTTCTTTTGTAGGTGAGACCTTCAAAAAGACTTTATCACCCACATTAAACTTATCATCTAGCCTTTTCAAATCGGCATAGATTTTCTGCCTATCTTGTGCAGCTTGAATTCTCAAGCGAATCAACTTTACCTTATTCACCATTTCCTTAATATAGTCTGTTCCTAAGACAAGATTCTCACTATAGTCATTCCAACATGTAGGACTTCTACACTTTCGATCATATAATGCTTCAAAAGGTGCCATGCTAATGCTAGCATGGTAACTATTATTGTAAGAAAACTCAATCAAATCCAAATTAAATGATCCTCCCAAGTACCTTGAAAGTCCAAGGCACAGGTCGTTAACACATCTTCCATGGTTTGATTGATCCTTTCTGTCTGTCCATCCATTGTTGGGTGGAACACATTACTCATTTTTAGTGTTATTCCCAAGTTGGCTTGAACCTTTTGCCAAAATTTGGACAAGAACCTTGAATCTCGATCGGAGATGATGTCCTTAGGCACTCTGTGTAGTCGAACTACATTCTTCACATACACCTTTGCTAATTGTTTATTTTTCCAAGTTTCCTTTATTGGAATAAGCATCGCAAACTTTGTAAGTCAATCTATAATCACCCAAATAGTATCATTGCAACTTTTGGTTCTAGGCAATCCTGTGACAAAATCCATGGATATCGAATCCCATTTCCAACTAGGAATCTTCAAAGGTTGAACCTTTCCCATCGGTCTCTTGTGATCAATCTTGACCTTTTGACAAGTCAAGCATTTACTCACAAACTCAGCTACTTCTCTCTTCATATTTGGCCACCAATACAACTCTTTCAAGTCCTTGTACAACTTGTCCCCTCCTAGGTGCACAGAATATGGAGTATTGTGGCTTTCTTGCATGATTTTTCTCTCAAAATCCTCACACTTTTCTGGTATGCACCACCTTTCTTTGTAACTCAAACTTCCATCATCATGGATCTTGAAATCTACATTTTTCCCTTGGCTCATTTTCTCCTTAATCGATTGAATTCTTTCATCACCTTTCTGACTCTCTTTTATTTCATCTAACAATGAACTCCCAAGTGAAAGAGCACTCAACCTTACTCCAACCAACGTCTTTGCCTCATATTGAGATTTGTCTGAGTGAAAATATACTTGAGACTCTTGTGATCCGTAAAGATCTTACACCTTACTCCATACAAATAATGCCTCCAAATCTTCAATGCAAACACTATAGCTACAAGCTCAAGATCATGTATAGGGTAATTAACTTCATAAGGTTTGAGTTGGCGAGAAGCATAAGCTATCACCTCCCCATTTTTTTGTAACACACACCCTAATCCATTCTTCGAAGCATCACTATATACTACAAATCCATCACTCCCATCAGGTAAAGTTAAAATAGGTGCGGTGGTTAAACGCTCTTTAAGAGTTTGTAAGTCTTGTTCAAACTTTTCATTCCATTCAAACTTACTTTCTTTCTTCATTAAGGTAGTTAAGGGTCTAGCAATCTTCGAAAAATCCTTCACATACTTCTGTAATAGCCAGCTAATCCCAAGAAACTCCTTATGTCAGACACGTTCTTAGGTGTAGGCCACTCACTCACGGCTTGAATCTTTGCTGGATCCACAGAAACACCTTCTTTAGACACTTAATTTCCCAAACATGCAACCTTCTCTAACCAGAACTCGCACTTTGAAAACTTAGCATACAACTTATTGTCTCTAAGAGTTCTTAGCGCAGTCCTCAAATGCTCATTATGTTCTTCCTCACTTTTTAAGTATACCAAAATATCATCAATAAAAACAACCACAAACTTATCCAAATACTCATGGAATACTCGATTCATCAAATCCATAAAGATTGCAGGTGCATTGGGCAACCGAAACGGCATAACTGTAAACTCATAGTGCCCATATCTAGTCCTAAAAGCAGTCTTAGGTATATCCTTATCAGCAACTCTAAGTTGATGGTACCCCAAACATAAATCAATCTTGGAAAACACATTAGCTCCCTTTAATTGAAACAAATCATCGATCTTGGGCAGTGGGTACTTATTCTTTATCGTCACATTATTCTATCCCCTATAATCAATGCACAACCTCATGCTCCCATCTTTCTTCTTTACAAACAAACTAGTGCTCCCCAAGGCAATGCACTTAGCCTAATATACCCCTTATCCAAAAATTCTTGCAATTGCACTTTAAACTCTCCCATCTTAGCAGGTGTCATTCTATATGGTGCTTTAGAAATCGGTGTCGTTCCAGGAACCAAATCTATTGTAAATTCCAATTCCCTCTTTGGTGGCATCTCGGAAATCTCTTCAGGAAATACATGTAAAAACTCATTCGCAATTAGCACATCTTCCACATTCACCTTATTACTCATTTCCAAGTCCTGCACACAACAAACGAACAAAGGATACCCTTTTTACAAGTTTCGTCAACTTCATTGCAGAAATAATCCCATACCTTTTGGTTTCCCAAAACGTCTGTAAGACACAGTTTTTCCCAAAGGACTCCTTAAATAAACCGTCTGTATCTCGCAATCAATCTTAACTTTATAAGTAGCCAACCAATCCATTCCCAAGATAACATCAAGGTCACCCAACTCAAATTCTATAAGATTAGATGGAAAATCAGTCTCTCCAATCCTCAAAGGTAAACCCATATGCATCTTGGTGCACCTCCCAACTTCACCAAATAGGCAAACTAATAGGCAAGTCAATTGAGTTTGGTTCAACTAATTTTAACTGTATCACAACAGAACTAGAAATAAAGGAATAGGTGGCTCTAGAATCAAACAAAGCTTTAACAGAAATAGAATGAATAGAAAAGTTACCAGTGACACCATCAAAAGACCTTTTAGCTTCCTTCTTGCCCATCACAGACAAACGACCTGGATTGACATTCTTTCCTTGATTCCCGGAGTTATTGTTGCCAACATTTCCGTTCTTTTCATTCCCATTATGACCATTCGAATTCCCTCCTTGATTGCTTGTTGGAGTAAACTTGTTCACATTCCCTTGTTGCTTCAGTTTAGAGAAACACTCAAACTCCCTATGAACCTTCTTGTTACAGAACCTACACACAACCAGGTTCCCATCATATTCCCTTCCAAGATGATCCTTGCCACATCTCTTGCAGTTATAATGCCTCTCAGCTTGGCCAGTAGGTCTAGAAGATCCTCCATTGTTCCGAATATTTCTATTATGGAAATTCTCGTTCCTTGGCTTCTTGAAGTTACTTGGTTTACTCGAATTCCCAAAATCCTTTTGCTTTTCTCCAACACTTCCACTCTTAGGCGCACTCCTGACATTCAGACTGTATAGGTGCGCTGCTCTCCCATAAACCTTATCAAGAGTCTTAAAGGTCTTTCCAGCCAAGTCCTATTATAATTGCTTAGTCAAACCTTCCTCAAATCTTTGAGCCTTCAACTCCTCAGTAGACACTACTTCAGAAGCAAACCTCGATAAGTTCATAAACTTGTTATAGTACTCAGTAATTGACATGTTGTTCATTTGTAGATTAATGAACTCTTGAGCCTTTTACTTCCTTAAGAATGGTGGATAGAACTTCTCCCTAAGTTTGGTCTTGAAAGTCTCCCAACCAAAATTAGCCTCAGCATGAATCATATTTCCATTATCCCTCCACCAAATATCTGCCTCTTCCTTCAAATACATGGCAGCTTGGTCAACTCTCATACTCTCAGGGCAATTCAAAGCAGCAAAGATCTTATCGAACCCCCTAACCTAATTCTCTAGAAAAGTTAGGTCTCCACCTCCCTTAACGTATGGTGGCTTGACCTGAGCAAGCTTCTTAAACATCTCACCAGCGGGATCAGGATTATCATTGCGGTTTTGGTTCAAGTTCTCAGCTAGTAGCCTAATGGCATCAGCTAAAGCATCGTAGTTAGCCATCCTCCTTCTCTGCCTAGAAATATAAGCACTCTTAGGCCAACGTCGACATAAAAGTACTCTACTTGCACAACACATCGTATTCATGATCATCAATTATATATATTAAGGTAGAAAGGTGGACAAGGCCATACGATCATCCTAATAAGTCACTTTAAAGGAAATGATTATTAAATTTTAATCATTCTTGCGCACAAGAAAGTTAAATAAAATAATTCCCTTGATTCAATCCCCACCAAAATCCAAGCATTAAGTAAATAACATAATTTAATAAACACGTAATTACGTGCTTCACTTAAGCAAATCATCACATACCATTCCATATTACATGGCTTAAACCTTAAACATGATACTAAGTGATCACACTTAAGTTTGCACCATTACATAAAACATACAATTAAATAAGTTGCATAATCTATCACTTCATACAAAATAAAAGCACAAAATAATTAATTACAATGCATATAGAAAGAAAGAATTTATCCTATACGCCCTTACTAATACTACCCAAATCTCACTGATAAAATAAAATAAGCACATAAGTTAAAATAAAATAAATAATCAAATTCATTTTATTTCAAAATAATTAAATAACACAAAAAATATATAACACGAAAAATCATTATTATTATTATTATTATTTTTAATAAATGACGAATCAAATTTATTAAATAAAATAATTTTTGAAAAATTTAATTAACTTTAAATAAAGCATTTAAAATAAAACTCATTAGATTTAAAAACATTAGGCGCCTAAAAACTGTAAAATGGCTTTAGTGGTAATTAAAATCTAACCCAAGCTCCAAGATACCACTTTGTAAATACACAATAATTCTCCCTTTTTCAAACCATCTTTAAATAAAATATAGGAGAACCATTGGCATGTTACCGCCATGTGTTAAAACGTTAAGGCTTTATCAAAGTATCGAAGCGGAAAAACCAAACTTAAGTCTTTAAAATAATATAGTAAGGAAAATCAATAAGTCAAAGCTCACAAACTGGAACCATAAAGGCCCTTATTAAAAACCAAACCAATATTCAAAACCCAAATCATAAATGAAATAGTAAAACATAAATAAGTTCAACACAAGAATCGAATACTCTCAATCACACCAATCCCTTGACAATGCGTTGTCAATCCCTGAACTTCACATCATCAAGCTAACATGTACAATACTGCTCCCCAATAGTACAAGTGTAATAATTGGATCATGACAGGGTCATTGAAAGGCAAAGGCCATGACCAAAGGAAAACACACAAAAGCACGCAATCAGCAAAGCTGAGTACATACAAGCTATAAAGCACCAATCTAGCATGCTTAACTAATTAAAGTAAATAAACATACATCACGAATTCATTAAATAAGGGTCCACACTTAAATAATTCAACCAACTTAACACACTTACTAACTAATTAATTCCAATCATTTGACTCATTATATTTAATTTAATTAATTGTAGTAAGCAATAGACGAGGTTGCCCAATCCCAAATCATTTTGGTCCCAAATGATGATTTAAAATAAAAATATAGCACGATGCAAGAATGGGCGCGACTCCATTCTCACAAAGTTAGTCTAAGATCCCATCTAACTTTCATTATAAAATAGAATTGTAAATACCAAAAGAAAAGAGGACATGTTGATCAAACAAGCCTCGGAAAGCCACGGGCTACCATCGTGTACCCCAACCCATAGTTGTCAATACTCTAGAAGTGCACGCTTTCCAGAGTTTTATTGCTCATCCATGTTTCACTTTACGTGATTACAAGTTTAATTATTAGCCGACTCATTCAAGTAAACCATACATAATAATCATACATATAATTCACTTTTAATCTTATTTAGGAAAACGATGATCACATCACAAATTGACCTTATATTCCATTAAACTTCCAAGATATCCAAAATTGTTGAACATAGTCAACCCACCTAGCCATTTCGTCTTAATCCACCTTTACTCAACATACTAGCAAGTCATGCTTGAGTAATAAATAAAATAATAATAACCTCATGGGATAATTAATAAATTCGTTCCATTTAAACCATTAAATTCCAATCCTTCAATATTCCAAATGTGGTTAATAAACCAATCTAATAAAAATATGTTTGTATCAACATTCCATACAAACAATTAATCTAATATAATTCAACATGCTTGCATCCGTAACACCATACAAACATAATCAATTCACCAAAACATGTCTCATAAACATAAGCACATGAATTAATTCAATATGTAACCAAACAATTTTCATCCAAGAGTTCTCTAAACATGAAACTAAGTTTTTCCTTTTGGTACCTAAACATGATACTACTTACAAAGAAGTAAACATGTACGTACCTCGTATAAGAATCCGTTGTGCCACTTTTAATCAATTAAAAATCTCCTAGGGAATAATCACCTCCTAGAAAACAACCAACAATCAAATATTAATTCACAAACTAATTTCCAGCAATATAAATTGATCTTAAACTCATTAAAACTTCCTTAAAAACATGTTTTTATGCTTAATTAATCATTAGAAATTCAATAGGAACAAAAGCCCCAATTTAAATACTCATTAGAACCCTAAAATCTCAATTTAAATAAATTAAAACCTTAGGTTTTATAATTAATTATAAAATTTGAAAATTATAACAACTTTAATAATCTTAAAATTATAAGTTTAAATCATCAAAATTAATTTTTGATACTAAATAAATTAAGTTCAAAAAATAAAAACTAAAACCCAAAACAAATTAACAATTTTTAAGCCAAAATAAAACAAAGGAGGAGGAAGGGGGTAGCCATGGTTGGGTCGTTCGCCGGCGGACCAGCAGTGGTCGGTGCCGGTTTCCAACGGGAAGGGGTTTCAGGCAAGGCAATATCAACAGGTGAGTAGTGGCTCACGTATGGAGGAAAAGGAAAGAAAAAAAAAAGGAAAAGAAAAGAAAAATAAAGGAAATATAGAATAAAGAAAATTAAGGGAAAAGAAATAAAGACTTACCTTTTTGTGTGGGAAAAATTTGGGATTTCATGGGGTATTTATAGGAGGACAATTGTTGGGTAGAATTGAGCCTCATGAAAATAATGGGCCAATTAAATAAATAAAATGGATCAGGCTTTGTTTGTATTGACATAAATTATAGAATGAAAGTTCATAAAATAATTTATGCTAAAATAATTTTTTGTTTTTTGACCCAAATTAATAATTTAAAACTTTTGAAATTAAATTTTGAAAAAATACAAATAAATATTATAAATAAAATAAAATTTCATTCATAAAATATTTAAAATACGGGGGAATTACAAAAAATATCTTTTTCAATTATCTCTAAACATACCTTAAGCTTTTATAACATACATATTATCACTATTCATTATTGTTGTAGTTTCACTTCTTGCTAGAAGTGATCATTTACGAACTTAGGCGGGAAACGGGCCGGGCTTATAGTTCATATTTTGTCCAACAGGCCTAATCTAGCAAAACCAAGCCCTTTTATGCGAGCTTGACAATTTCCATACCCGCCCTATTAAACGAGCCAGGCTTGTCCGCAGGCTAACAAATTTAAAATTATCATTCTTATCTTATTTTTTAGGACTTTGTTCTAATTTTTTTAAAAACACTAATAAATCTTTATATTATTTATTTATGTTACAATTATTTTGATTAAGTTGTCTTAAAATAACCTATATTGATCACAAATGATTAATAATTATAATAAATTTAAAATCGTGACATATTAGTAAAAAATATTAAAGAATGATAGGAAGTGTCTAAGCACGTCGTTAAATGCTTAAAACCTTATCAAAAAGATTTATAACACTCAACCAAACCTAAACCGAGTATAGGGCAAGTCGAGGGTCGAACCACGAGGAATGGGGGGTCAATCACTATAGTCTATGTGTTAAGCTATTTCGAAGAGTGTATGAATGTGTAGTCAAGAAGGCTAATCAAACCAAAGCAAATATCGTATCAAAAATCAATATCAAAAGCACTAGGGATTAGGATCCACATACAATCATGATAGTTATGCTAATTGAAGGAAAATCAATCAACCAAATGTTGCAAAGGAAAATAGTAATTGCAATCAAGAGAATCCAATAGGTTATCTCCTAGAAGTCAAGCTAGGTTTCCTCTATGAATGACTAGCAAGAAGAATCACAAATCAAATTCAATCAATAATTGCAATCCCTAAATCAATGGTTCGTGTCATTAGAAATCACAATGTAATCTAGCTTGAAAATCAAGGTTGATCACTCCTTAACAATTCAACCACATGCACAATTCTATCAACCAATTTAATCACAACATTCAATCAATCAAAATCCATCAATTAGCAATAATCCATCATTCATGCATGTTTCACCATCTCCCTAGCAAGGAGTCTACTCACTAAGCATATTGATATTGAAGAACAAAACTAAGTAAATCACAAACATCATCATCTTAAACTAAATCAAGTAAAATACAAATCAATCAAACCACTAACCAAAAGATCAACAAATCAAGCAATAATTCATGAATCAAAAGCAAAATCAAGCAATGGAGCGGAATTAAAGGAAGAAAATCTCACTAGTTATCATTGATTGAAGGAAATCCATCCAAACTTGATTGAAGCAATTGTTGAAGTACAAATCAAAATCCAAGAGTTTCTCTCTCTAAATCTAAAAGCTCCCCAAAACTCACTCTAAAACTTCTCTCTCTAGCCTCTCTAAGAACTCAATGAATAGTTCTCTCTCTAGAATAACTAACTAAGGGGAAATAAAGTGGATGTCCAAAAGAAACCCGTACAGGCGCACCCTCACTCCGAAGTGTGCACCCGCGCCCCCGGAACAGGGGATCTCCTCCATGCGCTCTTCAATGCAAGAGGTGCGCTCCTCTTGATCGTCATTGGGGTGGCAGTCCCAAAATGAGTTTACGGTGGGTTCAACACCATACTTTCATGTGAGCACAGCATGAAGGCGCAAGCATCAAGTCTTGGGGTAGGCCATCCCTTTCTTTGTGAGCTATATGAGAGCTTCCACCTTGCACTTGAGCATCTTCTAACCCGAGGAATCACCATGAAGGGCCTAGGACTTCACCTTAGACCTGAAAATGAAGAAAGGAAAACAAGTAAAGGGGAAAAGACGATAAAAACTACAAAAATACAAGGAAAAGGGAGAAATAACCAGAATGAGATCAACTAAACAATAAAAGACTAAAACTAAGGAAAAAGGCATAAAGAAAGCTATGAAAGAAACTAAAATCATCCCAAAATAATGCCATTTGAGTGCCATGGCGCTCATCAAACTCCCCCGAGCTAAACTTTTGCTCGTCCTCGAGCAATTGCAAAAGCAAGTAGGAGTAGGATGAAAGACTTATTCAAATAAGAAAAAGGAAAGAAAGGAGACAAGAATATACACTAAGACTCACTAACGTATCGTAGGAATCACGATTGTTTTTAGCTACAACAAGCCCTTAAAACCCCAAAGTCGCCAATGAGGACGAGTGAGGTCTCGTAAGGGTTTCCAAAGAGCTTAACCCATAACTCTCATGGTAAAACGAGGCAAAGCATAAAAGGAAAATGAAACCAAAAATAAAAGGAACACAAATGCTTTCGAAATGGACCTTCGCGAAAAGTCAAACACAAATAGATTAAAACTTTCTAAACAAACAAGGGGTTGCATGCTCCAAGATATCCAAGGTTGATTGAAACATCAAATACGCTAAGCATAAAGAACTAACAAAACATAATTCACCTTCATCCCAAACAATCTTACCTCATTCTCCCTACTAGTTTCAAATCCACCTCAAGTGAGCATCTCAATGATTCCTCGAAGTAATCGGAAAAGAAAAGATTTAGGGCTACCCGACTATGCATACTCGCTCCATAGGCTTGACTCCTATCTCCCTCCACCGACTTGTGACTCAACCATAAATGTCAAAAGGGCTTTGAAGGTTGTAACATAAGGGCGAGAAGGGATAATGGTAGGCTAAAAATTTGAAATTTGGTGGTATACATAAATTATGAGGCAAAGAATGGCCAATTCTTAGTACCATAACCAAGGTATCATCCAAAATTCAAACAAAAATACCAACATTCCCCCCAAGCTTATTCAACGCCACATCACAAAACTATACATAAATAGTATAGGAACTCTTCCCTCAAACTTGAAGAAAGCATTGTCCTCAATGCTTTTATAACTAGGGAGATCACGACCACAATAAAATGTTTTTGAGTTTTTTTTCTTTTTCAATTTTTTTTGATTTTTTTATTTTTTTTATTGAAGGATTAGCTTTTGCTCTTTATTTTTATTGTTTTGTCCTCGCCTCTTTTAACTATGGACGACTCTTTCAACTTGTATATGCCTTTATTCACAAACTATGAACAACACATGCTTGCTTAGTAAAAGAACCAAATATCCACACCTATTCACCATAAGCACCAACAAACGAAGGACCACATGCTTCACAAAAACCAAGAATGGAGACAAAAATGAAACAAATGGCTAGAAAGCTAGTAATAAGGCTTGAAAAGAAGGTATAAGTCTCAAATGGTAATAAGGAGGCAAATGTAAACCCAAATCAAAAATATAGAAACTAAACCTAGAAGATGAAAAATAACCAACCTGAAAAGATGCATTTGTCCTTCCCAAATGGTTCGGTCGCGAACTCGGGAGAGAAAAGTCAAGTTCTAGATAAGAGAAAGCGGTAGTCAAGGATCCATGCCACTCACACAAGATAGGTAGAAGGCTAGAAAAATGAGACCTCACAAGGTTGTGGCAAAAACTAACTCTCAGCTTCAAATTCACTATAGGAAGTAACACCTTCTTACCACAAACAAGTAGATTAGGGCTTGGGGTGAGCACGGATCGGATATCCGATTCGAAATTGGATTTCCAATCGGATATCCGTATCCGAAATTTTAGAAATCTGATATCCGATATCCGATCCGAAAGCTTCGGATATCCGATATCCGAAATTTTCGGATCGGATATGTCAGATATCCAGTATCCGATTCTTTTATTAATAATTTAATATCAATCATTTTATACTAAATTAAGCTCTTAAAGGCAAAATTACTTTTTTAAAAAGACAAATTCATATGTATATTTTAGTTATTTTGCTGTTATACAACCTGAACAAATTGAGTAATTAAATAACCTGAATAAATTAAGTAATCAAATAACCTGAACAAACCAAAGTGACGGATTGAATAACACTCACAAAGTGACTAAAAAAACCTGAAGTCCAACTAATTATAACATATTACAATATAAGGAAATTTTAGAGAACTTGCATACTAATTGTCACATTACAAAACAAAGAAATGTTCAAACTTCAAAGTTTGTAAATCCCAAAGCTAGATTGTTGATTCACTAATTAATGTAACAAAATTCACATCATAAGGATCCCATGCTCCACCAGTTTGGTAATGAAGCACACCAGTTGATTCTTGTGATTGTACCTAGAAAACACAGGAACATTCAAATAAAGAATTAGACAATTAGATCTAATACTTTTTAGATTTTAAGAATTATACACACGAATCAGCTATTTGAAGTTAAGAAACTTAATCAACCAACTTCACTGAAAACCCAAATACATGACTTGTTTTTCTTCTTTAGTATACTATACTTTTAGTAAATAAAAGGTTCAAACTCCAGAAGTATTCAGAGGCTACACAGCAGAAGCCTGATATACAACATATGACAACTTCAATGCCATTTATTCATTAATATTGCTGTCATGCACTAAGTTTAAAGAAAATTGCTGTCATGCGCTTGGATAAATCAGAAAACAGTCACAAAACATCAAGTCCTCACAACAATCAGCTAAATTTCATTAATGTATATTTTTTTTTTCCAAACCATTTGAAGTTCCCAGCCCCAACATTTGAGATACCAAGTTCATTAAACCTACCATGAATCTTACCATAACACAACACATTGTATACATTTTAAATTAATCACTTGGATAATGTCATCATATGAAAGATCTATTCATCTATCAGCAAAAGATCAATGTAGAGTAAATATGTACCATATAAAACACATTATGCATTCTTAATTCCAAGGGTTCAGATTCCGTGTGCTTTGATGGAAATAGGAATGCTTAGAAAAGAGCCGAGCTATTGTCTTTAAATGAAGCATAACACAAATTCTGCCAGCAATCTATGACATGCTTTGTAAACCAACATACACATGAAGAACAGAGCAATGGGCCAATGGCATTTTGGAGGAAGAAATGTCAGAGTTTTAAGTCCATGTTCCTAAAAATCATCTAATAATTCATTGAATTACTGTCATCAGAAAAGATCATATGAAAAGATCATCAAGACATTGCCATAATCAAATAAGCTAGCTGATATATTAAAAGACACGCGGCCAAAATACAAGCAGGACACAAACATTGTACTTTTGAGTTCATGTAATCATATAATCATATATGCATCAGATTAAGCAGAAATATACAAACCAATAAAAGTTAAAATCCAACAACAAAGCCTTTGCTATTATAGATGACCCCTTGACCCGTTCCATGATTACTGGTAAAAAATTCAGGTGAAATGGTCCATCAATCTTCATTATAAGGTTCATATCAATCAAATCATAGCCATTCATTCAATAATATGATCACAGGTCTTCGATTTTTGCAAGCAGAAAATTAAATGGCAAAATTCACAAAAACAGAATATTTAAACTGAAATTTAAACGGCCAATTTAACAAAAACAGAAAATTTACAGAAAATTAAACAAAAAATCAAACAAAAAATAAACAAAACCCACATCAACATACAACAAAAAAAATTAGACAAAAAAAAAAAAAAAAAAAAAAAAAAAAAAAAAAAACCCCGTTAAACATGAAAAACAAAAAACTCACCATAAAAGACCTCCAATGGCGGAGAGCACGAGGTTCAAGTGTTCAACCTACAACAAAAAAAAAACAGAAAATTTAACAAGAAATTAAACAGAAAATAAACAAGAAGTTAAACAAAACGTCAAAACCCACATCAATAATTCAACATACAACAAAAAATATACAGAAAATTAAACAAAAAAATAAAAAGAACCCCGTTCAAACAATATGACATTTATATTTGTTGATTTGAAAATGAAAAACAAAAAACTCACCAAAAATTAAAAATAGAGGACCTTCAATTGCGGAGAGCACGAGGATGAATGGAGCTTCAAGCCTTCAACGACCAATTTCAAAAAATAAAAACCCTAGAAATTCAGAAATTTCAATTTAGGTAAGGGATTTGAACTTTTGAAGTGAGATCTGAGACCCTTGAGAGTTTGAGAGGAGAGAGCCTTGAGAGTTTGAGAGGAGAGAGCCAGAGAACGAGAAGAGAGAGATAGAGGGGAGAGAGAGAGGCTTGACTGCGTTTGAGAGAGAGGAGTGTTTAGGGAATTAGGTCAATTAGGGTTCACTACTTCGACCTTCGAGAATTTTCTTTTTATATATTTTTTTTTTAGAAAATTCGAGAAATAAAAAAGGAAAAACAAGTAAATTTCGGATATTGGATCGGATATCCAATATCCGATCCGGATTTTTCAGATATCCGATATCCGACTTTTTCGGATATCGGACATCCGAAATCCAAAATTGGGATATCCGATATCCGATCCGATATCCGAAAAATCAGGATCGGATATCCATAATTTTCGGATCGGATGCGGATCGGATCATCGGATTTTCGGATCTTCAGATAGTTTTGCTCAGCCTTATCTGCAAATATCAGTTCAGTATATAATTTGGTCAGAGGATTTTAATCTAATGGCATGATGGATTGATGGGTAATATCAAGCCAAAAATTAGTCATCAATGGGAATTATCTCAAGTATGATTGACCTTTCAAGCAAACACCCTTCAAATAACCATAATTAGTGATGTGAAACATATTTGTTTATAACAAGCAGGAGACTCCGTGACTAAGTCTAAAAATTTACGTCCAAAAATTCTTGACAGCAAGATCGTGGATCCATATATTGCTTGTACTATCCCAGCTAAACCCCATATGCAGTTATTGCTCAATAAATCTATAGGCCATAGGGGTAGGTTAAAATTTAGTCCAATACATTACCAAATCCCAAGGAAACCCAAATGTGGTCTAGTTCATCCCAAGAAGTACAAAACCCCTCTTGATTGTCCAATCATTCTAGGGAGACAAGTGCATTAAAGCTGCTAATTGAACTTTCTTCAAACTAATACAGCCTTTGTCCAGAAGTTATGTCTTGTCTTGATATTATTTTATGTGAGGAACTTATTAGGGGAATTTCAAAATGCTAATTCTCTACATCATAAAGGCAAAATCAAGTTTTATTCTTTCAGGAGAGCAAGTGACAATAATTATGAAAATAAAGCATTTAAAGTGGCTAAAGAAAGGTGCTTGGGAGTAAGTGAGCGGGTAACCAATAACATACCTACATAAGATGTATGGATGATGGGCCAGTAACAGCAGCAACTTTCTGAGCAAGTTTGGCTTCATCACGGTACAGTTCCTTCAAATCTTTCTTCAAACGTCTAGCCTCTCGCTTTTCCTCCTTTACAGCAGCCTACACATAAGCATTAGCAGTTTAGCCCTTTTAAATACAAATACCCTTTATATTTCAGGGTAGGGGAATAAAAGTAAAGCATGATTGAACACTACGATACTATAAGCCATAATACCTACCTTAGATCTGTTAAGACAGGATTCTTAATAAGCAAATGCAATTAATGCTAAATTGGATTTTCATCATTGTGGAAACCTAGTGACTAGGGTGTGTGTATTGAACAATCAACATCTGTCTAACAGTGAATATATTTTCTACAAAAACAAGTACCTTTCTTTCTTTTTTCTCCTCCTTGGTCTCCTGACCATGTGGTTTTCTTTTTGGCACCTCTGGTTTGGCAACTACTTTGGCTGTCTCTTTAGGTTCCTTCTTTCCATGAGGCAAGTAATCCACAGGAAGCTTTGCCTTTCCTCCAAGAGTAATAATCTTGTCAGAACCACTTTTCAGCGCCCCGGAAAATGTCTCAGCCAATATTTTCTTTCGATTTCTTCCAGGGACTCCAATTCTCCCTGGGTGATTGTCAAGGTTCGAGTATGTAGAGACAATGGTCTCACAATCCCAAATTTCTGACTCATCACTACTTTCTTCCACAATTACCACTTCTTTATCATTTCCATCCTCATTCTCATATTTCTCAGCATATTCAGCACAACGGCGAAGAATTTCAGCTGGAGCTGTGTAATTTCCATCAAATTCTAAGTCATCAACCACACGATCTTTGAGAACACTATTGAGCTTTTCTGCAAGTGATATATCTTCTTCTTCGGCTACATAATTTTTATAATCATCATCACTATCTGACCCATATTCTTGTTGTTCAAGCTGCCGAAAAACCACAAAGGATAATACTATCAGCAATATAGAGGATGTACAAGTTAAACAAGCCTCGCACACTAGCAATTTTAATGGATGAAAAATTAAGTATTGTAGCCAGAAGCTTAGTTATATATTGAGAACTAAACACCCTCTTAGTCAGAATTGTGTCTCAGACATAATAGGTTGATACTAAAAGAGCAATAGCTCCAGAGAGAAAATCTTACAATATCAAACTGTTGGTCAAGCAAACGCTGAGGTCTATTATCTTCATTAACACTTCGAACCACCTCCGCTGTAGAGTTATAGGCTACTCCAGTTTGAACTTCAGCGTGAGGATTACTAATAGAAGACAAACTCTCCTCTTCATACACATCTCCTATTTCCTCTGAATGATTTGCAAGAACAACAAAATCCTCCTCCAATTCATCAATATCAGAACCAAATTCTGATTCATTGTCTTCAAGTAAATTAGCAATTTCTGGATCTACAGCTTTTTGTACTTTCACAGTAACAGTTTTCTCTGCGACATTATACAATGTTTTAGGACTTGTAATTTCACTTGCTTCCTTTATCCGCACTCTTGAAGCATCGTATGCCTGAGATCATAGTAATCAAGATTAGTACTTACCCCAAAGTATTGGCCAACAAGTCCCAAAAATAAACATAAGTTAAAAAGACCGTGACAAAACAAGAAAAATGACTACTTCATATCCAAAATAATACTCCTATTTCACTATATGCACAATTACCAATGTACACATTCAAACATAAGTTTCTTCAAATACGTATTACAAAGAATTATACAAATTGATATTGTGAAACTATACATGAGGATGAAATCACGAGTGTTATTTCCATTTGTGTTGTAATCTATAAAGATCCAAATAAGACAATAAAAATGGAACCGAGGCAGTAGTTGTTTACAATTAAGCATTTCCAGGTTAACATGTTGGCATTTAAAATGAGAAAAAAAAAAAATACAGAGTATATATACGCCACAAAAAACTACTTATAAGAAAGGGAGTAAAGGAGAGAAATTATTAACAAAATAATTCTAAAAACATACAATCCTTCCATTGTTCCATAAGTAATTATCACATTGTTCAAAAATTTCATAATACAAACATAGGTCATTATTATTCTAAGAAATGTGTCAATTCTTCAAAACATGTTAAATAATAAACGCGATTATTGATTCCAAACCAAGGAACACTTCAAATCATATTGCAAAAGTATACGACAGCAATATCATCTAATAAAGACATAGCAAGAATCACCTTAACATCATTAGGCAGTTGATGAAGTTCAGCCTTTGGATTTTCATAATAAGCTGAGCCACCACCCGTATTTCGAATCTCTCTCAAATGATTTAGATAATTATAACCATCATCAGGGAATCCAAGCTCCAATATCTCCCTCCTTACATGATCAGGAAGTGTACCTGAACTCCTAAACCCTTGATAACCCCCATCCTCAGGGGCATCAGCATAAATCGACTCCGGGTCGTTCGAGTAATCCTCATCATCATTGTCCTCATCTAACCCATTAATCTTAACCCGATTATTATCAACACGAACAAAAACCCGGTCATTCTCCGGCTCCTCAACATATATAGGATCAGAAGAATCCCGTGAAAGAAGTTGAAAGGTTGCTGATTTTTTCTTATCAAAAAACTTCTTCTTCCCCATCTTTATAACCTACCCACAAACAATTCAATAAATAAGTACATTTATTAAAAAGTTATGTACTCGTAATATTTATCCATTATATAGTCAGGCCCGTCCCAGAGGAAGGGCAGGAGGGGCGGCAGCCCTGGGCCCAGGGAAAAGAGCTCTGATTTCATAGTTGAATCCTAACATTAAAGTGTTGTGCAATACATTAGCAACCAAATTTGATTCAATTATCTCATAATTTTAGGGATATTTGATTCAATTATCTCATAATTTTAGGGATATTTGATATGATGATAACAAATACAATTATACAAACAACTTACCTCAGAAGCTGCTTCAATGGGGGATACAAGAACTAGATTCAACGGAGAACGGCAACTGCGCTTCAATGGAGAACTGCGCTTCTATGGAGAACGTTGAATGCGCTTCAATAGAGCACTTCAATGGGTTGGACGCCTAAAAGCCATGACCCATGACCCGCCACAGTTATTAATGGGTTAGATCCATTTAATAAATAAATGGGCTGAGTCTTCATACGATCGTCCAATTAAAGGGCAGGGTAGACCTTTTAAGGGTTTAGAATAAACCTGTTTCATAAAGTACGGAGTATTAGTTTATTTTTACACTTCCATTTCTCAAATACTATCTTCACACACCAAACCTTGTATAGTTTGTTTGTAAGTTTTTTTTTTGTTTTTTTTTTTAAAAAAAAAAAGAAAAAAAATTGAAAACGGCTGAAATTACATTAATTAAACTGAGTTTACAACAAACGAAAGGAAAGTATGGTAACCTAAGTCAATTACAAGTTATCATGTCGTAAATGTGATTAAGATGAGTTTTCCTCAAAAAAAATGTGGTTAGGACGACTCTTTTGTCGTGGCCATTATGACAAATTAATTGTGTCATGTGAAGTGTGAATTATGCAATTGTATAGGTAGTGTTACCTTTGCGGTTTTAACATCAGCTGACGGTCACCTACATTTTTATTATAAATACAGTTGCAGACTAGCAAGAGTAGAATTGTATAAGTTAGTTAATTGTGTGAGTTGGTTAGTAATTTGTGTAAAACAGAAAATTATTTGTGAATAACTTTAGAAGTGAGAACTTTAATACTTTGTTTTGTTTTGAAAAAAACCCATCTAGATCAACCGAATAAATTTCCAAAATGTGAGGAGGGATTACATCACTCCACACCCATTGGCCAAACTCCCATG
The DNA here is from genome assembly GCF_001683475.1 of Chenopodium quinoa. NCBI lineage: Eukaryota > Viridiplantae > Streptophyta > Magnoliopsida > Caryophyllales > Amaranthaceae > Chenopodium > Chenopodium quinoa. The sequence goes on along the minus strand of NW_018742552.1, from coordinate 147,529 downwards.
GTTGAAAGTAAGTCAATTTGTGTGCTACATTATTACCCCCTCGCTTTACAAAAGATCATGAATCACTAGTAAAATTAGAAGAAATAAAAAATCTAGAATATCCTTTATAATCAGATGAAAGGAACCGGAGTCTTACAAACACTTCCTCATTGCCTCAATCACCACCAGATTATCACTCTCGATCCCAATGAAGCTCATACCCTTGTGTCTCCCAATCTTCATGCCCCAAAATACCGCTTTCACCTCTGCAATCTTAGTCTCTCATTTTTCACTCCACTACACCGTAGCTCCCCAAAGCACCACCCCTCATTATTCCTGCGTACTGCACCCAATCCCGTCCCCACCTCCCCCAAAACACCAGCATTGATGAGTGACATTTATGTCACTCTTAGGGGTAGTATTTAGGTCTTTTTCCTCTTATTTTTCTTAGGTTTTTCCACCTCATTATCCTCTTATGGCTTCTTTTTGTGTTGATGAAAAGTAATGCTTATTTTGATAATCTTTATGCATTATTTTATCATCCCCATGCTCTCGTGAACTTTGGTATCTTCTGCATGTTCCGTGACGGTCCTATGCACGGTGGGAGGCCCCTTGGCCAAGTATGGAAGCCATGGACAAAGGCAAGAGGAGCAAAAGGGAAGGAGAGGAAGCAAGAAAAGGAAGTGCAAGAGGAGGTGTGGCCGAACCTCTGAAAGGTCCGGTCGAACCTTGGTGTGGTCAAACTTTTGAAAAGTTTGACCGAACCTCCAGGGTGCAGTGAAGGCAGTGTCAAACCAGTTTTCAGCAATTTTGCAGGAGAGGTCGAACCTCAAAAGTTCGACCAAACAAGGATCAGGGAGGTTCGACCGAACCTACACAGGGTTCGACCGAACCTACACAGGGTTCGACCGAACCTACCCTGAGTCCGACCGAACCTACCCAGAGTTCGGTCGGACCTTTTCCCGATCTCAGCCAATTTTGTACGGACTATTTAAGGTCCTTTTGAGATCGTTTAAAAAAAGGAAGGAGAAGGAGGACAGTAGCCTAGTTTTCAGAAACCTCTCTTAGTTTGAAACATTCCTTAGGATTAATTTAGCTTAGTTTTCATCAAATTAAATCATTGTATTAGTGAAATTCAAGAATTATTCTCAAAGTTTGGCAATTTGTATTCAACATTTGAAGCTTCAATTAGTAATTTCTCCAACCTTCTTCCTTTTAATTTCAGATTTTATTTGGTATTTGCATGTTATTTAAATCTTCTTAGTTCTTGGTAATTTGTTATTGGATGATAGTTATTTCAATTGTTAACCACTTTTCCCCAATTATTGAAGTATTTAGAACCCTAATTCTTGATTGCATGTTGATAAACATGAGTTGTGAGTAGTTTTCTTGCTAGGGGTTGGGTGAAGCTCGACCTTTTGGGTTAACTATGCAAATGTGGGAGAAGCATTGATGTTTGTATTGCAATTAAATTGATTATATGAGATTGCTTGTTAGTTCCTCATGATAGGTTTAGCTACCCTTGACTAAGGAGCTTGATAGTATGATATGCCTAATTTGACATGGAAGTGTAAATTGAGTACGTCATTACTTATTGTAATTTGATTATGTATCATCTATTGCTAAACTAATGAGGAATCTAAGTTTAGTAGTGTGAGTTGTTTTCTAATTGCATGAGGTTGATTTTACATATAGTCCTTGCTATATCTTGTCTATTTTACTCCCCGTTTGCCTATTTGCCTTGGTTGAGTGGATCTCATTCCCTAGTATCTTTAATTCATTGATTTAGAACCATAGTTTGTTTGTCTTCTTGACGAACCCCAATTCACCAATTGACTTCGAGTTAGCTTAAGTGTAAAGATCTTTGGCAATCATATCATGTTCCTTGTGGACCGAACTCTTACTTGTCATTATGCTTGGTTTGTAAGGTGTTTGTTAATAAATGTGTTTGATTGAGTGTGGAATGTACGACCGTTCTAACGCCCATCAAAATGGCGCCGTTGCCGGGGAACGGTGTTGTTGATAGCTAATTGATTACTTGAGTCTAGTTCACCATAAAAAAAAATTCAAAAAGATTGTCTCTTTTTGGCTACACTTGTAGCCTTGGTACTAATTGCGTTTGTTGAGAGTGTATGCGCAGAACTCATAACAGGATCTTGGTATCTTACGATCCCGAGATTGAGCAAACTTATAGAAGGAGAAAAAGAGCCGGTTCTAGGCCGTTTACTACTCCCCCAGCTAGAGAGACCAATTTCGAGGAGGATCGAGATCAAATGGGTGACGCGGAACCACCACCTCAAAGACCTTTAAAGGAGTTGGGAACTCCGGGAGCTTATAGAGCTTCAAGCGGCATTGCTTCACCCGTTACTCAAGCCAATGACTTCGAGATTCGGCCCGCAATGATTAATTTGATTGAAAGGAGGCAATATAGTGGAGCAAAACATGAGAGCCCTCTTGCACACTTGAACGAGTTCGAAAAATATTGTAACACGATCAAGGTAAATGGGGTAACTCAAGAGTTTGTGAGACTAAAGTTGTTTCCTTTTTCTTTGATAGGAAGAGCTCTTGAATGGCTTGAGAAGGAGGTGAGGCCTAACTCCTTGAGAACTTGGGACGAGGTCACCACGACTTTATTAGGAAGATTCTATTCCCAAAAGAAGACGGCCGAGGCAAGAGCTTTGATCCAAGGTTTCCGTCAAAAAGCTAGTGAAACCATTTATGAAGCATGGGAACGATACAAGGAATATCAAAGGGAGTGCCCTCATCATGGCATTCCGTCATATCAAGTGCTTCAAATTTTCTATGGGGGCTTGAGCCCACAAGGAAAGACTAGCTTGGATGCAGGAGCGGGTGGCCCGATTATGAACAAGACGGAGGAGCAAGTCATAGAGATAATTGAGGATGTGGTGAGGCACCACATGGATTGGCAAGAAGGAGAGAGTGATTCTCTAAACAAGGGAGGAAATGCGGTTTACTCTGTTGATCACCTTAATACCATCAACAATTTGACCTCCCAAATCGCCAACCTTGGAAAGGAGATGACGTTCATTAAGGCAAAACTAGAGACCTCTAGTTCAACACAAGAGCATCCCTCCCAATCTAAGGGGAGAGGTATGAATTCTAACTCTTCTCCCTCTACTTCTAATAACATGCCTCATGGATGTTTGTTTTGTGAAAATTGTGGGTCTTATGACCATGATACCTCTTCTTGTAATTATGATTTCCAACCCCAACCCCAATACGAAGATGGTAATGAAAATGAAAATGAACAAGTCAATGCCTTGTCTTATGATAATAGACATAGGAATGACAATCAAAGATACTTACCACCAAATAGAAGAGAACAAGGGGGGAATTCCTATAACCAAAGAGGAAATGATTACGATTACCATAATCAAAATCAATGGGGAAGTAGGAACCAAAGGGACCAAAATCCCCAAGGTAACTACAACCAACAAGGTGGTTATGGTAACCATAATCATAATAATCAAGGAAACTATGGGAATCAAGGGCAATTTCACCAAGGGGGAAACTCTAATAATCGGAACAATTGGAACAACAATAATAATAGAGTTTCTTCTAATCAAAATACGTCCAATTCGAATGCTAGAGGTAATAGGGCTTCCCAAGACAACCACTATGCACAAGCACCACATAGTAGGTCTAGCTTGGAGGAAATGATGGAAAATCAAACTAAAATGTTCAATTCTTTCATGGCCTCAAGTGAAAAGAAATTTAGTGAAGTAATGACCCATAACAAAATGCTTGAAACACAAATTTCTCAATTGGCCAATGCTTTAAAAGAGGGAGCTAGCACTTCTAAACTTCCACCCCAAGGACTTGACCCCAAGAAACCGGTGAATGCTATATCAACTAGGAGTGGGAAAGTGTTGGAAGAGAGTGTCCCTAAGGAAAACAATGAGAAAGTGAACATGAATGAGCCTCCCTTTAAAAGTGATTTTGAACAAGAGAGAGAGCAAAACCATGAGAATGAAAAGGAGAAAGAATGTGAGAAAGAAAAAGAATTTGAGAAAGAGAGAAGAGAAAAAGAGAGTGAAAAAGAAACCAAACAATTGCAAAGACTTCCATATCCCCATAAATTTGTGAGACACAAATTAGATGTGCAATTCGGAAAATTCCTTGAAACACTGAAGCAAATTCACCTTTCAATCCCTTTTACCGATGCTATCAAGCAAATGCCTAACTATGCTAGGTTTTTAAAAGATATTTTGAGTGGAAGGAGAAAGTGTGATGTGGTGGAAACGGTGAATCTCACCGAGAATTGTAGTGCTATTATCATGAATAAGATGCCACCAAAGTTAAAAGATCCCGGTAACTTTTCTATCCCATGTGCAATATACAAGATGCAAATTGATAATGCTTTCTGTGACCTAGGGGCTAGTGTTAGCCTAATGCCATACTCGGTATACCAAAGACTTGGGATAGGGGAACTTCTACCCACCAACATCACCCTACAATTGGCCGATCGCTCTATTAAATTCCCAAAGGGTAAGGTAGAGGGTGTTCCTCTAAGGGTGGGGAAGTTTGTAATCCCGGTGGATTTTGTTGTGTTAGAGATGGATGAAGATGTTAACATTCCAATAATTCTAGGAAGACCTTTTCTTGCTACTTCGGGTGCTTTAATAGATGTTCAAAGTGCTAAAATTTCACTAAAGGTAGGAGATGAGGTGATAGAATTTGATTTGAATGAGAGCATGAAATATCCAAGCTCTAGTCTTGATAATTGCATGATGATTAATACTATTGATTCTATTGTAACTTCTATGCATGAGCACTTGCTCACTACTAACGATGCCCTTCAGAATGTCCTTTTGAACAAGGAAAAGATAGGTGACCAAAGCAAAGAGATGGCATTGTATGAAGAGATGCTTGAAGGAAGTACGGAATCAAGCAATGAGCAAGTGTGCATGGGAATCACAACACATGATGCATTAGAAGTAGCTATCTCAACAGAAGGTAAGGGTGTTCCAATGGTAGAGTTGAAACCTCTACCATCACACCTAAGGTATGAGTTTCTGGGCCCCAATTCAACTTTTCCGGTTATTGTGAATTCTTCTTTGAACGAGTGCCAAACTCAAATGTTATGTGGTGTTTTGAGAGATCACCAAGGTGCTTTAGGCTATACCATAGATAACCTCAAAGGTATTAGCCCCGCTTTATGTATGCACCACATAACACTTGAGGAGGGTGCTAAGCCTTCCATTGAGAGGCAAAGGAAACTCAATCCTCAAATGGGGGAGGTGGTGAAGAAGGAAATCACCAAACTCCTTGATGTCGGCATCATCTTCCCCATTTCGATTTTTAGATGGGTTTCCCCCGTTCATGTGGTCCCTAAAAAGGGAGGAATGACCGTAGTTGAAAATGAGAATGGTAATCTCATTTCAACTAGAACGGTGACTGGTTGGAGGATGTGCATAGACTATAGACGTCTAAATGCATCCACCAACAAGGATCATTTTCCTCTCCCTTTTATCGACCAAATGCTTGAAAGACTAACCAAGAACAAGTATTATTGCTTTCTTGATGGTTATTCGGGTTTCTTTCAAATCCCTATAAACCCGGATGACCAAGAGAAAACAACTTTTACTTGTCCCTATGGAACTTTTGCATACAGGAGGATGCCCTTCGGGCTTTGCAACGCACCGGCAACCTTCCAAAGATGCATGATGAGTATTTTTGGGGACATGCTTGAAGCCGAAATGGAAGTTTTCATGGATGATTTCTCGGTAGGGGGCCTTTCGTTCGAGGATTGTTTGTCCAACTTGGGCAAGTGCTTGACAAGATGTGAGAAGGTCAATTTGGTTTTGAATTGGGAGAAATGCCACTTTATGGTGGAAGAGGGAATTGTCCTTGGTCACAAGATTTCAAACAAAGGGATTGAGGTTGACAAGGCCAAAGTTGAAGTGATAGAAAAGCTTCCCCCACCAATCAATGTGAGAGGAGTAAGGTCATTTTTGGGGCATGCCGGGTTCTATAGGAGATTCATCAAGGATTTCTCACAAATTGCTAGACCCCTAAATGCTCTTCTTCAAAAAGATGCCATCTTTATTTTTGATGAAGAGTGTCTTCAAGCTTTCAACAAATTAAAGGAGGCTTTAATCTCAACTCCAATTGTGCAAGGGCCAATATGGGATTTGCCATTTGAGCTTATGTGCGATGCAAGTGATGTTGCGATTGGAGGAGTATTGGGGCAAAGGGTAGAGAAGAGGCTTCACGTGATTTACTACATGTCTAAGACCTTGAATGAAGCTCAACGGAACTACACCACAACAGAGAAAGAATTTCTTGCCGTGGTTCATGCTTTTGAGAAGTTTTGGAACTACCTCATTGGTTCCAAAACTATTGTCTACACTGATCATGCGGCTATTAGGTACCTTGTGGCAAAGAAAGATTCCAAGCCTCGTCTTCTTCGTTGGGTGCTATCACTTCAACAATTCGATGTAGAGATTCGGGACAAAAAGGGGGCCGAAAATGTGGTTGCGGATCATCTATCCCGGTTAGAGAACGTGCAAGATAATGACGATGGGGTCCCAATTTGTGATGAGTTAAAAGATGATGTGGTTTACTTGTTGGCCGAGAAAGATCTTCCTTGGTTTGCGGATTTGGTGAACTATTTGGCTTGTGGGGAGTTTCCTCCAAATGCTTCAAGGAACCAGAAGAAGAAGTTGAAAAGGGAAGCAAGGCATTACATATGGGATGATCCGATCCTTTTCAAAAGAGGAGTAGATGGTTTACTCCGTAGATGTGTGCCAAATGATGAAGTGAAGAGCGTTTTGAAGATGTGCCACTCCGATCCTTGTGGAGGGCACATGGGTGCCAACAAAACAACCTTCAAAGTATTACAAAGCGGGTTATGGTGGCCTCATATCTTCAAAGATTCATGGGGATTTGTGAAAACATGTGACTCTTGCCAAAGAACCGGTAATGTTTCGAAGAGAAATGAAATGCCTCAACAACCGATTCTTGAACTTGAGGTGTTTGATGTGTGGGGCATTGATTTCATGGGACCTTTTCCCTCATCTAATGGAAATCAATACATCCTTGTGGCGGTTGATTATGTTTCTAAATGGGTTGAAGCCATTGCCTCCCCAACTAATGACCACAAGGTAGTGATGAAGATGTTCAAAAAGGTGATATTTCCAAGTTTGGGATCCCTAGAGCAGTGGTTAGCGATAATGGTTCTCATTTTATTCATAATGTGTTTCAAAAGATGCTGAGAAAGAATGGGGTCCATCAACGCTTTGGCACGACTTATCACCCACAAACAAGTGGGCAAGCGGAGGTTTCCAATCGCCAAATCAAGGTAATTCTTGAGAAAACAGTGGCTAGGAATAGGAAAGATTGGTCGGACAAGCTAGATGATGCCCTTTGGGCCTATAGAACCGCTTTCAAAACCCCCATCGGCACTACCCCCTACCGGCTTGTATATGGTAAGTCTTGTCACCTTCCGGTTGAACTTGAACACCGTGCTCAATGGGCTATCAAAAAGATCAACTTTGATTTGGCGAGTGCGGGTGAACAAAGGTGGCTAGACTTGCATGAGTTAGAGGAACTACGGATGGATGCTTATGATTGTGCAAGCTTGTACAAAACCCGGTCAAAGGAGTGGCATGACCGGCAAATTGAAAAGAAGACCTTCAATGTTGGAGATAAGGTGTTGCTTTACAATTCAAGGATGAAATTGTTTCCCGGAAAGCTCATGTCAAGGTGGAGTGGTCCATTCACCGTTAAGGAGGTGTTCCCCCATGGAGCAGTTGAGCTAAATGATTTGGATGGATCGAGGTCATTCAAGGTCAATGGGCATCGCCTCAAGCTTTATTATGAGGATGCTCATGTTGGTTTGATTGAGTCAATGCAATGCAATCTCATCTCTTGAGTGTGTGAAGTACGTCAAGCTAGTGACGTTAAAGAAGCGCTTCCGGGAGGCAACCCGAGTTTCTAACCCTCCTCTATTCTATTTGCTTGATGTTTTCTTTTCTTCTTTCACAACTTTGGATTGATGGTTTTGCGTGTATTTGGTTTGTGTTGGTATTCTTGTTTGTCTTGCCTTAAAAAGGAATGCATTTTCCATATACCTTAGGCATGATTGTGTTGTATTTTAGTGTGTCTTGAGGGGAAGTTTTGTGCAAATTTTCAGATAGAGGGATTTAGGGGTGTTCGACCAAACTGCAACAAGGTTCGGCCGAACTTTGCAAAAGTTTGACCGAACCACCCAAGAGTTCGGCCGCTCCTCCCCTAGAACTCAAAATGGGCTAAAAACTGTCGAATTCTGGAAAATCAAAAAGTTCGACCGAACTTTTCATAAGTTTGGTCGAACCTATGCTGGTCCGACCGAACCCCCAGAAAGTTCGGCCGCTCCTGTTCTGGAAATCAAATTAGGCTGAATTCTGGCAGTTTCTAGAAAATCCAAAAGTTCGACCGAACTTTTAAAAAGTTTGGTCGAACTTATTATGGTCCGACCGAACCTCATAAGGTCCGACCGAACCTTTTTCGATCTTGCCCAGATTTAATAGACTTGAGCCGCTGCTTTCTCACTCTTACTTCTTACATTCGGCTCTCCCTCTCCCTTTTCTTCTCTTTCTCACCCTAATACTCCATAGTCACCCCTCCTTCAACCTCAAATCTCCATAAAAATCACTCCTATCTTTTTCTCTCCTCACTTCATTAACATCCACTACTCAATTCCTACAATCTCCTTAAATTTTCCCCAATTTCTAGGGTTTGAGTGACTTGAAACTTCTTGATTTCTACTTACTTCCAATCAATTGTGGTATGGTTATTCTAGCTTTTGCAAGCTCATTTCTTCAATTTCTCTTTGTTTTACCATGTTTTACATGTTCAAGTATGATATGTGGTATAATTGATATTGTTAGTCATGGCTTGTTTGATTTAAGTGGTTAATGGGATTTCCTTGTTGTAATTGGTTGGTTGTTGTTAGTAGAACTTGTTTCATGATGAATATGCATGTATGACTTGGGTTTTTCATGATTTCAATTTGTTTGCTTGAATGTGTTAATCTTTCACTAGGTTGTTCATGCTACATTTTGATTGAGAAATTCTTGAGTTGGATGGAATTTTGTGTCTATTACTCATTGTTCTCGGTTTGATTTCGATGAGTTTTGAGTGGATTTCATGAATTTTAGGGGACGTCATGCCCAATTTCGCCTAGGTTTTCTTAGGATTTGCATTCGATTGCCATAGGATTTTTAGCTCATGCCTTGGTTTATAAGTGTCCATTAATGCCTTGAATTGTATTGTTGCTACCGTCTACATCTATTTCACAACTCATGGCTTTTACTCTCATTGCACACACTTTTAATCTCGACGAGCTTCTTGTGCCCCCTTTTGGCTTGAATCTTCCTAATGTTAATTCTTGGCGATTTTTGTAGATTCACAATGCATCTTTTTGGCAAAAGCAAGTCCAAGAGGAAGAGGACGGGTGAATCTTCATCGTCAAATTTTCCTCCTCCACCCGGCATCTATGATCATGGCATCATCGCTCCTAACAAACACTTTTGGGATGTCTATAAAACCCTCATAGACCGTCCCATACGATCTACAAGGTTCTTCTGCGGGAACACCTTAAGAAAGCTTGGCATCATGGATGAAGTAGTCCGGCTCGCACAAAACTTTGGTTGGGGCGAGTTCATTGACCTCCACGCTCACACCTATGAGCGCGTCACATTGGAGTTCCTTGCTTCCCTCCGCAAGGAAGTCATTGAAGAAGATGATGAAGGGAATGAATCTCAAATTATTCTTCACTTTCGTATGTTCAACGAAGACCATTCCCTAACCGAGAGTGAGCTCAATGAGATCTTCCATTGGCAAGCAACCGGGATGCATCGACCTTCCGATATGACCTCAATGTGTCGCATTCCCTATAATGAACAAGAATGGTGGCAGAGCATCTCCACCAAGCCCATCTTTCGCACTAACACCGCAAAGGTCAACAACATCATCCATATTGCTTTGAGATACTTTGCCCAGATCCTTCAGTATGCCGTATTCTTCAAGGCAAACCTCGGCTCTATGGTGAAAGATGAGGTAGCTTGCCTTTTCTTGGCCAACAATCCTCAGCGTTTAAAGTTCAAATGCTCCACCACTTTTATCTCGAGATTGTTGGACACTCGAGATGGGCGGCTTGGTGATGAGATACACATGGGGGGCATGATCACCCTCATTGCCCTTTCTTTGAATGGTGGAGCTTACAAGGACCAAATTGATTTGCTCCCCCATGTGCTCCAAAACAAAGAAGAAGAGGCCGTCGGCTACCCTCCTTATGCTCTTTCTATTGTTGCTCTCCGCAACCAACGCTTCATCAACTACTCCACCCAGAATCGCAAATTTATCCTCTTGGTAGATAATGGAGAAGAATGGTGTGTCCTCCCGGATCCTCCTCACACTTCGGTAGACCCTTCCAACCCGCTAAGGTGGAAGATTGCGCGAAAATTCATCCCCGATGAATTAAGGAAAAAACAAGCCCGCGGTGCAATCCCTCACCCTCAACCGGTCTACCAAGTGGAGCATCCCTTTCCCCCCCTAGTGGGGGAGGTGAGACATCTTCTTCTTCTTCCTCTTCTCCTTTTGATATGAGTGCCCTGCGTAGTACCCTCGATGGTATTCGTTTTGATAATCAGGCTTCTATTGAACAATGGGGGTACTACGCAAGGATGAACTATGATAGTCTTGTGCAAGCGGGCGTTCAAACGCCCTATGTTAACTATCCCTACCACCCGCCTCAAGAGGGTCCAGTTCCACATTGGGACTCCTATGACCCTAACAACCCCTCCCCAACACCTATGCTTATTGGGAAGGTCCTATCGACCCATCACAACGTGTTGGTACCCCACCATACAACCCTTATCGGCCGGGTGGGTGTGACTACGCCTATGATCCGACAAGTCCATCAACCCCGAATCCTTTTGATGGTGGTTGGGGTACACAAGGGTGGCCCTATGAGCACTTTAACCAACCTTTCCATCCATCCATGGATCGCCCGGGGTTTGATTTCATGAACCCTCCTAAGGAACGGGAGGATAGAAACCCCCAATGAGGGTTCTCTCCCTCCTTTCCCCCCCCCCGGACTTTCATGCCTATTCCTTTTGCTCGAGACGTGCAAAAGACTAGCGTGGGGGAGGATGTTCCTTTTGGTTGAAGTGTACATAGGAGGGTAGTGTGGTAGGATGGTAGCTTGTGCATATGGAGAACCATCACGGATAATGAATTTATTGTAGTTAGAGATGATTTTTGGTTGGTAATATTCTTATGATGATGATGTTATGAACCATTAAAAAAAAAAAAAAAAAAAAAAAAAAAAAATATTTTTGAAGTTGTTTTTCCCTCTTCTCTCTTGATCCCATAATCCAAATCCCAAAATCCAAATCTCAAAATCCAAATCCCAAAATCCAAATCCCTTAATCCAAATTTTGTAGATAGCTTTTTGTCAATCATTTTCTTTTGTTTATAATTCTAGTCTTTTCCTTTTGTTCACTAACTTTTCTTTGTATAGTTGTAGTGTTTCTTTTCTCTTGGCTCACTTTCCTTGTAGCTTGAAAACGGAAGCACAAAATGATGGGATAAGGAGCAACTCAAGCTCCGGAAACCTTGGTGAGATCGCAATTTTGCCTTGTGTTCTATTTCAAGCAGCATTTGGTGAGATCTTTCCCTACTTTCCTTTATTTTTCTTTGTGTGCATAGTTAGTTTAGACTAGAATGGAGTTGATTGTTCGAGGTTGTTTGCATTTGATTCCTCGGAATCTGGTGATCGTTGGTATTGATGTCGAACGATCTTTGTTTGTCGATTGAGAATTATATGTTTACTAGCCTCTTATCTCTCTTGTACTCCTTGCATTAAAAAAAAAAAAAATTCGAAAAATGTGAAAAAAAAAAAATGAAAAAGATTTTCCTTTTTATTCATGGCAAACCACGAAAAGCTTAGTTGTTTCATTTTCATTTCGAGCATAATAATGTTGACTCGTGTGTTTGAATGCTTTGCTTCTTGAGTGTTATAAGTTTGCATGCTTCAGGATTGCCATTGGTTGACTCTGGGACATGTTCATGCTAAGGTAGTTGTTCTAGACCTCGTTAGGCCCATCGAACCCAAATTCACTTGTTTGTGGTAAGAAGGTGTTGCTCTCATTAGGGGATTTGAAGCCCTAGAGATGGTTTTTGTAACCCGATGTGAGCTTTATTGTTCAAGCCTCCAACATTACTTGTATGAGCGGCGTAGGATCCTCACCAAGGCATGCTTAGATCTAGAACTTGGCGTCTGGCTCCCGAGATCGAGACCGAACTAACCTACGAATGACAAAGGCATTCTTCATTCAGTGACTATTTTTGTTTTCTAGTATTAGTTTTTTTTTCTTTTGTATTTTTGGGTTGCATTTGCCCTTACCATGTTGAATCTTCCCCTCCTTGATTATAGCACATTGCAAGCCCATGGCCCTTTTGTTTTACTTTCACCCTTAGAATCGTGAAGCTCAAGCCATGAGGGCTTATTGTAGTTTTGATTTGAAATTTGGAAGGGAATGGTTCTACTTGGAAAGTGAAGTAGTGTTTTTGTGAATATATGTTCAAGAAAAGCAAATGTAAATCCTAGAAAAAGCCTTTGAAGCTAAAAAAAAAAAAGAAAAAAAGAAAGAGAATGTGACAAACGAAGAGTTGATGAATGAAGATGTAAGAGGAAAGCGAAAGCTCAAAAGTGTTTGGCATTATAGTTCAAGATTGTGGCAACGTAGTTTGAAAATTGGTTGATGATTGATTTTGAAAAAGAGGCTTGATCACCCTTTGCTTCACGGTTAGGCTAAGCACCAATTTCCAAATTCCTCCACACCCTTACCCCCTAGCCATCGTTATAACCCTTTCAATGCCCTGTTGACCTAGGTTGGTTGAGTCACTAATCGGTGGAGGGAGCTGGAACTCAAGCATATGGAGAAGGCATGACTTGGTGAGATGTCGGGTTCCCCTATTTTGCAGTGTTTTATCTTTGTTCCGGCTCCTTCGAGGAGTCACTTGATGCTATCTCCAAGGGCGGATTTGAATCTAGATGAGGGAACGCGGTAAGATTGTATGGAATGCGGGGGGAGTGGTGCATGTTTGAGTTCTCTATGCTTAGCATAACTTATCCTTCAATCAACTTTCGGCATCCCCTTGCATGCTCACTTCTACTACTCAGAAAGTTTGACACTCATTCATGTTTGTTATCTCCAAAAGCTCGATTTGGCTATGATTTGTGTTGGATTTGTTGTTTCTCTTTCCCTTGTTTTTGGTTTGTCTTGAACGCAATTTTGTAAGAGTTGTGGGGTATGCTCTCTGGAAACCCTCACGAGATCACAACTCGTCCTCATCGGCGACCTTGGGGTTTAAATGGCTTGTTGCTTTTGCTAAAAGCAATTTCGGTTTTTCTTTTGTTCCTTGCATGTTTGAATAACTAATTCTTTCTCCCCTGTTCTTTTTCCTTTGCTTTGCTCGAGGGCGAGCAAAGGCTTAGCGTGGGGGAGTTTGATGAGTGACATTTATGTCACTCTTAGGGGTAGTATTTAGGTCTTTTTCCTCTTATTTTTCTTAGGTTTTTCCACCTCATTATCCTCTTATGGCTTCTTTTTGTGTTGATGAAAAGTAATGCTTATTTTGATAATCTTTATGCATTATTTTATCATCCCCATGCTCTCGTGAACTTTGGTATCTTCTGCAGGTTCCGTGACGGTCCTATGCACGGTGGGAGGCCCCTTGGCCAAGTATGGAAGCCATGGACAAAGGCAAGAGGAGCAAAAGGGAAGGAGAGGAAGCAAGAAAAGGAAGTGCAAGAGGAGGTGTGGCCGAACCTCTGAAAGGTCCGGTCGAACCTTGGTGTGGTCAAACTTTTGAAAAGTTTGACCGAACCTCCAGGGTGCAGTGAAGGCAGTGTCAAACCAGTTTTCAGCAATTTTGCAGGAGAGGTCGAACCTCAAAAGTTCGACCAAACAAGGATCAGGGAGGTTCGACCGAACCTACACAGGGTTCGACCGAACCTACACAGGGTTCGACCGAACCTACCCTGAGTCCGACCGAACCTACCCAGAGTTCGGTCGGACCTTTTCCCGATCTCAGCCAATTTTGTACGGACTATTTAAGGTCCTTTTGAGATCGTTTAAAAAAAGGAAGGAGAAGGAGGACAGTAGCCTAGTTTTCAGAAACCTCTCTTAGTTTGAAACATTCCTTAGGATTAATTTAGCTTAGTTTTCATCAAATCAAATCATTGTATTAGTGAAATTCAAGAATTATTCTCAAAGTTTGGCAATTTGTATTCAACATTTGAAGCTTCAATTAGTAATTTCTCCAACCTTCTTCCTTTTAATTTCAGATTTTATTTGGTATTTGCATGTTATTTAAATCTTCTTAGTTCTTGGTAATTTGTTATTGGATGATAGTTATTTCAATTGTTAACCACTTTTCCCCAATTATTGAAGTATTTAGAACCCTAATTCTTGATTGCATGTTGATAAACATGAGTTGTGAGTAGTTTTCTTGCTAGGGGTTGGGTGAAGCTCGACCTTTTGGGTTAACTATGCAAATGTGGGAGAAGCATTGATGTTTGTATTGCAATTAAATTGATTATATGAGATTGCTTGTTAGTTCCTCATGATAGGTTTAGCTACCCTTGACTAAGGAGCTTGATAGTATGATATGCCTAATTTGACATGGAAGTGTAAATTGAGTACGTCATTACTTATTGTAATTTGATTATGTATCATCTATTGCTAAACTAATGAGGAATCTAAGTTTAGTAGTGTGAGTTGTTTTCTAATTGCATGAGGTTGATTTTACATATAGTCCTTGCTATATCTTGTCTATTTTACTCCCCGTTTGCCTATTTGCCTTGGTTGAGTGGATCTCATTCCCTAGTATCTTTAATTCATTGATTTAGAACCATAGTTTGTTTGTCTTCTTGACGAACCCCAATTCACCAATTGACTTCGAGTTAGCTTAAGTGTAAAGATCTTTGGCAATCATATCCTGTTCCTTGTGGACCGAACTCTTACTTGTCATTATGCTTGGTTTGTAAGGTGTTTGTTAATAAATGTGTTTGATTGAGTGTGGAATGTACGACCGTTCTAACGCCCATCAAGCATCAACAATAATTTTAACCACACCAGATGCCGGAGGAGACCTGCCCAAAGAGACACTCTTTCCACCCCTCCATTCCCCATGTTATTTAATTTTCCCACCTTAAATCTTCAAAGCATAGGCAACAATTTGCTCAACATTCGGATTTTCACCCTTAATCATCCATTTGTTCCTTGCGCCCCACATAGCCCAACACATGGTAATTAAACTTACCATATCCTCTCCAAAATTACCAAAACAGTGCTCCCACCAGTCACCCATACTACAAAGAGAGTGAGACAAAACCATAGAATAATTGCACTTACTCCAAAATTGCTCGGGCTAAACTGCAATCTTTTAACGCATGCATGACAGATTCTTGTTCTCTCTGACAAACACCACAAGCTAGTAGCTAGGGTACAAACTAGCTACAAAAAAATTAGCTTTAAAATCTTATGTGGCAAAAAAAAGCTAATTTTCTAATTAGCTTACCATTGGAGTTGCTCTAATACTTCATCTGTTCCTTTTATTAGATATATTTTGACTTTACACCCTAGTGTCCCAACCAGTCCAGCGAACACCCACCCAAACCCTAATTCTAACTCTCGAACCCCACTTATTTGGCGAACTCCCACCCAAACCCCAACCCTTACTCTCAAACCACAATTATGCGGCAAACTCCCACCTAACCCTAACCTAGCCGATCAATCGAACCCACACAGTTCCCACCCACCCTGGTCGGCACGAATCTATGACCACCCAGCCCTCCATACCAAACTCGACACCCCAATCTTTTTAAAAAATTATTTATTATAGTTAAAATTAAAAATAATTTTTTATATTTAAATTAATATTAAGGTATATTTTGTTTTTAATTAAGTCAATTCTTATTTAATTGAGAGTAAATTATAGTATAAGTCAATTGATGACTTGTTTGACCGGTCACAAGTCAAATCTAGTACTTAAATTATTTATGGAATATAGACATCAATGTTAGACTTATTTTTTAATTTATTAAAGTTGACTTAATATTGGAAGATCACCTAAAGTTCAACTTATGTGGTTATTTTTTTCATTATTTTATTATATTAGACTCTCCTTTTACTAATTATCTGCATATGCATTTCTAATTTACACAAATATTTTCCATATGAGAATGACAAAAAAAGCAAAAAAAAAAAAAAAGAATGGTGTATTATCTCACCTAGAATCAACACGAATTTTTTATGTGTCATTAAGTATATAGTTATTGAAATATATACATATGGATTATTGATTGGTTATTATTTAATTATGATTACTAGTTATTTATTAAAGTAAATATAAAAATATGATATTTCATATATTTTTTATAAATCACAAAAGAAGATAAATAAAAAGTGTGAATGAAAAATGTCCAAATGGTGCAATTAAAGAAAGGGAGAAAGTATTTAACAAATTATATAAAACTATTTAGAATTAACAAATTACATAACTATTCAACAATTATATAAATAAATGATTTTTTAATTATCATTTTGCCCTAGGTCTCCAAAATGTCAAAAACGGCTCTGTATATAGTCCTTCAGTTTTGATTATATAAATTCGCAAGATTTAACATTTACAAAATTTAAGTTTCTTTGAATAACCCACTCGAGATTTCCATCAACTTATCAAGCTTAATTTACTGAAAAATTAATAAAATAAAAAATTTCATCCTCCATATTAAATTAGCTAAATTAAATAAAAAAATTAAATATATAAAAAGGTGAAAATAAAAAGAAGTACATAGAGGAGTTTGTACCTTTTCAAGCTGCTTCTTCTGTTGCTGCTTGCGACAATGGAGAGAAAGAGGAAGAAGGTTTAGTTAGGGTAAAAGGAAGTGGAGAAAGAGGAAGACAGACTGAAAGATTGATGGGTGGGGCATATATCATATTAGAAGTATAAGCCCAACAATTTAAGCCTAAATATTTAGCCCATCATTTAGATTAGTTTAGTCCATTAGTCCAAAATACTTTACTTACTAGGTTAGGTCCCGTGTCATACACGGTTATTTTCAATAACTACTTTATAATTATTAATTCTATATTTAATTATAAAAAAAATCTATTTAAGTTACTACTTTGTAAAATGAATTAATTATGAAAGAGTCTATTATTAGCAAAATAGATAATTTAAAATACACATATATGTATATTTATATATATTTCACTAACTAATTTATATCATTTCTTCTTCTAACCAAATGAATATCTTACAACTATGTATCAAATTCGTAAATAGATTTACTTTTTACAAACAATTAATCCATTCCCTCTTACGCAACATTTATTTTTCTTCTCAATAATCAACAGAAAAAATCCATATCTTTCTTAGCAAGCTTTTCAAACATAATTAAATACAAAAATATTTTTTAAAAAAATAATCCTTGTTGTAAAAATGGTAAGAGTAGTATATAGCACTATGTCACAAATTATGTTAAGAATTTGATTTTCATTTTTTTAACTTTAGTGAAAGGATACATTAAATCTTTTTAATCTTCTCTATATATACTTCGTATAAGATTTGTTTCCTAATTTTTTTTTTTGACACACCAGAAAATGACACGTGTCATTGGCGGTGTGTCTTTTAGTATATAGTTATTGATTACTCCGTACTTATTAGGTTCGGATGGTGTCTCGAGTTAAGCTTAAACCGGTTAATGATTACTCCGTACAAGCAATATTAGGCTCGTTCACTTTACCTTACTTTTGCTAAACTGAAATTGTTTTTACTGAACTGAAATTAATTTTACCGATTCTCTATAATTCTTGTTTAGAGTTACTGATTTTTGCTGAACTGAAGTTATTTTTACTTTTTTTTTTTTTTAAATGAACTGAACAGGGCCTTAATGTTTAATCCAAGGTTCGGATGGTGTCTCGAGTTAAGCTTAAATGATACACCGTTCAAATATTGGTTAATACTCTAGAAGTAAAAGCGAACCAAAGTTAAGGTTAGTTGTTCTTACAACCCGTTATTAATAGAAAAATCATTATTATCATTAGAATCACTTATTAAGTTACTGTATTAAATACATGAAGTGAATAATTACAGAAGCTTATCTTTGAATACTATGACAATAAATATTTTTCCCTTACCCTCTCTACAAATATTTATTATAATTAAAAAAAAATTAAAATGTATTTAAAATTTAACCTTAAAATAAAACTTCCATTTTTAACTACTCCATAAATTTAAAAAGATAACTTCTCTTATGGTGGTTATTTTTTCTCATATCAAATAATTCCTTCAAGTGTAGTTATGTTAGATAGTATATTAGTTTAATTCGAGAATATTTATTTGATGATATAAATTTGACACTTGGTGTTTTAAAAGCTGGTGTTTGTATGTTTGCATAGGTTTTTTCAACTTTTATATAAGTATAAAAGCAACATACTATAATTTAATTAGTAGTACGAATATTTACATTGTACACATATTTTACAAGTATGTATAATTTAAATGATACAAGTTTAGAGGCACACGCAATGCGTGCACGACTATTCCCTTTAAATTTACTTAATAATTTGTAAATATAATACCTTGAATGGGTTCAATTCATCCTTTAAAAAAAAATGAGTATGTATGTAATTGTAGAACTAATATAACAAATGCACTGTAAAATTTAGGATTGTTTTGCATGGTTAAAAGCTAATCCCTTTAATGGATTCTTACCTTTACTAATTATAAAAAATACGGTGTAATAAAATCATGTCAAAATATATATGCTATGTACGCAAATAAGTAAATTATAAAGATAACTTTATGCACAAAGTATAAAGAGGGGGATAGTCGTGCAAGCATTGCGTGCGCCTCTAAACTTGTAATCATAATATGAATCGAACCCATCAAAAACTCAAAAAGGACAACTCAAGGTTAAAATTGGAAATTCGTTAAATTTTGTTATAAAGAGTTCGGGTAAAAGACTCTCTCGCACAATTTCTCTCCATTTTTCTGATTTCGTAAATCCTCAATCGAAATTTTGTTTCCGCCATAGCTTCGAAGCTCGCGTATGTACTAAGCTTTTTCCGATTGGTACTATCTCGCTCTCCATTTCTGATTCGATGAATAATTTTTAGAACCTCTGATTATATTCATGTTTTTGTTTTTCATAATTCATAGATCCATTAATTTTCTGGATTTAGGGTTTATATTTGTTAAAGATTCAAGTATTTTCATTACTTTTTTGCTTGTTTTTAATCCTTTTTTCTGTGTTTGATTATTAGTAATAGGTTGGCGTTAGATTTAGGGTTTTGGATCAATAGATTATGAATAGTATTGGCAATTCATTCTGAAAGAATTTTAAGGATTTATCTCAAAATTTGTGGCAGAAATTCTGTTTTTTGTTAGTTTTTCTCTCGCCATTTAAATGAATGTTATTGGTAAATTTTTCAACTTCTAATTTGGTTTCTGTGTGTGTTGTTAAACATTTGTGTGTCGTCTACAAAATCTCATTCTTTCAGCTCATGTCTATGTCAATGAATTAATGCATTATCTTGTGCTTCTCTGCAATATTTTATCTTTAATTATCTACCCGTCGTCAGGGCTAATTGGCTACATTTCGTTGCCACCGGAAAATTTTGACATTTCCTCAGCTTGTACTAATGAGTTTAAATGATACTGTACGAGCAGGGGTGAGATTTGAAAATTTTGTTTATGATGGTAATGGTATTTAAAATGCTGCTTGGCTCTCTCATTTCCCTAATTTTCTGTTGAAAAGGTTGTGTGTTGGTGTTTTAATTCGGTCAGGCCATATGTTATTTCACTGTGATTGTACTGTTTTGGAAATCAATTGTATGTTTTTTGAAGTTTAATGATAATTGAAATAGAAGACATATCTGCCATCTAGTGTTCTCGAGTATTTCTTGTGGACTTATGTCACACTAAGCTTCAGTCAGGCTCTGGTGTATTTGCGGATGGATGTATTATTTTTTCTGTGGAGAACCTAGACGTCTGAGGGAGAAGTGTCCAAATTAAGTTGCTTGTATATTGTTAATCTTCGGTGTAGTCTGTGATCCTTCTATTTCACCTTTTTCTTAGTGATAACTCTCAGCCTTCTGTAGATGCAGTGAGTTGAATGGTTCTATTCTGTATGAGTTTGGAAGGAAGATGGTAAAAACCTAAAAAGCAGAGTTGTGGGGGAGTTCTCCTAAACTCTGTAGTTTTTCTTGTGGCGCTTGAATTTTTTGGGGTGTGTTGTTGTTGAGGTTTTTGTTTTAACTAACCAGGTGTGGTGTGGATTGTTGAACTTTATGTGTACTGTAGCTGGTTTTTGTTGGATAGGGACTTAAATGTAGCGTTGGAATTTGGTTATGGACAATCAGTGGATTGATGATTTGATGGGGATGGTTTTTGGCAAGGGAGCTTCAGGTGCTGGTTGGAGTTGAGTGTTGGCGTTTGAGGATCTGTTTGTTTAGAAAGGGGAAGAGAGGAATTTGAAGATGAGTTCGCGCAGCAGGAGCCGAACCCGTAGCCGTAGTCGAAGCAGGAGTCCTCGAGATCGTAGAATGCAATCTCAACGCCCTTCTTTTCGTGATGCTCCGTATAGGAGAGATGCACGTCGGGGTTTCAGGTGGTTTGATTTTAACAATGCTCTACAACTGTTTGTTGGGTTAGTGTAATTGGAAAAGAATAAAAGTTGCATAAATTTAGGGGAGGGGGAAAAAAGAAAGGAAAGTAGTTGTTGCCAGATGAGATGATTATTGAACTGATCAGAGTTCCAAGAGCAATTACATTAAGCTGTATTGCCAAAAGGAACCATAATTTCCAGAAATTATCATAAATGGTAGATGATGTGTGTGTGTAGTTTTAAAAATTTGTACTATCCTTTTTTTGGTTATATTACTCAGTGTCAGTGTTGAGGGTTTGAAATGTCCGTTTAAGCTCCTCTGAACTTGTAGGCAAAACTTGGTATTTGTTCAGCAGCATCAGTGAATTGTGAGTCTTGAGACCTATTGCCGATGATTTACAGTTTGTATACTGGAGTTCTGTGGAACCTGAGCAAGTTGTGTCTCGCCTTTGATGATCCACAGTGGCTTCATACTTTTGACTTTTCTACAATATTATATTCTATTCATAATTTCTGTTACATTCAATTTTTTTCTAGTGCTGGTTTCGTGCTACCACCCATAGTGGTTGAGAGTCACCTTCTTACGTTCTTTTTGTTCTTTATAAACTCCACCGGTTCATTCTTCAGCTATATTTTGGCCTCATTATATGTGGGATATCTTGGCTAGTTTGATGAGTTGCAGAATCGTTATTTTTCTAGGGATATATTTAGTAAGGCCTTAAAGCCCTATTGGGCAATGTTTAATATACCTTTGGAACCTTCCTAAGTAAGAGAGAGAGAACTATTTACGGTTGGTGTACAATATATGGGTTTCGTTTCCTCTGATGTCAGGTCCAAAAAGTGTCAAGGAAGAACATTGAGTGGTGTGAGCATGGGTTTGTAAAAGAACTGTTCACTTTCAAGGAATTATTATTCCGACTTTTACAGATAAAAGTTGAGAATATATGTCAATTTTGGAAATGTTTATAGTTGTTTTGCTAAGTTGGGTCCTGGGAATAATGAAGCTAGGTCACTAATAAAAAGGAACTGTCATACTTCCTCCGTTTTTTTTAGTTGCAACACTTTTATTTTCATGGTCTCCTAGGCAATTTTTGAAGAGGAGAGAGAAAAAATAAATAAGAGGGACCCATGTGGGCAGGAGAGAGAGAGAGAGAGAAATGTCAAAAATAGAAAGTGTTGCAAGTAATTAACAATTTTCAAGATAGGAAAGTGTTGCAACTAAAAAGAAACGGAGAAAGTATATGATTTAAGGTATCATAGCCATGGAAGATTTATGTTGTGATAAGCTGATAAGATTTTATGTCTTATGGTTAAGATGGAACCTATATTAGGGGGTTATTAGCTGCTAGATTTATCTTATTAATTGTATTATTCAACCTGTAGCCTTCATTTTCTTTCAGACAGCTTCATTTTTGATATATTTGGGTTAGGTTAATTATCGTTTAAAATTTTCAGATTTCTTACAAGTCAATAGAATCTAGCCTCTCCCCTTAGCAGTCTATTCGTGGCATATTTTTGGCAGTTTCTGTTTATTATCAGTTGGATCTTTTCATTCGATGCTAACTTCTGTTATATGTATTGCAGCCAAAGCAATGTCTTTAACAACTGCAAACAGCCAGGTCACTTTGCTAGAGAATGTACAAACGTTGCTGTTTGCAACAACTGCGGTCTCCCTGGGTATGAATTATTTATTCAGTTAGAATCTATGCTTTTTTATGCTTCCTTCTGCATGCCTAACTTGTGAAACTGATTAGCAGAATAGATGATTTGAGAAGACTAATGATGTGATACCTATCTAAATGCAGGCGTATTGCTCCTAAGTGTACCACAAAAGGCATATGGCCAGCAACTACTCAAATGAGGGCATCTGCCACGTGTTTTGAGTGTTTTTAGTCCATCGCGAGAGTTACAACACTGGGTATGAGCGCCTGACTTCTGTATGTGCAAAACCACGAAACTTCGGTTGGGTGGAGTTGACGTTGAAGATCAAGTTAGTATGATTCCGGATGAGTAAGCGTGCGGAAAGTAAAATGGGTGTTTCTCTCTAATTCAGGAAGATTTCGCAATTAATATTGCTCGGGTTTTGTGTATGTATTTATGAATACCAATAAATGAGGATGATTCCTCTATTTATAGCAGATGAGAATGTGCTCCCCCATTAGGGGTTCAATGCCACGTGGCATCCTCTAATTGGATCCCCTTGGGCCTGTATGAGGGTTACACGTGTCAGGCCCTCATTGGGCCACGTGGCAGGGGTAATTTTTACCCCAAACATTTGCGCCCCTCACAGGTGTGACGTGGCTTGCCACGTGGCACCTGTGACACTTGTCACCATGCGGGAGGGCGACGGTTCGCCTCCTTCCCTCTATTTTTTTCAAATTTGAAATTGAAGGGGGGAAGGTGACGGTTCGCCTTCTGGGATTTCCTACAAATAGGAGCCTCCCTCCCCTCATTTCTCACTTTGTCAATATTTAGAGAGAGAATACTTTGAGAGAAAAAGAGAGAATTCCTGCTCCCGGCTGCTCTTTCTTGCAAACAACCTTCAACTTCAATACATCCGGATACCGGTTGAGTATTTCTTTGCCCGTCTCACTAAGGTATCATTCTGACCTTGCCAGCTTCTTCATCTTGATTTTTGATAAAGCTGCAACCGGTCTCATGCTGTCTGGAGCTTCTTTAAGCAATCTCATGATAAATTGCACTCAATAGACCCTCAGCCGGTTTACACCGTCTGGGGTGTTTTCATGCAATCGCATTGTGAGTTGCATTCAATAAACCCTCAGCCCGTTTATATCGTCTGGGGTATCTTCAAGCAATCTCATTGTAAGTTGCATTCAATAGACCCTCAACCGGTTTATACCGTCTGGGGTATCTTCAAGCAATCTCATTGTGAGTTGTATCTATAGACCCACAGCCGGTTTACACCATCTGGGGTATCTTCAATAAAATTTTCTTTGAATTGCTTTTCTTTGGTCAACAATCTCCTTTCACCAACATCTTCTTTCAACTACAAGGTAACGCCTTTGTTCCTTGCTTTTTTTGAGGTTTTTAAATTTTCCCGGCTGTATATACTGTTAGAATAATGGGCTCACCCAACACACACACGACACACCACGATTTAGAGGTCAGCCGGTCTCCTGGTAAGGCTGAGTCTAGGACCTGAGGTGCCGCCTTTGGGTAATGGGATTCTCCTTGTTCATCTCCAAAACCGATCGTCTCTGTCTCTGTGCAAGACGCAATGTCTCGAACTAGGAAAACAGCCGTTGATCCAGAGTACAGAGGGGAAACCTCTAAAGAATTGCTGCCTGACTCTAATCAGGCTGAGATGACAAGGGGGTCTCCGCATGGCACCCCAAGCACTCCCAGTGATGGAATATCGGGATTGGGTCAGGAAGGTGGTGAAGATGTCGCCTCTCCATCCAGGGTTGAACAGGAAAACCCTTCAGAGAACACGAGCGGTGGAGAGACCGCCTCCTCATCCGGTTTAGAGCAAAGCGGCAGCAGTAGCAGCCATCTTACACCGGATGTGGATAGCGAAGAGGATGAAAGGCCCACATGGAACAATAAGGGAAACCCTTTCCTTATCGCCGTCTCTGTAAAAGATAAGGCCAGCATGGCCAGAAACTTAGAGGATTTTGCCAAAATATGTTCTCTTGGAGAAAATTGGAGAATAATCGTGCCGCCTAAGATGGGCACCATAGTCTGGGAAGACGATCAATCGAATTCAGACGGGTATTTTGGCTGTTACGAGGCGGCGTTTCTAGCCGGTCTCCGTTTCCCTTTGCACAACACCATTCAAGGCCATTTTTAGAGGGTATGGTCTGGGTATTTGGTAGTTAACCCCTAATTCCTAGATTAACATTTTGGGCTACATTGCCGCCTGCGAGATGCAGAACATTAACCCCCGCTGGAGGCCTTTGCCCACATGCATTACTTGAGTAGAAGCCCAGGCGGGTGGAGAGCCTGATATACATTAACCACCTACCCCCAGATGACCCTAGACAAACCGTCCAAGTGGTCAGACTAGAAGAACCGGTTCTATCTAGTTTCTGCTCCCACCAAGGAAGAAAACCAGGAGTATAGGACATACAACCGGAAGCCAGACCTTCTAGGTTATAAATGCAAAAAGCCTCGAGTCCCGGATGAGGATTACGAGAAAATAATTGAGGCGGGGTTTTTTGAACAGACCACAACCGCCCTTTCTAATGGAGAACTAATAAGCGTGCCCAAGAATTGGGTACCAAAGCACGAATTTCTTCGTGATGAGGTGTTCTTGTCTGCCTGTAACCTTAGCACTCAGTTTACAAAACGTAGGTCGCACTAGTACTTGATCCTGTTATGCCGTTTGTACATATTTTGTACTTTTCTCAACTTTTATCTAACCGGATAGATTCTTTTTTGCAGTGCGTGCCTTAGCCATGTTGCTAGCAGACAAAACACCGGCTAAGTCTGCCAAAGATATCCGCAAAGCAAATGCGGAGAAGAAACTAGCCGCCCAAGCGGCAAAAGACAAGGTATACTTCTACTTTCCCTCCCTTTTCTCTTGTTTAACTTCCTCCTGACTTCTTGGCGGCTGACTTTTTGTGTGTTATTTCAGGATGGGAGCAAGGTGCCCCGTTCCCTTACAAAGCTAATAGGGCCCCGGCCGGGGGAGGAGCCGGCCACTCAAAATAAGGCGAGGAAAACTTCCTCCCAGACAGTTCCCAGCCGGTTGACGGTTGGGGGAAAAACTGTCAAAAACACAGGCTTGGGATTTGATCTTACTTCCAGGAATCCGGATGTCCCAGAGGCATCCAAGGGGGCGCCGCCGCCTAAGGCATCCGCTGTCTCGGTACCGGCTGAGGGCAGTCATGACCCTCGCCCAATATCACAAGGTACAATAGATCCCTTCACCCCTTCTTTACTTGGCAAGCTCATGCGGGGTCAAGTCGCACTCCCAGCTCTAGCCATAAGACTCTTCTGGCAGCCGACAGTCAATAGGAGGGAAGTATATTGCATTCTCACCATCTTTTTCTGGTGCAGATCTCTCCCTTCGTTGGCCGGATGTACAGTAGTATGCCCGGGCCATGCTGAAGGCCGTCCCAAAAGAGGAGAAGGAGGCGATCCCAGGGATCAACACCTTCAATGCCGACCAGGTCATGGCAGGCCTAGCTGAGGTATGCGTTCTTCCGACTGAATGTTTTCAAGTTATTATGTCGTCTGACCCATTCTAACACCGCTTGGGCCCTTGCAGTCATTGCTTCGCATGGAGGGGCTCAAGAAAGCTTACGCACGCAAGCAAGAGCAGGTAAGACGGGCTAAACGAGATGCGTCCAATGCTCATAACGTTGCCTAATATTCCATGATTATGCATGAATTGAAAACTAAAGGCATAATCATGTAACATGCGGACTCAATCCAAACTCTCCAGAAATCCCTCAATGAAGCCCATACCAAGATTCAAAACCTCCAAGCGGAGAAGGAAAATGCTGAAGCGGAGGTGAAGAAGGCGTCAGATTCTCTCAAACTCCTTAATCTAACCAGGAAGGAGAATTCTTCGCTGTTGACTGAAAACGTCCGCCTGAAGGAGGCGGCTTCGGCCAGTCAGAACTTCCAAACCACCCTAGAAGCAGAACAGAGCCGGCCCATTGAGGAGAATGAGCAAGATTGCGCCAACCGAATGCAATTGGCTTGGTCCCTGTTACATTCGGAAACGGAATATGCCATCTGGGAACTTCCCTACATATATGCCGATCTTGCCATTGATGATCAAGAGTCGAACTAGCCGGCTCCGGAGCCTTATGAAGAGTAGGCGCAGAAGCAGATTGAAGCCATGCAGGCGGGGATCGGCTTAGACGGAGGGGATGAGCCCCAAACAAAAGAGCAAGGAGAGATCGCCCCCTTTCTCGCCTCGGAGACCGCCTTAAAGGACCTGGCTCCGCCTTAAGCTTTTTAAATTATTCAACTTTTCTGGCCTGCGTGCCGTGTATTTAATGTATCTTTTTCACCGGACAGGGGTACGGCTAACATTTGAAATTTTATTTTAATATATACGTATGCCGTCTGAGTCGGTTTGCTTTACCAACTTAATTCAATTCTCTTCAATTTTTGCAACTTTTTTATATTTGCAATTTTGCTTTGGATGCTCTTGTGATATGTCAGTTGCATTGGTTATGTCTGCCCTGGGGCGGTTGGTTGCTTAGTTCCAATTCTAAGCAAGTAGCTGTCCATAATCATCCGCGTCATTATACAACAGGATTGCCCGGCTGAGCTCAGACGGCCTAGGTCCGGACGTGTGCCATTCGAGCCTTTGTTAGGTGTGAGACAAGATTTTGGCCTTGTTTTTAACGTTGTAGCCGGCTGTAGTGCTTTCTTGCAAAAGCCGGCTCTACACTAAAGTATAGGTTGCCACCTGAATTGCCTTGGGGCAGTGGTCAAACAGATGCTGGGGTCAACAGGGCTTGACCTTTCTCATGGAAGATTGAGCCGGCTGGTGGTGCTTTTAGGCAAAGGCTGGCTGACGATCAAAGTCGATATCACCGTCTGTATTGCGTTTGGGCAATAACCGGTTGTGACTTGAAATGTAACTTTCCGGCTGTATTGCCTTGGGGTAATAGCCGGTTATAATAACTTAAATAACTTTTAAGTCAAATAAGGTTTAAATTTTAAGCACAGAAGCGGGAGCCGGCTGGGGTGCTTTTGGGCAAAAGCCGGCTGCCCAACAAGATTTAATTCACCATCTGTATTGCCTTGGGGCAATAATTGGGTGTATCTTGTTTGCGATAGGTCATTCGAACGGTCATGGATTATCTTCAACCTAACCGATTAAAGCTGTTTGAGTTTATGACGCACAGAACAATGTACCACCCGGAAGAGAGATGTTCTCTTCGGCAAATTCACCCGGATGGGCGTCGCCGGATGCCTGCTTATGATTAGAGCAGACGGTTAACAATATGTTGGCTTTGTGCCTATAAACGGCTAAGTTAGGTACTTAGCGTTTTATTTGATTTTGAGCAAATGGGTGCCCGGTTGTGCATCACATAGTGGACTTAGAAGATGCCCGGATGTGCATTTCACATTGGGACTTAACACAAAAAATTGAAATAAAGTATTACTTTCTTTCATTTACTCTATTTACAAAAAATAATTACATATCCTTAGAAGTAGTACTTTTTCAAGTTATCTACATTTCAGGCTCATAAAGTTCAATTGGTAGGACAACTTCACTGCCATATGTTATGAGAAACGGGGTTTCAACGGTTGCCCCCTTTTTAGTAGTCCTGATGGCCCAAAGGATGTGAGGTAACTCATCCGCCCAAAGACCACCGACTATTTCAATCTTCTTTTTTATGCCGTATGAGATGAGATTGTTAAAGGTTTCAACTTGACCGTTTGCCTAGGGCCGACCAACAGATGCGAAACAATGCGAGATCCCCTGATCTCCCAACCAATCCTTGAGGGTAGACGTCTCAAACTGAGGACCGTTGTCAAAAACCATAAACATTGAAACCCCAAACCGGGTGATGATGTTCCTTCAAATAAAGGAGATGACATCCTTTGTCTTGATACGTTTGACCGCCTCAGCCTCAACCCATTTGGTGAAGTAATATATAATCACCAAAATGTATCTTCTGCCGCCTGCAGTAGGCGTATAAGGGCCCAAGATGTCCATGCCCCACTTCGCAAATGGAACCGTTCATAGATAGCTGCCAGGTCTGTTGCCGGACGGTGTATGAGCCGACCAAACCTTTGGCACTTGTCACATTCTTCACCAATTTCATGGCGTCTGCCTCAAGGGTTGGCCAAAAGTAACCTTGCCGCCTGGCCCTCTTTGCTAGAGTCCTGCCGCCTATATGTGACGCACAAAAGCCCGCATGCAGGTCCTTTAGCACCTCTTTTCCCCTTTCTAGGGTAACACGCTTCAGCAACGGCTGGAGGTAACCCTTTCTAAAGAGTTCCCCCTTGTACATTTTAAAGCTCAAAGCTCGTTTTTTAAGTGCAACCGCTTCTTAAGAAGCATCCGGCAGAATGCCGTCTACCAAATAATCCCGAATGAGGTCCATCTAAGTAGAGTTTCGGTCAATAATTCCAATGGGGTCATGTTCAAAACTTTTTTTTTCCATGACCTCCCAGAAGACTGACCTAGGCGTGTCACAAGTGGCGGATGAGACCAGTTTAGACAAAGCATCCGCCTGATTATTTTCTGACCGGGGCACCTGACTTAGATGGAATTCATCAAGTGTCCCCTCCTCATCTTTGACCGCCTGAATGTATTTGATCATTGCCGAATGGGTGGCCTCATAGTCACCATTGAATTGGCTAACGATCAATTGAGAATCAGAACAGGCGTCAACTCTCCTTGCCCCTGCCGCCTTACACATGCGTATACCGGCTAACAGGGCTTCATACTCAGCTTCATTGTTTGAAGCTTGAAACTTGAACCGTAGTGCATATTCATACGTATCCCCTTCCGGAGATTTACAAATTACGCTTGCACCACAACCGTTCAAGGTAGAGCTTCCTTCTACGAATAACTTCTAAACCCGATCGGTATTCTCCGGCTAAGCTGACTTGTTATCTTAACAATGAATTCGGTAAACGCCTGACCTTTCACTTCCCGTCTTGGTTCGAAAGTTATTTTCAGGCATTGTATCTCAACAACCCACTTGATCATTGTGATGGATTACTCTATAGTAGTCATTGGACGCTTGAGTGGCTGATCAATATAAACAATCACCGGATGAGCCAAGAAGTAGGGCTTCAACCGCTTGACTTCTTTGTAAAGAGCCAGCCTAAATTTTTCGATCATTGGGTACCGGAGCTCAGCATTTCTGAGTATATGACTGATGAAATACACCGGGAGCTGTTTGCCGCCTCTCTCGGCAAGGAGAACAGCACTAAGGGAGTGATCTGAGACGGCTAGGTACATGTAGAGAACCTTCTTAGGCAGGGGACTCACTAGCCTTGGCAAAGAGTGCAAGTGTTGCTTTAACCTCTGAAATGCCGCCTCAACTTCTTCTCCCCTCTCAAATCTAGACCTCTTCCTGATTTCTTGGAATAAGTAAAGACACTTGTCACCTGATCGGCTGAGGAATCTTCCTAATGCCGCCAGGCAACCGGTTAGCTTCTGGGCCTCCTTGACAATGCGGGGTGACTGCATGTCAATCACTGCTTGCACCTTTTCCGGATTGGCCTCTATGCCTCTTTGATCAGTCAGAAATCCGAGAAACTTCCCAGACTCAACACCAAAGACACACTTCTTGGGATTAAGCATCACCTTGTGCCGCTTGATGGTGGTGAAGGTTTCTCGGAGGTCAGATTGGTGATCCACCTGTAGCTTGGATTTGACTATCATGTCATCAATATATGCCTATACATTCCTTCCGATTTGATTGATGAAAACCGTGTTGATCATTCGTCGGAAGGTAGCAAGTGGGTAGCTATCCGTCGGACATGCCTTGTTCAGATCTGTGTAATCTACACACATCTGGCAGGTACCATTCGGCTTCTTGACAAGGACAACATTTGCTACCCAATCCGGGTAGTAGCATTGCCGAATGAACCCGGCATCCAGGAGCTTTTTGACCTCGGCGGCTGCTGCCTGAGACCTCTCCTCGCCATGATCCATTTTCTTTTGCCTAACGGGTTTTATTTTGGGATCAACGGCCAACTTGTGGACGGCTAGATCCGGGCTTACGCCTGGCATCTCCTCCACTTCAAAGGCAAATATGTCTTTAAAGTCTCTCAGAAGTTGGAGCAAGTCTGCCCCCAAATTTTCAAAATTAACCGTCCCAACCTTGACAATTCTGTCAGGGCGGCTATCGTCCAGGACAACATCAATGCTCTCACCAGCCGGCTGGGGTTGGGAGTCATCCGGCCTTTCCCCGGTCACTGATTGCTATTTTGTTTTTCTAGCGGGGACCAATTGGTCCGCCTTTCGGTTTTTGCCGGCTGCCTTGGGAGCAGGCGCGGCTTCCTTGTCCTCAGGGTTAGTGGGTTCCTCATTATGACCGGCTGCAGTAGCAGTTGGCCTGACGTCTGAGAGATAGCACTCTCTAGCCGTCTTCCGCTCAGGGCACCCACTGATCAATCATCCCTCTCAAACTTGATCAGCATAAGAGAGGGGATGATGACTGCCTTGGACTCGTTGAGGGTGGGACGGCCTAGAATAAGGTTGTAGGCGGTAAATTCCTCGACCACCAAAAATTTGACGACCATGTGCCGTCCTTCCCCCTTGTCCCCTAGCCGGATGGGTAGGTCAATCCTCCCCACCGGATGCACTACTCCTCCCCCAAAGCCGACTAGGGGGTGATGAGCTTTGTGCATACTGCTAGGCATGTACTTGAGCTTTGTCAAGCACTGGTAGCTGATCAGGTCAGACGAGCTCCCGCTATCGATTAAGATCCGGCCAACTCGTTGATTGGCAACTTTGCATTCGATGACAATGGGGTAATTATGAGGCCGCCTGACCATACCCCTATCCTTCTTAGGGATGGAGACCTCAGGGAAAGTGTCTTTCGACGCCTGACCCTCATCTTCTGGGTTGGATAATTTCCAGATGTTATCCTTGGCACCCCGGATGGTAAGACCTCCGCTTGCGAAGCCGCATGCTATAGTGAAGATGTGCTCTTCATCGGTTTCAGAGCTAGCAACCGGCTTCTTGGACTGTTGTCCACCACTTGATTTGGGGTTGCCGTTGGATTTTACCAGATAAGACTTCAGAGCCCCCTTATCAGTCAAACGGTCCAATAGCCGCCTGAGGCTATAGCAACCATTGGTTTCATGGCCAACATCCTCATGGAACTGGCAGTACTTGCTTTTGTCCCTGTTCTTGACAGAGCTTTTCATTGCAACCGGTTTTTCAATTGTCATCCGGTCCTTTATCTCCATGAGGATGGAGGAGCAGTCTTTGTTGAACTCGTACTTGGGAACGTACGGTTCCAACTTTCTTTGCTTCTTCTGGGACGGCTGACCTAATCGGTCTGCTGCCCAAACTTCTTTTCTATTCCTTTCTTCCTTTTTTGCCGGCTGGGTAGGCCGGCTTTCTATTTTCTCGGACCGCCTGTGCTCTGATGGGTGCTTAATGGCACAGAGTCCGGTTGCATGTATATAGGCCTCCGCCTCCATCAGCGCCTCCTGGAGGGTAGCTACCCTCTTACGGACAAGGTCAAATTTGAAAGTTGACCTATCCTTCAGACCCTTAACGAAGTCTGTATATGCAACTTCGTCAGACAGCCCCTGAATTTGAATTCTCATCAGATTGAACCGTCTGACATAGGACCGAAGTCCCTCCTTGTCACCCTGCTGAATAGCCCTTAGGTTGAGACTTGTATTTTTGGCAGGGATGTTCATGGAGAAGTTGGACGCAAACAAGTATGTGAGCGTCTTGAAGTTATTGATGCACCCAGCCGGCAGGTTGCCAAACCATCGTTGGGCTATGCCCTTCAATGTAGCCGGGAAGCATCTGCACCCGGCAACGTCATCCAACCCCTGTAAATACATGAGATTGGTGTATGCCATTAGGCGCTCTTCCGGGTTGGTGGTACCGTCGTAGGCACCGACCAACACATTTTTAACCTTGGCCGGCTGTGCCGCATCGGTTATTTCCCGGGAGAAAACCGAAGGCTGTTCCCCAAGGTTTAGCAGCCGGAGCT
The DNA here is from genome assembly GCF_001683475.1 of Chenopodium quinoa. Classification (NCBI taxonomy): domain Eukaryota; kingdom Viridiplantae; phylum Streptophyta; class Magnoliopsida; order Caryophyllales; family Amaranthaceae; genus Chenopodium; species Chenopodium quinoa. The sequence continues at coordinate 115,225 of NW_018742552.1, read as the reverse complement.
GCCAGTCCATAGGCTGGACTTGGTATGTCGGTTGACCCCCGAAGGGAGCCGACTGCATGAATGGAGATCCATACGGGGCGTATTGCTGTTGGGGCACATACAGAGCCTGCTGGATCACGTGAGGGCCAGTACGTGCGGACACGCCGCGTGACTGACTCCCTTGTTGCATCTCCAAATGTTTCATTGAAGCATTTTGGAAACTGTCTAGGTAGGTCGACGTGGAGGCCGACTGAGACATGCTCTGACTTCTCTTCTCCTGGATGAACATCCAGGCGTCAGAGAAGTCTTCTTTGACCCATCCGGCTGTGTATGCCGGATGGCCTTCCTTTGCCCTGATTCAGGGAAACGAAGTTTATAGAGGTCGATCAGGGGTCCATCCGTCCCCTTGGGTTTGGGGTGAGGAGTAGGCACCCGGTCTTTGATTTGCTTCTTTCTAGAGGGAGAAGGCTTCTTTGCCGACTGATCCTTGCTTGAGTCAGTTGACTTCTTGATTATGTCCTTTATTTCCCCTTTGAAACTCGTCATGAATTTCATGAGCTCGTCTCTGGTGATGGTGACGGGGGCAGCACCCTCCGTCGCCTAGGGTTGACCAATAGGCTTGCCGCCTGGGTTGTTGGGACCAGCTTTGTCTTGGCCCTATTCCCTTGTTTCCTTGGAACGGGTGCGCCTGGAACGAAATTACCCGTCTGGGACCATGTAGGTTTCGACGTCGTAGTCGTCACCACTGCCACTTCCATGGTCCGTATGGACCTCAGGGTCAGCCGTAGGCCGGCTGCCCTCTGCATTCGGTACAGTATCAGATGTAATCGCAGTAGTACTCTCCCCACAGACGGCGCCAAATGTTTCGGGTGTTTTTAGTCCCTCGGGAGAGTTACAATACTGGGTATGAGCGCCTGACTTCTGTACCTGCAAAACCACGAAACTTCGGTTGGGTGGAGTTCCGCCTACGATGATCAAGTTAGTATGATTCCGGATGAGTAAGCGTGCGGAAAGTAAAATGGGTGTTTCTCTCTGATTCAGGAAGATTCCGCAAATTAATATTGCTCGGGTTTTGTGTATGTATTTATGAATACCAATAAATGAGGATGATTCCTCTATTTATAGCAGATGAGAATCTGCTCCCCCATTGGGGGTTCAATGCCACGTGGCATCTTGTGATTGAATCCCCTTGGGTCTGTATGAGGGTTACACGTGTCAGGCCCTCATTGGGCCACGTGGCAGGGGTAATTTTTACCCAAACACCACGCATGTGGTAAAGCTGGGCACCGTGCCAGAGAATGCCCGAATGAAACGGAGGGAGCAACATCTTTACGCGTTGAAGCATTGTTGCCAGCTTTTCCTCCAACCAAACTAAACAAAAATACTCCCATCACTCACTCTCTTTCTTCCTTATCTCCTATTACATGCAAGAACCATGAACATTTCATCCGCTAAGTATGACAATAAGAAGATCAATTTAATTCAAACACCTCTTCTAATTTCCCCTGTTTGTCTCCAACTCCTTCAATCTCCCACTCATATTTAAAGCTCAAACACTTACCATGCAAATGGCTCTTAAGAACTACGCGAAAGAAAAGTAGCTACCACCCCTTTAACAACAAAAGAGAAACTTCATCCATTTTAGGTCAGCAATGCAGATTTCATGCGTAATTGTGTTGTTTATCTTCCTGCATATAACCATTACACTGCTAGCCGAGTCACGCCCACCTCCCTTAAAATCATCAAACATGTTATTCAGGCTAGCCTCTCCACCATCTCTGGACTACTCCCGCTCTAATGAGGGGGCTATTTTATCGTCAGCTTCATCTTCAGGAGAGGTACAGACTAAAGAGAGCATACAACATCAACCACAGCCGGAGAGTATTGTAGGAGAAGATGATTATGGGTATTGGAATCCTGTTCCTTAGTATGACAGAGAAGATACAGGCCCAGTTCCACATTCTAAGTTACCCCATTAAGCCTCCATGAACAATTTTCTTGGTCGGTCACTGTAATCCAACCCTTATCTATCCTAAAACTGTAATCAAGTTCACGTATTATTCGCAACCTACACTAAGTTGTAAACAAGTCCTACAAATTCTAATGTACTGTTCTATAGATTCTACAGATTTTGTATTAATGTAGCTACTCCCTCCATCCCAATATATATAGTTTGTGTTTGTGGTTTTTCACAAAAATTTAAGAAATGAGAGACAAAAGTGGATGAAGTACATAAAAAAAATAAAAAAAAATACAATTATAGACCAAAGTTACAGAGAGAAAGTGGAAAAAAGTACAAGGCAAATGAAAAATTTAAGGGTAATTTAAAAAATACAATGAATAAAGTTAAAAAATAAGGGTATAATAGTCTTTACATACTATTCAACAATAGAAACATAAACAACATTTTGAGTGTCCCAAATAATAAAATAGGAACTATATTATGGGACGGAGGGAGTACTAGTTAGTGCATACTGTGTACGTCGCAAGTGGTATAAGTTGTTGGTACAGGGTAAAGTTGATTCATATTATTGTCAACTAGCTTTACGAATAAAAATGAAAGCAAGTTTGATGGTATAGATGATAAGATTGACCAATTTTGGATATGGTCTAATATTCCCTTTGTCCAGGTCTGAATCATGCAATTTTAGGTCAAGTGATCAGGGTTGCATTGGTCAATCATTTTTGTTAGTTCAACATAATCCAAGAGCAGAGTGTTTAATTCTAGAATTCAGCTTTTTCTTACAGCAGCATCCAGTCTTCAGCAGGCTGATTAAGCTTATAAGCTCGATGAAGGCTTAAACTACTTGTATAACAAATCAACACCAAGACATTTCATTCCCTTTGTAAGCTATAATGGAACATATATCAGGTCATTTAAGTGTGTAAACAAACTATTCACATACAAAAATATATCATAAGTCTAAAGTATTTGACCTAGATTAACAAAATCTTTGAAGCAAATCAGATACAATTTAGCTTCTCCACTCCAACATGTATCACCAAAATGTATGCAATACTCTTCCAAACGTTCATTTGCGGCAAGGAAACAAGGGAGAACTTCATACCTCAAGCATTTTTGAACAAGGATGTCATGTAACCTGATGAGCATATTACAGCCACTGTTAGATAACCACATTGTTTTAGGCTTCCAGCTGGCAATTAGTGGGGATTTATTGTAAATATGCTATCAAAATTGTAGAAGACAAATAAATTCACAAAGTAGCATAACTGAATGAGAAAGCGGCACATGTTATGAAAAAAGCATATGCAAGTTCAAGGTTCAGAAAGTTCTTAACAAACTATCTTAGCATATTCGATCCTATAATCAACCGAACATACTCTCAAACCGTGCAAACCATTATCATTTAGGAAGGGTAATATCCATAAATGCAAGTCCAAAACTACTGAGTCCAGAGTGAATGCAAGTACAAGATACAAACAAAACTTTCCCTCAAATGAAAATGTTTTTGTAATTGAAAATGATATATAAATTCAAAAGAAAAGGAAAATGAAAAGAAATGAAATGAAAAAGAGAGAAGTAGAAGGTAAACGGTGGAAGCTAAAAAAAATTCCCAATCGACAGACAATGGCCATTCAACAACAGTGCCAATGGCCCCAAACACCCTCAAGGTGCTAACAGCATACAACCTCGAATCGTTCAACTTCTCCTAATCTAGAGCTAAACTATACACACACGAAAGGTAAAAGGAGAAAATAGGGAAGAAAAAGAAAGGTCTCACCGAGCGATCCTGAGCGAAAAGAACAAATGTGATAATAAAGAAACTCGCACCATTTCCATGTGACATATGCTCCAACAAAGGACCTAGAACGTGAGACAAGAAAAAGAGAAAGAGAAAACTTACACAAAATAGAAAGTTAGTAACTTCATGAAAAATAAAAGAAAGAGGATAAATAAAAGAAAGAAAGCAATGCTAAACTAAACAAATTGGATTTAAAGGGATTTGGATTAATGGGAGTCAATGGAATAAGAACCAACCAACCATCAAACAATCACCAATCAATCAAGAGCTCATATAAATAGCCAAAGTGAACCATAAAAGCAAGGGGAAAGGAAATGAAGCACACCAAAACAAGTAAATAGTCCCCCAAGCGTGTAATAAGCTACCCGCCCCCCCCCCCCCTCAAAGCTTAAATCCTAACATCAAGTAGGTGTAATAAGCAGTACCAAGGTAAAACAAGCAAGTAAGGGGGGGTAGCTAAGAAGGAATCACTCGGCACTATGGTAAGGGATAAAATGGGTACTCCCCTCACCGGTCTCCGAAAATACACGACCAGAGCTCATAGAAGCACCCACCTCCATCGGTGCCTTGCCCCTCAAACTACTCTCTCTCCTAGCTCTTTCCTCCTCAAAGAAATGCGACCAATCATCCAGAATAGGTTCACCAGAAAGCCCCCACCTACCAAAGGTTTTGGGGTCAGGAAAGGGCTTAGGGTTGGATGGGTCATAGTCAAAGTCGCATCCCCCGGGCCGCTTGTAGTCATAAGTAGCCAAGGTGGTCCCACGAATAGCATTAGGAGGCGAGAAAGGCCCCTCCCAATATGGATAACAAAGAGATGGCCCATGGTTGGGATCATAGGGAACCCACTGAGGAATAGGTCCTTGCTGGACCGGGAGATAAAGGTAGTTCAAATAGGTTGAATCTCACCTCTCCTAACAAGAAAATTATAAACCTGACCGACATGAAAATCATAGCCAAGAACAAAATCATTTCCAATAGTAGAAGACAAGACAGTAATCATAGAGTCAATCTTAGCATGTAAACTATGCAAGTCAAGTTGGGAAGGGGAAGAAGAAGAGGAAGAAAGAGTAGGTTTACCTCCCCGAGATCTCGGGAGCAAAGCTTGAAATTGAGTATGATTAGGAGCATCTAGATTGTGACGAAAATTTGGTAGAGGAGAGCTTTTGGGAGCCGGATCAACGGGCCACTTAGGAGGTCGCCAAAGAAGGGTAGTGTCCAAGCGACGAGCGGTAGCTTCCGGGTGTGGAATAATGAACCAATCAGTCGTCCTAGAAACCTTCCAAATATAAACATCGCTCTTCGAGGTACGCTCCAAGAACTTTTTGTTTATCAAAGCATACTCAATAAGCAGATGGGAAGAGATCTTCTCACGACGATCACGAATAGGCTCAAGGGCAACAAGCATGCGATCGTATTTCTTGTTAAGAGAGAGAGCAATAATCGTGATCAAACCACCAAGTAAGTTGTATGCTCCCGGAAAGAAAAACACCATCACGAATATCAATGAAGCAATCTAGCAAGTGTTGCCCAAAATCGATGACCTCGATCTCACCAAAAGGTCGGCCCGCCAACCATAGCCAACTTAACTCCTTGCGAGATATAGCACTAAGAGACTTCTTGGAGAAAAAGGCATATGTAAGCAAGCGATTGAAATATCTCAAAGCGGGGTGAATGATGGAGGCCGCCTTTGAGTATTGAGGTCTATAACGATCCTCAACCAAAATATGCCTCTACCATCGTCGCTCCTTATAACCATGATCGCTTTACAACGGGTCGAAAACCGGATAAATATACTCCTTATCATCCACCGGAGAAGGGAACTTGAATATCTCATTGATGAAAGAAACCAAATCCACATGGTCATTGTTGAAGACTTGAAAGGAGAGAGTTTGAACGGTGATGCCATTCTCTTCGGTTTCATGAATCTTAAGTGAAGAAAGGAACTCGAAGGTCAATCGGGCATAGGTAGGGGCATTTAAACCAATGAAATCTTCTAAGCCCAAGTTTCTAGCCAACCTCAGAACGTCCTCATCAATTCCAAGCTTGGTGGTGGTTGAAGCTTCATAAAACCGTGTTGAAAGTAGCTTCCTGGAAGAGACTCGTACAAAGTTATCCCAATGCTCTTGCTTTGTGAATTTAATCCCATATGTCTCACTAACATGTGAGGGAGGTGGTACAACCACTCTAGAAGAGAAACTAAGGGAACCACGGGCTCTCTTAGAACGACGGAGTGGTGCCATCTACAACACAAAAATTCAAGAGTTCAAATCAATGGGATGTGGCTCAAAGAATATCATTGAAGAACTAGTAATAACCAATAGCCAAGAGCAAAGATGAAATGAGCAAGTTTAAGCACAACAAATATTAAGGCTCATTCAATCAATTAACAATGGCAAGAAGTTATGAATCATCAAGCACAATTCTAAGAGCAACATTTTTCCAATCAAAGGTGAAGTGAGAAATAGAACTACTAATCATACTCAAAGAAAAAGAAAATGACCAACAATGGTAGGACCAAAATTGCAAACAATCAAGCAAAATCATGATAATAAAGCTTCAAACAATCATCAATAGTCATCATACACACAAAGTAGAGGGTAATGAAACAAACAAAATGGAACCACCATTACAGCATAAACTAAGGATTTCTAAGTAAAAGGTAGAGCAAAAGAAACAAATAATCATATAAATCATACCTTAAGTGATTAGGAAACCTTTAGTGAAGTGAAATAATGATGCAAAATAACAAGTATAGACTCTAAATGTAAGTTCCAAACCCATAAACTAAATTACCCAAAATCCCAAATTTAGGAGAGAGAAATCAAAAATAGAAAAAGAAATTGGGGATTATGGAATATTAGACTAAGTGAATTAGTGATTAAGAATGATGATGTAATAAAATGAAGCAATAAAAATCATGAAATTACGTGAAGTAAGAATAGAAGAATAGAGAAGAGAGATAAAAAGTGAAGGAAAAGAGAGGATGCACGACTTAAAGGGGGCAAACAGCAGTGATGCGCGCCCGCGCCAGCATCTCGCGCGCTCACGCAAGCATCGTGTGCGTCCGCGCAAACCTGGGTCGCACGCGGTGTAAGCAGCTCGTGGGTGCATCGGTGGGCACGAGGAACTAGCTCATCCCGGGATTGTTATACCCACTAAACATGGCAGATTCGTAGCTACTTAACGACGGATTAACATCCCTGATTCAAAAGAGCGCCATTATGTACCCACCAAGATTCAATTCTGATTGTAATCTTCAAACATAGTGTATAAACTTTCCAATCTTAAAAATGGCACTAAGATTGTTGGCAATCAAACTTTCATCAACCCGGAAGTACCTAAAATCAAGAAAATAAGAAAAGAATCAATTAAACCAAAAACACCAAGGAAGAAAAATTAACAAAATCAAAGAAAAATGAGATAGAAGATTAGAAATTCGGGTTGCCTCCCGAAAAGTGCTCGTTTAAGTCATTAGCTTGACACTCTCCACCCTTTCAAGGTGGATGATAGAGAGACATCTTGTGAACAAGGTCGACAAAAACTCCATCGTAATAGCGTTTAAGTCTATGGCCATTGACTTTGAATGAACTTGAGGAATCCAAAGGAACAATTTCTACAACTCCATGAGAGAATACCTTTTGAACAATGAATGGTCCACTCCAACGAGACATAAGTTTCTCGGGGAATAATTTCATCTTTGAATTATAGAAGAGAACTTTGTCACTGACGTTGAATTCTTTCTTCTCAATGAGCTTGTCGTGCACCTCCTTTGATCGGGATTTGTAAATGCTAGCACAATCGTAGGCATCCAAGCGAAACTCTTCTAACTCATGAAGGTCAAGCCACTGTTGTTCTCCCGCACTGGCCAAATCGAAGTTGATCTTCTTAATAGCCCAACGAGTGCGATGCTCAAGCTCTACCGGAAGGTGAAAAGATTTGCCATAAACTAAGCGGTAAGGAGTGGTGCCAATAGGAGTCTTAAAAGCCGTTCTATAGGCCCATAAAGCATCATCAAGCTTGTCCGACCAGTCTTTCCTATTCCTAGCAACCGTCTTTTCAAGAATTAATTTGATTTGACGATTAGACACCTCAACTTGTCTATTAGTTTGAAGATGACATGGAAGACCAAAGTGTTGATGAACTCTATGCTTCTTCAACATCCTTTGAAAGGAATTGTGCACAAAATGTGAACCATTATCACTAATCACCGCCTTAGGAACGCCAAACCTTGGGAATATGATCTTCTTGAACAATAATTTCATTACCACCTTGTGGTCATTTGTTGGGGAGGCAAGGGTTTCAACCCATTTTGACACATAATCCACCGCCACAAGAATGTATTGATTCCCATAAGATGAAAGAAATGGTCCCATGAAGTCAATTCCCCACACATCAAACACCTCTAACTCAAGGATAGGTTGTTGAGGCATTTCATTCCTCTTTGAGATGTTTCAGGTTCGTTGACATCGGTCACATGTCTTGAAAAAACCCCATGTATCCTTGAAGAGATGCGGCCACCATAAACCACATTGGAGAATCTTAGAAGCGGTTTTAGAAACACCCATATGACCTCCACTAGGATCCGAGTGGCACATCTTCAAAACATTTGGCACCTCTTCATTTGGGACACAACGCCTTAGTAAGCCATCAACCCCACGTTTGTACAAGATGGGGTCATCCCACAAATAGTGCCTAGATTCTCTCTTGAGCTTCTTCCTTTTATTCTTAGAGAATGAGGGTGGAAACTCCCCACATGCAAGGTAGTTGACCAAATTGGCAAACCAAGGGAGCTCCATCTCATTAATGCCATATAAGGAGTCATCTAGCATCCTATCTTCAATAGGAGAGCCATCATCAAGAATTTAGAAATCCTCAAGGCGAGAGAGATGGTCCGCCATAACATTTTCCGCTCCTTTCTTGTCTCTAATCTATATATCAAAGGTTTGAAGTTCAAGCACCCAACGGATTAACCTAGACTTTGATTCCTTTTTATCCATAACGTACTTGAGAGCTTCATGGTTCGTGAAGAAGATAGTTTTGGAACCCGACAAGCTTTTACAGAACTTCTCAAATGCATGAACAATAGCCAAAATTTCTTTCTCCGTTGTTGTGTAGTTTCGTTGACCACCACTTAAAGTCTTGGACATATAATAGATGACATGGAGCCTCTTTTCCACTCTTTGACCCAAAACACCTCTTATAGCCGTATCACTTGCATCACACATTAACTCAAATGGCAACTCCCATCTTAGAGCTTGGACAATAGGGGTAGAAATTAAAGCACTTCAATTTGTTGTAGGCTTCCAAGCATCTATCATCAAAATTGAACTCGTCGTCTTTTTGGAGAAGATCGTTAAGGGGCTTTGCTATGAGAGAGAAATCCTTGATGAACCTCCTATAAAACCCCACATGCCCCAAGAAAGACCTCACACCCTTCTCATTAACCGGAGGTGGTAACTTCTCAATAACCTCAATTTTTGCTTTGTCCACCTCAATACCCTTATGAGAGATTTTGTGGCCAAGGACTATGCCTTCCTCGACCATGAAATGACACTTCTCCCAATTCAAGACCAAGTTCACCTTTTCACAACGAGCCAAACACCTGTCAAGGTTCACAAAACAATCTCAAATGAAACATCACCCACCGAGAAGTCATCCATAAACACTTCCATCTCCTCCTCTAACATATCTCCGAATATGCTCATCATGCACCGTTGGAAGGTGGCGGGGGCGTTGCAAAGCCCAAAAGGCATCCTCCTATAAGCAAAAGTTCCATATGGGCAAGTAAAAGTTGTTTTCTCGTGTCATCCGGGTGAATGGGAATTTGGAAAAACCCGGAATAACTGTCAAGAAAGCAATAATACTTATGTCTTGTTAGACGTTCAAGCATTTTATTATGAAGGGAAGGAGAAAATGGTCCTTTTTGGTGGATGTGTTTAGACGTCGATAGTCTATGCACATTCGCCATCCCGTGACCGTCCTTGTAGGAATGAGCTCACTTCTCTCATTCTCTACAATGGTTATACCTCCTTTATTTGGGACAACATGGACTGGGGAAATCCACCTAGAGCTAGAAATGGGGAAAATGATTCCCGAATCTAATAGCTTAGTGATTTCCTTCTTAACTACTTCCCCCATTTGAGGGTGTAGCTTTCGTTGTCTCTCAATGCTTGATGTAGTGCCATCCTCAAGAGTGATATGGTGCATGCATAAGGCGGGGCTTATACCCTTGAGGTCATCAATGGTATGGCCTAAAGCACCTCGGTGTCTTCTCAATACACCACATAACTCTTGAGCTTGGCTCTCACTCAAGGAGGAGCTAACAATCACCAGAAAAGTAGAGTTGGGACCTAAGAATTCATACCTAAGGTGTGATGGTAGAGGTTTGAGCTCTACCATGGGAACACCTTTACTTTCCTTTGTTGAAGCGATTTTCAATGCATCTTGACTTGTAATTCTCATGCAAATATGGTCATCACTCTCTTCCATGCTCCTATCAATGAGCGTCTCAAAAAATTCCATTTCCTTGCCATGATCACCTATCTTTTCCTTATTCAACAAAACACACTCAAGAGGATCATTAGATGTGAACAAGTGCTCATGCATGGAATTCACAATGTTGTCTACAATTTCAATACTCATGCAATTCTCAAGTGAAGAAGAGGGATATTTCATGCTTTCATTCAAATCAAATTCAATAACCTCTTCTCTTACCTTAAGTGAAATCTAAGAACTCTTTACATCAATCATGGCACCCGAGGTAGCAAGAAAAGGTCTACCAAGTATGATGGAAATGTTAGCATCTTCATCCATTTCAAGAACCACAAAATCAGTCGGAATCACAAACTTTCCTACCCTCAAAGGAACATCCTCTACCTTACCCTTTGGAATCTTAATTGATCTATCGGCCAATTGCAAGGTAATGTTGGTAGGAAAAAGTTCCCCTAACTCAAGTCTTTGATAAACCGAATATGGAATAAGTCTAAAACTAGATCCTAAGTCACACAAGGCATTATCAATTTGCATCTTATAAATGACACAAGGGATAGAAAAGTTTCCGAGGTCTTTCAACTTAGGTGGCATCTTGTTCATGATGATTGCACTACAATTTTCGGTTAAGATAACCGTTTCCACCGCATCCCAAGTCCTTCTTCCACTCAAAATGTCTTTTAGGAACTTAGCATAATTCGGCATTTGATCAATAACATCGGTGAATGGAAGGGTAAGATGAAGTCGCCTAAGCATCTCAATAAATTTCCCAAATCGTTCATCCAATTTGTGCCTCATGAATTTTTGGGGGTAAGGAAGGTTGGGTTTCACAACTTCCTTTTCTTTCTCTTTTTCGCATGGTTTCTCATCTATAACCTCACTTAAAGGCTCTCTATCTCCTTCATCATCAACCAAAACATCACTTGAGCTTTCCTTAGTTAAATTCCTCTTAGGCACATTATCCTTAAGAATCCTTCCATTTCTTGTCATAATAGCATTCATGGGTCTCTTAGGATCTAAACCTTGAGGAGGTAAAGAAGAAGGGCTTGCATGTTCTTTCAAGGAATTAGCTAGTTAGGAAAGTTGGCTTTCTAACACTTTATTATGAGTCATCATGTCATTGAATTTTTTATCACTAGTGGACATGTAAGTGATCAACAACTTGGTTTGAATTGGGAAAATATCCTCCAAATTAGAACTAGAAGAATAAGGTTTAGCATAGGGATTATCACCTTGACCTTGGGTCTTTGGAACAAAATAGGGTGGGGGACCCCTTTGAGCATTGTTTTAAAAGTTACCCTTATTTTGGGTGTTCAATTACCCCTATTTTGATTTTGGCCATAGCTTTGATTATGGTTACCATAACCTTGATTATTATGACCATAACCTTGGCTTTGATTTTAGCTACTATAACCTTGATTGTTATAGTCCTCGGAAACCTTGGTTTCTATAACCACCACCTTGGCTATAGTTGTCAAAATTGTCTTGGTTGTGATAGTTCCTATTCCATTGGCCTCTTTAATTATCAAACCTTGGACCATTGTTATTATTAGACACATAACTCACATGCTCATTCTCATTACTATCAAAATCATCACATCCATCCGAAAAAGCATGAGGGAAATTAAAAGCATCATGATCATATGAACCACATACATCATAAAACAAGAATCCACTTGGCATGTTATTAGAAGAGGGAGGAGGATTAGAGTTAGAAGATGTACCTCTCCCCTTAAATTGGGAGGGAAGAATAGGTGCTAGAGACGAAGCATTCTCTAATTTGGCTTTGATAGAAGTCATCTCCTTCCCTAGATTTGAGATTTGTGAGGACAAGTTATTGATGGCATTGAGATGATCAACCGAGTACGCCAAAGAGTTATCCTTGATAGTTGACTCTTTTGCACCGTCTTTCCAATCCATATAATGCCTCACTACATCTTCAATAATATCCACAACTTCCTCTTCTGTTTTGTTCATTATGGGTCCTTCGGTTCTCGCATCAAGACAAGACTTCCCTTGAGGGCTTAGACCACCATAAAATATTTGAATGATTGATATATAGGTGGGAATTCCATGGTGAGGAAACTCTCTTTGATAGTCTTTGTACCTTTCCCAAGCTTCATAGAGGCTTTCATTATATCTTTGCTTGAAACCTTGGATTAGTGCTCTTGCCTTCGCCGTTTTCTTTTGGGAGTAAAACCCAGACAGAAATTCCTTAGTAACCTCATCCCATGTCCTTGATGAGTTCGGCTTGACTTCTTTATCCAACCATTCCAAAGCACGCCCTATGAGAGAAAAGGGGAAAAGCTTCAAACAAATGAACTCTTGCGAAACTCCGTTCACTTTGATAGTGTTGCAATACTTCTCAAATTCTTTAAGGTGATTAAGAGGACTCTCGTGCTTGGCCCACTAAATTGTCGCCTCTCTATCAAAGTGATCATTGACGGTCTAATTTCAAAATCATTTTCCGGTGTTATAGGTAGAGCAATCCCGCTCTCGAACCTATATGCACCCGGAATCCCTAATTCCTTCAAAGCCACTCTTGGGTTTTCTCCCATTCTTTCTTTTTATTCTTCTTGTCTTGGGAGACTTGAGGAACGCCTAGCAACTCTTATCTTCGTAATTGTCCTCTCTATTTCCGGATCAAATGGCACCAGAGAACGACCACGTGCTCTATGCATACAATCTCAAAAGAAAATATTAGTAGCACAACTACTAATGTAGCCAAAAGGGGAAAAATCTTTTTGTGTTTTTCAAATAAAATGAAATAGACTCAACAACTATAGTAAACAACTACGCCATTCCCCGGCAACGGCGGCAATTTGATAGGGGGTGTCTAAGCACGTCGTTAAATGCTTAAAACCTTATCAACAAAATTTATAACACTCAACCAAACCTAAACCGAGTATAGGGCAAGTCGAGGGTCGAACCACGAGGAATGGGGGGTCAATCACTATAGTCTATGTGTTAAGCTATTTCGAAGAGTGTGTGAATGTGTAATCAAGAAGGCTAATCAAACAAAAGCAAATATCATATCAAAAATCAATACCAAAAGCACTATGGATTAGGATCCACATACAATCAGGATAGTTATGCTAATTGAAGGAAAATCAATCAACCAAATGTTGCAAAGGAAAATAGTAATTGCAATCAAGAGAATCCAATAGGTTATCTCCTAGAAGTCAAGCTAGGTTTCCTCTATGAATGACTAGCAAGAAGAATCACAAATCAAATTCAATCAATAATTGCAATCCCTAAATCAATGGTTTGTGTCATTAGAAATCATAATGCAATCTAGCTTGAAAATCAAGGTTGATCACTCCTTAACAATTCAACCACATGCACAATTCTATCAACCAATTTAATCACAACATTCATTCAATCAAAATCCATCAATTAGCAATAATCAATCATTCATGCATGTTTCACCATCTCCCTAGAAAGGAGTCTACTCACTAAGCATATTGATATTAAGAACAAAACTAAGTAAATCACAAACATCATCATCTTAAACTAAATCAAGTAAAATTCAAATCAATCAAACCACTAACCAAAAGATCAACAAATCAAGCAATCATTCATGAATCAAAAGCAAAATCAAGCAATAGAGAGGAATTAAAGGAAGAAAATCTCACTAATTATCATTGATTGAAGGAAATCCAAACTTGATTGAAGCAATTGTTGAAGTACAAATCAAAATCCAAGAGTTTCTCTCTTTAAATCTAAAGCTCCCTAAAACTCACTCTAAAACTTCTCTCTTTAGCATCTCTAAGAACTCAATGAATAGTTCTCTCTCTAGAATAACTAACTAAAAGGAAATAAAGTGGACGTCCAAAAGAAACCTGTACAGGCGCGCCCTCACTTCGGAGTGCGCAGCCGCGAAGAAAAGGGTACAGAACTTGGAACTCAGGTGGGCGCGCCCGCGCCCTTGGAGCATGGGATCTCCTCCGTGCGTTTTTCAATGCAAGAGGTGCGCTCCTCTTGATCGTCATTGGGGATGGCAGTCCCAAAATGAGTTTACGGTGGGTTCAACACCACACTTTCATGTAAGCGCAGCATGAGGCGCAAGCATCAAGTCTTTGGGTAAGCCATCCCTTTCTTTGTGAGCTATATGAGAGCTTCCACCTTGCACTTGAGCATCTTCTAACCCGAGGAATCACCATGAAGGGCCTAGGACTTCACCTTAGACCTGAAAATGAAGAAAGGAAAATAAGTAAAAGGGAAAAGACTATAAAAACTACAAAAATACAAGGAAAAGGGAGAAATAACCAGAATGAGATCAACTAGAGAATAAAAAACTAAAGATAAGGAAAAAGGCATAAAGAAATCTATTAAAGCAACTAAAATCATCCCAAAATAATGCCATTTGAATGTTATAAATGGCACTCATCAAAGGACTTATATAATAAGTCTCCGATGATAAGATTTAAATAAGGAAAAATTAGTTATTTAGCTTTAATCCTATATACTTTCTTTTGTATTCTTTTTTCTAAAACATATGTACATAATTTACCTAAATAAAAAATTTATTAAATAATTATTTTTTTTAATAAATGGGCCGAACGGGCTAGCCCACGGCACAAATTGTCTTGTCCATGTCCGCCCATTTATATTAGATGGTCGGGCCTAGGCCGTCCAAATATTAATTTTCTAAAAAATTTGTTATCCAAACTCGCCCGTTTTGTAGGCCGGGTAAGGCGGGCCTAGCGGGCCATCCCGTCCATGAACAACTCTACGTTTTTGCATATCTTAATTTCTTGATTTATTGAAAATTGTGTGTTCTTGTTTCTTATTTTCTATATTTCAAGTTTTCGTTCCTTTGCTATGCAACATAAATGAGCTTCTTCTTGTTGTTGTAGGTGTTAAGGCTATTTACTAGTACTAGTGTAAAGTTAGGTTTTAAAGATAAATTAGTGCCGTGAATTATCAATTGAGTCGTTGTTATACCTGATGTCACATTCAATTCCTTGTTTGCTTATATTGTGTTATTTAGCAACTCATATCACAAGATAATACTGTGCTTGTCGATTTTACGGTGTTTCGAACACCGTGCAGAACCAAACCCCGCCCCGGACCACATGTATAAATTATTACGACTAATATGCATATAACAAATAAACATATAAAGAGAGAAAGACTATCTTACCCTCGACGCGTGTTTCACCTCGAACACGAACGCGACCTTTGATATCGAAAGCTTTAGAACCGCACTCGCGCGTTCCTCCCACTTCGCACACCCTCGTGCCCGAACTAGGTTGGGTTTAATAGCTAGACGAAACAGCAAACCAAAATATGAGTTTTACGAACTCTAAAGGTTTTCTCACGATTTATATTGGAGATGCCTTTTTCGAGTTCAACTCAAGTGTCTTTCCCCAAACCCCTTGCTTGAGTATTTATAGACTTGGCATCTCCTACTCCCTCATAATTCTTCCAATGTGGGACTTGTGATAAAGTGAGAAAAATAGCATTTAATTTAATTCTTAAAAAAAAATTAAATACCATGAGCAAACAATTAAACGACACTTGGCACAATACCAAGGAGGGAGTAGGTAAGGACCACAAGGGAGGAGGACCACTTCCTTTCCCTTGCTTAACAAGGCCACCCACCCCCTTATTAGGTTCGCCCAGCTGGCAGCCCTTGGGCTCCAAGGCACGCCACGCTAACGGCTTGACCCCTTGGCTAGGCTTACTAGCTGTAGCTAGCCCAGCACAAGTGGCTGGCATGCACACACAACCTGGCGCTGCTAGCCATGCCCCACATGGTGTGCTGGGTTGGCTGCCATGCTGCGTGCATGGCTAGCCGGCCTAGCTGCCATGCTTGCGGCAATGAATAGTTGTCCTCGGCCTAGCCCCCGCATGGCTAGCACCATGCTAGGCCGATGCGGGGCTATGACCAAGGTTTTGACCTTTGTGTCGTTTGAATTATTTTCTCGTCTTCGTCGAATCCTGGATTCAACTCGACGTTTCGATGTTTGGCTTCGACGCGCTAAACTCGAAATCCGACGTCTGAGTTCGTAATATCTTTATTGACGTACCTAACCCTTCGAATTAATTCGTCACCTTAACTCGGTTACACGATTGGGTGTGACCCGTAGGGTTCAGTCAAGAGTAAGCTGTAAGATTAATTATATTAATCTTACTGATCGGAAGCGGCCTCCAGCTAGACATCTAATCACTTGAATTCAATGAATAATTAGAATATTTATTATTTTTGTGTGGTAAAATAAAACTTTGAGAAGTTTGGTGGTAAAAAACAATTTTATGATTTTTTTTTTTTTTTGGTGGTAAAAGTCAAAATAGTGAACTTCTTTTTTTTGGATTTTTGATTAGAGAAAATAAACTTGAGCTAATTCTTGAAAATTAAAGCTAGATTTTAATTGCTTACTAATATAGAAGCTAAGAAATAAACTAATATTTTTTGTTTTTTGTTTTTTTTTTTAATATAAAGACTAGGAATACTTAAGCAATTAAACTAATTTTTTTTTTAAAATAAAGATAAGAAATAATAATAACACTTGAACTTAAAGAGAAATATTTTTTTGTGTTTTGATCTATAAATTAGAGACAATAAAAATACCTTAAATAAATAGAATTAGTAGTTTAATTTAATGATGCTTTTATATAAAGTAATAACTTTAAATAAATCTAAATTAGAAAGATTTTTACTAAAACAAGAGATTAAAAGAGAGTATTTTTAGAGAGAATTTTAGAGAGAAATTTTGTAGAATTTTTGGTGTGTTGAAATATGAAAATTAGTGGGGTATTTATAGGAAAATAAAAGGATTAATTTGCAATTTCAGAATAAATAAAGGATATGAAATAATATGAAAATAATTAAAGGATTTAGAGTGTAAATATCTAGATTTTGGTAATAATGAGATTCTTTTTTTATTAAATTCTTTTGTTTTAAATTATACGTAACAAATTAATTCATCTATTTTTAAAAACCTTAAAGTGATAAAATAAAGAAACCGTAACTAAATTGGATAAAAAGTTCTAAAATGCTGTGATATTAAAATAAAAAAAAATTACAATTTTGTCATGTTAAAACTCAAAAATACTCATGTGATACACATAAGTCAGAGTTTTTAAACGAATTAACTGATTATTCGTGACCCTCATAGATTATTACACTCACCAAGTTACTCAAACAACACCTATAATAAACTAAACATCTCCCTAAGATATCAACTCTGAGACTTACTAAAGGGTATAAAGTTATAAAACTACTGAGTAGGACCAGACAAATTATTCTCAAAACTATACCTTTGACATATACTCGTAATTTGTATACTTCCCACATGACATCGTGTATATAAACACATTAGTTTTGGGAACGGAGGATATATGGTCTAGTTAATAAACTTTCAAATACATGGTTTTATATTATGTTAGAGGGATTCTAACCCATTATAAATTTAAGAAACTTCAAGGTCCATATGTACGAGAATTCCATATTCAATTTATAAATTATTCCAATAATCCATCTTCATGTAGTTGTTATAATATCACATATAATTGAATGAAATCACACAATCTATGCTTCATAATAATATAAATTTAACTAATAATATGACCATGGTACCAAGTTCAGGTTAATTATAATGTGTGTACATGAATAAAATTTTGTACTTCTCTAGTCTAAAAGTGGAGAAGATCAGAAGAGTGCGCGATTATAGAAATTTAGTTTGTAAGTTACTAGTAGTACACTACTTATTGTATTCACTATTTCACGAAAAACCATATGTATTTCATGTAATAATCATTGTCATTACAAACTACTACCTTCGATTTTATTTAGTTGGCGTCTTTCATTTATCACACTTACCAATGCACTATTTTAATGATTAATATCTTTAATTTTCGATATTGTAAAATTATGAAAAGTGGATATTAACAAAACATAGATTGAGACTATTCAAACAAGATCTAACTTGACTATGTTTTATCAAAACGATAAATCACAAAAGTTAGTCAAAGTGTAGTTTGTGAATAATGTAAAAATCAAATGGTGTCAACTAAAAAACAACAGAGGAAGTATAATTCATCAATTCCTTTCACATCTAATTAACAAAACAAATGATTTTTTTTTTTTTCAAATTTATCTTTAAGCAAATATAGCATGGTTAAGGGTTGTCAAGAATAATCATTCATGTGGCCAATAAGGCTATGCCATCATCCATGTTTAAGTAATCTCACTAATTATACAAGCAATATATTAATATTCAAGTAATTAAATCATTCTCATTAAGATTAGTCCACAAACTTTAGTTCCCTTAAAACATATACTTGTCATAGTAATGATGGTTTTCTTGTACTCGGTATGAAATATTTTTCTTGGTAGTATTACCAAGCCTTTTTTACATCTATAGGTGTGTTTCAACATCTAACACGTAATACAAATAATTATTCCCGATAATATCAAAAGCAATAAATTCAATTTTTGCAAACACACTTCACTACATAAGAAAATATTACAAGAATAAAAGGGGATTTAAGAGGAAACATACATATTCCTATTAAACTGCAATGATTAGCGAATTATCAATATTCATAGGAAATTATACATGACCAATCAAACCAAAAAAATATATAATTCTAATCAACATAATATTTCAATTTATGATGCATTATTTGAGTTTGAAAGAATTTATAATACATTGTAATATTACAAGTAATATATTATTATTACTAACAACAAAAAGAGTGAATGTACAGAATGGTTAAAATGGTTTCATAAGCAAAATAAATCAATAAGACTAACTATAGAAATTAGTACTAACACATTAGGTAAATTAACAGAGATGACATAACTAATCAATAACAAACAAGCATAAACTTTATTTATTTTATTATTATTACGCTATCAATAATATGAAGTTCTTGTTTAAGGATTTCATTTCACTCTAATTATAGCACATTATTAAATAAATTAAACGGCAAAATGCATACTTCTTAAGAATATAATTCTGGATCTAAAATCTAAAACAAGAAAAGGATTTGAATTTTGGATTTAATTGAAAACCACGTGCTTAAGAATTAAAATCCAAAAGGGTAATAACATTTATTAACTTTACCGAATATTTGGGAGATGATAGGGGTACACTTAGTTTACAAGGAATCTTGTACACTACTTTTCTATTGGCTAAAAATGGCACATATTATTTTGTGGGTCCATCTAATATTCATTCAAAATTTAAACATGATTTTGAAATATTTAAATTAAACCTAATTCTTCAATTACCTAATTAACTGTTCTACAATTCCCAAAATTAAACCTAATTCCAATTTTCCCATCATTTTAGTTTTTACACTTGTGTTTCATCTTCCTCCCTTGAATCTTAACACAACCATGGTAACTCGTCATCTCTTTAAGTTATTATCAAATTTGTTGATCTTTTTTAATTTCGTACAAAGGATTTTAGAATATATTGAATACGGTTGTTATTCAAGTGTTTGAACAAGTTATTATACACTTTTTTTTTTCTCGTGCAATATCTTGCCTGTTTGGAACTCAAATAGGAGGGAAAAAAAAACGGAGAATGATCACTAAGCTTTAGATACCATATAAATAAATAGAGTATGTGAAAAGTAGTTGGTATTCTCATTGACTTTAACATGTATTTATACAACCTAATAGATAACAAAAGATAATCCAGTAGTAACTAAATAAGAAGATATATATACAAGTTGTTATACGAGATGAATATTAGCAGTTAATTTTTTATTTTTTAATTTTTTTGACGGGTATTAATAGTGTATATTCACAAATGATAATTAAGAGAAGATTCTAGTTTAAATAATTTAGACTTGGTCATCGTTATCATTCAAGAGAATCAAACTCCAAGTACTTGATTAAGGAAAGCTCCAGGGCTTATGCTCAAAATTTTACATTTAATATTTTTTTTTCCTTTTTTAACTAAGTATAAGATTATTTTAGCAATAATATTTAATTAAGAACTTTAACATATTGATTTTTTATACTTCGTATATCCGTCATTTTTTTATTTACATAAATATGCCTGCGTATATTACTCTGTATTATTTTAGTATGGATCATATTGTAGTATGACACTTTATATTCACTAAGATCCTATTGAGGCATAAAGCGTTTAATTTATATCGATATGAAGGGTTACTAATAAATCATCAAGGGTAATGAAAAGTAGTGAAGGGTTAAAATTTATTTAGAATGATTCTAGTTTAAAAGATAGGCTAAGTTCGTTTAAAATCAATTACAATTTAATGCCAAATAAAAAAAATGATCCTAAAAACAAGTTAAAATTAATTCATTAAACCTTGTTGCACTTAAAGATCATTCAACAATGCGGGATTTAATAGATCAAGGGTTAAGAAAAATATAGAGCACCTTATTTACAATTTAGAACATATAAGTTAAAACTTAGAACAAATAATTTAAAGTTTAGAACATGTGACTAATAATTTAGAACATCTGATTTAACTCATTTAAGATTTAGATCACGTGAGTAAATTAGAATACATGATTAAAATAAATTTAGAACATGTGAGTAAGAACATGGCAGTGTTCACATATATGAAAGAGTTCTCACATAAAGGAAGAGTTCTCACGAGAGCCTTTGCTTATATATTTCTATTAGTCGTTAAATGTCAAATATCTAATGACTTAATTCGATACATCATACTAAAATAATACTCCATTTGTTCCTTTTAATTAACACATTTAGCAAATTCTAATTTATTTAATTACAAGGTTTACTTGACACTATAGTGAGACTGATAAGGGTTAAGAAAAAGCAGTAAAGAGTTAAAGTTAATTTAAATTGATCTTAGTACATGATAAAAAATTAAATATAAGTCAAACATCAACCACATTTATACTATAAATACAAAAATGCTCTTAAAAAGTATTTAATATTCTTTTAAATCATGTCATTGCATGAATATAGAGGTAATCTTTCTTTCAACTTGTATAGTTGTAGTCCTGAAGACTTATATCTTTCAATAAATGGAAAGCGTGTGGATCTTTTTTCACATGTTTGTCTGTTCGTTTCTTTAGCAATCCAATTTTTCTAAAACTTATTCAAGGATATAATTTCTTTAGTTCTTTACTATTTAGTGATGTTACGTTAGTGATGTTATCAAATACAATATCAAATTAAGAGAAAATTTTCTCTTTTTGTCCCTCCTAAAATTTCAGCTTCAATTCCCTCTATCATTTATTGGAACTTGCATATTTGTCATATTATTATTGGTGATGTACAAATAGAATGTATACACTTAGTGTACCCCTATCCTTTCCCCGAATAATTGATTAATCTAAGTGATGAAAATTAAAAACCAAAAATCAAAAGTACCGCATATTCTGTTAAACAAAATTAATCGCACTTCGTTTAAAATAATCAAAACCATATGTTCAAGTAGGACAATAACAATCTGCCGAAATTTATTGAAGTTAGAGAGAGAGAGAGAGAGAGAGAGAGAGAGAGAGAGAGAGAGAGAGAGAGAGAGGAGGGTTATAGGATTAGAGTACCCTTTTCTGCAAAAAAACGTAAAAAAAAAGTTGCTATTGATTCCTTCGTTCGTCTCTTACTCGACTATGGATAGTTTTGTCCGCTTAATCAATTAGGGCTGGTGCTGATAACGTGTTAAGAGAGATTTGAGAGATAATAGAGATATGTGTGTATTATTCCATAGAGTAGGATACCCTTTTATGCTAAAAACATAAAGTTGCTATTGAATTCCTTCGTGTGTCTCTTACTTGGGATGGTCTCATCAGCTCAATCAGTTAGGATTGTTGCTGATAACGTGTTGTGAAAAGAGTTTAACTAAGAGAGAATAGAGATGCGTGTATCCTTATGACCTTTTCAAAAGTATTACTCAACACTTATGAATAGTGTTGGGACTAATATATCCCTCAAAAAATTCATTTACATATTTATATTTTTCCTTTTACATTTTTAATAAGCATGATGTAGTTGGTAAGAAAAGCCAAAAGACTTGGTTTAATTGCTTGATAAAATTAGTATTTAAGTTGCTTGTATTAATTTATTTGCTTTTTATTAAAATTGTAACTGTAACGCTTGATTATGTAGGTTAGGGTGACCAACCCTTTTGTATACCAAGAGGTAATTTAGACGTTTTTGTATGTACTACATGTCTACATATGGACCTTTAAATTTTATAATTTCTTTCAGAAAGTTTTTGAATATCCTTCCATTTGATTCACATGATTGTATTCTATAATTAAATATTTAACTATAATATTATTTGTTCTACACTAAAGCCAATTAATTTGTATAGTTAGATCTGTCAAACAACCTTAGCCATATGATAAATTGAATTATATTAGTAAAAGTAATTATACAATTTTTTTTTCTTTTTTATTAGAAAGTAAGAGAGAATGATGTGGTAGAGAGAGAAATGGTGTCATGGTGAAGAATATTTTTTTTTAATCATTGGTGGAATAAAAATATGATCATTAAAATGCTAATGAGCAAAAGGAGTGAGAAAGTGAGTAGAAAGAGAATAAGGAAGTGTTATTTATTTTATTTTTATTATTGTTGGCAATGCTCTTACGATTTGACCATAACAACTAAGTATGTGTTTAAAAGCCCACCTAACAATTTTCCAATATTAGGGCAAGCTTTTATGATTCGACCATAACAACTAATCATTTGCGCGCAATGCATGCGTAGGCTCCCCTAATTATTCCATAAAGTAGGGGATATATACACATGTACTTCGTATAATAATTAGGGTTAGAGAACAATAGAACTGACCTAGATTGTTTTAGAGAATATAGGGTATAATAGGTATTACAAAACATAATGCCATTTTTTTTTTACACAAATAATAAAACTATTCTAATCTAGTCTAGTATTTCAAAAACAAAACTAGTTGATTTACGTAAATTAGACATAGGCCCTGCTTAGTAATTAGCTGGTACTTGATTAATATAGTTGGTTGTATTAGCTGATTTGACTAACTGATTATATTAGATGGATTGTCTAATTGTAAATAGACGATTATATAAAAGTGTTTGGTAAATATTTGTTGATTGTTAGCTGTTTTAGTGTATTTAATAGCTAAGAAGCTATTGTTCAATAAGCTAATTTCAAAAAACTCATATAATGAGCTTTTTGTAAAAGAGCTTTAGTCCAAAAAGTTCTTTTATTAAGCTATTTACCAAATACCCAAATTAGCTTTTTTAAATGGTCAAACCTCTAATAAAACACAATAAGCTAAACGCCTAAAAGCTCTCCAATAAACTCTTTACCGGAAAAAGCCTTAGTAACTTGATTTTTCTGAAGAACCAATACCGAAATTAGGGGTGTCCATAATTTGGATTAAAACCGAAATCCAATCCAATCCAAACCAAATTATCAATTCGGATCGGATCCGAACTTGAAATCAGATCGAATCGGATTGAGATTTTTTGAAAATTCGGATTGGATCGGATTGACCCTAATTGGATCCCATCCAAACCGAATTGTAAAATTAAGCTTGTATAGATATGGATTTCTTTGTTTTTTGAAGTTTAGCTCAAATACTTACTACTACATAAAATTAATTTAGGAGACTTTGTATTAATTAATTAATAACTTGATGTTGAACTCTTTATTTTAATCATGATTATGAAGACTTGTATTTATATTAAAGCTTAATTTTTATAATCGTATTAGGCGTAAAAATAATATATTATAATTTGAATTTTCGGATTTGATCCAAATAACCAAATTTTAATTCGGATTGGATTAGATTGGATTGGGAGAGAAATTCAGATTGGATTGGATTGGATTGGAAAATTGAAAACCGAATTATATTTCGGATTAGATCAGATTTGGACTAAATCCAAACCGAAAACCGAACGGACACCCCTAATCAAAATTTAAGAAAATATTGAGGAAAGTACTCGTAACAATTAATTCACAATTTCTTGGGATTGTATGAGAATTATGAATACATAATTAGGTAAAGTTTGGGACGTTTTCCCAAAGTAAGCTAATTTTGGGAAATATTCACCAAAATGGTTGCGTGGCAAAAGTATTTACCAAACTAAGCTTCCAGGCTAAAACGCTGTCTCAGTCAGCGTTTTATGCCTGGTTTTTTTAAAATAAAAAAATTCAACTTAAAAACGTTGTCCCAGACAGCATTTTTAAGTGTTGACTTTTTTTTTTTGAAGTTTCCTTTTTATTTCAGTAATTGTAAATATTTTGAAAATATAAAAGACATAAAACGCTGTCCTAGACAGCGCTTTATGTACAAACTTTATTGTACCTAAAACGCTGTCAGACAGCGTCTTATGTTCAACATAAAAAGCTGTCTGGGATAGCGTTTCTCTGCTGGTCTGCAATACAGCAGCAGAATCAGCCTTTTGCCACTTTCTTCTGCCCCCACTTTCTTCTGGTCTGCCACTTTCTTCTGCCCCCACCCACCACCCCCTGCCATGATTTAGCCACCACAGTCCACCAGCAACCCCCACCGTCGACCACCATCTTCCACCACTTTTGACCTCCAACAGCACTTCAACCACCTCCACCACTAACCCCAACCATTCAACAACCGTCGATAACCACCCACCACAACCAACAACACTAAAACCACCATGAACAACCACATTAACCACCACGGGCCATCCTTTCTTCCCCATTTTCGACTATGGATTCCAAATGTCTATTGTTTAATATACATTAGCCCAAAAGGATCTATTTTGACTGACATAAATCCGATTTGGATAAATAAGCAAACAAAACTTCAAAACACAAACAGATTCATTCAACCAGCATGTCTTATATTAATAATGCAATCGTTATATACAGCATTCCAGGAAATGTTTGTGTAGAACAAAACAATGATACAATACAATCACTACTCATCAATTTGGTCTAACCCTTCCCTAGCCTCACTGTTGTCCCTTCGTCTTGGACGACGCCGACTGTAATGGTGAATGGTGGTGAATAGGTTCCGGCGCGGGGGGGGGGGGGGAGTGAGCTGGCTGGACGATGCGTCCTCCTGGGTTCTGAAGGGTGCAGAACTGTGGAAGATGTACTCTTCTTCCTCTGTGTGCGACGTAGGATCACCTCCACTGCTACTCTGGCCGGGGTCGAACCGTGAATGGACGGAGTGACCATCATCACCGTCCCGTTGTTGGATGAGATAACCGTGACCATGTCTGTGTAAGGAAGTCACGGACATATCTCGCATCCGCTCGACCTGGGCTCTGGTGGGTCCGTCTGTAAGGGCGAGGGATAGTGCATCATACATCGCCACCATATCCGCCGCCTGCAGTAATCATCGATCAGTCAGGTACATAATATTAAAAAAAGTTAAAAAATGAGAATGATAAGTAAAGTAAAAGAAACTCACATATCTGCTAATGACGTCATGTGCTGGGTGGTAATGTGTGGACGGTGGTGTATGTAGCACAGACTGCTAGCACATGAGAAGTCCACTCTATGATAAGTAAAGTAAAAGAAACTCGGTTTGTTGCACGTACACGTTCTCAACTGCCAGTTCACCGTACGCTTGTGGCCTCCTTTACTACCAACTCTCTCTCCCCTCTCTGTTGTCACTTGGTAAATATGCAATCGGCGGTTATAGGCATCCACTCTATGATATCTGGCTTTAGCGGTATTTCTTCTCCAGGATGGCAGTGACCTTTGGGGGGTATGGAAGTCCCTGATCAGACCTAGCCTCGGAAGACTCCCTTCTCAAAGTGAAATACTTGTTAACTCTGTGGAAGGTTAACTCGACAAGGGACATAATCGGTAGAAACCGAGCTCCCTTTAGCACATTGTTGAATGTCTCCGAGAAGTTAGTAGTACATATACCATACCTACGACCATTGTCGTGAAACAGAGACCACATAGGGAACGGGACTTGAGTAATGTACTCGATGGCCTTGTTACAGGCCTCACCAATGAAACACATATCAACTTGAAGTTTTCTTTCTTGCCTTTGGTACGCAGCGGCCTTGAACATGTCTCTCATGTCGTTACTTCGCACGTGAGTCTTCAAGTTAGAAGCTATATGGCGGACACAAAACCTGTGATACACTCGGGGCTGGGTGAATCCAACATTAGGATCATTCATTGCTGCAATGATCCTAGGATGTCGATCAGAAATAACACAGAGGCCATCCCGTTGCGTGACATTATCTCGAATACAACCCAGGAACCAAGACCAGCTGGAAGTGTTTTCCCCTTCAACCACCGCAAATGCAATAGGAAATACTTGGAAGCTCGCATCAACACTCGTAGCAACCAACAGTGTTCCTTTATACTTCCCGTACAAGTGCGTCCCATCGATACAGATAACAGGCATACAATGTTTAAAGCCATCGATACAAGGACCGAAGGCCCAAAACACTCGTTCAAACACTTCCATGTTGCTGTAGTATACACCTTCCACTAAAGCTTTGTGTTTCCATACGACACATGTTCCCGGGTTCGACCGTAGGAGTGCTTGCATGAAGTGGGGAAGTCTGCCGTATGAACTCTCCCAATCACCAAATATCTCAGCTATAGCTTTCTCCTTGGCATACCACGCTCGTCGATACGGGACATCGAAATGAAATTGCTTTGAGATCAGTTCCTGTATGAATTCCACTTTCAACGAAGGATCATTCCGCACAAAGGACTTCACATACTCGGCTATTACGGACGAATCCAAGTGTGGGTGATCAGTAGATAGTACTTCAGTGACACATGTCTCCCGATGCGGGCCTTTGTAAGTGACTATGGTAAAACCACGCGAGTGCTCACTCGATTTGGTACCCCATAGCATCCAACCACATTTCTTCTTGCATCGCAGATGTAGGACACCATCATTCGAGGTCACTGTGGTGTAGAACTGATTCCTCTGAATAGAATACATCTTCACCATTTCTTGAAGCAGTTTCTTGCTCTCAAAATACATTCCCTTCTCAAATTCTCCCCTGGGAACAAAAGAGGTGTGGCTACATGATTCGGCCCAATACTGATCAACTTCATAGCTCTCGGGTACCTCACTGAACCAAGGTATGGGAGTTCTAACCAACGGCTCACCATCTTCCATCTGTGCAGGTAAATCCTCCTCCTCTCCGTTCTCGTCTTCATCATCCATTTCTGCATACACATCATACACCGACAATTCATTATTCACAACATCATCAAAATGATTTGGCTCTTCTCGAAATGGTGATGCTTGATCACCTTGCATAGGAGAATAGCTATGCAGTTGCATCGGTGAAGATTCCACGGTGTTCGATGACGACGGAGCAGGCTGGCCGAACACTGTCACGCATCCCCCCGCATGTACTGGTGAAGCTATATCAGAACTAAAAGGCATGTGAAATTGGTCGTCCTGCATCATTCGAGTGAAAGATCCCATCCCATATGCATTCGATGGAATGTGGTTTGCGGGCTCTTGGAAGGACGCAGTGTTGTAATCAGAGACATATGTAGTTTGTTGTTCTGCCCGAGTACTTTGTTGGGTACATATAGGAACTGTTTCTACATATATCTCATTGGGAAAACCCTTCATTCCAACCATGCTCCTCAAACCTTTCAAATGTCTGTTCGTAGAGACAGGTAACACTTGAACCCCATGACCAGTATCACACCTCATTTTAAGGTTCAGTTCAACAGTCATTGGGTTTGAGCCAATACAACTGTGAACCTCATTCATCAGATCAGTCACAGTCATGTTCGGTTCAAGTGTTATAAGGTCCATATTCCCTCCACTGTACTCAACATTTGATCCATTACACAAAATTTCACCTCCCCACCGACATAACAACGCTACATTTTGTCCAGCCATATTCTACATAACCAAAACACATATTAACATAATTGAAATCTATAGCGAGGTAAAAAAAGTTGCCCACAAACTAGGCATTAACTCCGTTTATAAACTCTTAGTTTAGGATGCAACGCAAAACGATTACTAACAAACTACTATTTTAAACAATAAACTAATATGAAATGGTAGATAAATTATCAATAATGAAATAACCGTCTTCTCACCAATAATTTATAATTATCAACAATTATATTTCACATAATACCATCATTAATTTTAACTATTTCACAAATAAGTACCACATTACCATCAACAATTTGATGAACAATTTCATCAACAATGTACCACATTACTATCAACAATTTCAACAATTTCATAAACAATTTCATCAACAATTTCAACAGTTTCATGAACAATTTCATCAACAAAGTACTACATTGCCATACAAAATTATCAAAAAGTTTCCACATTTTCATAAATAATTAGCAAGAATCTTATACAATCTCAACAATAATAGCAATTGTCAACATTACAATAGTTTGAACTTAGGGTTTACCAGGATTTTGAGTGGGTGAGTGAGGGAAATAGGGAAAGCAGCAACACCGTCTCGCGGCAGCAGCACCGGCGTCCGGTAGCAGCAACTGTGACGGCAGCGGCGCTTCGAGGCCGGAGGTTCACCGTGGTGGGGCAGCGACGCTTCTACGAAGGAGTGAGAGTGAGTGATAGTGAGAATGACAGTGAAAACAACCTGCGAACAAACATTGAAAAGAGACGCTGCCCCATTGAAAAGAGACGCTGACTGAGACAACGTTTCATTTAAAGGAAAAAAAACAACCTAAAACGTTGTCTCAGTCAGCGTTTATGTCTGTGTTTTTTTTTTTTTTCTTGAACTTTTATAAAAACTCAATTTATGTTGAACATAAGACGCTGTCTGAGACAACGTTTTAGGTACAACAAACTTTGTACATAAAACGCTGTGTTAGACAGCGTTTTATGTCTTTTATATTTTTAAAATATTTACAATTTCTGAAATAACAAAGAAACTAAAAAAAAAGTCAGCACTAGTTGATTTTTTTTTTTAAAAAATCCAGGCATAAAACGCTGATCGAGACAGCGTTTTAGCTTGGAAACTTAGTTTGGTAAATACTTTCTTGCTTAATATTTCCCAAAATTGGCTTATTTTGGAAAAAAATCCTAAAGTTTGTGATAGTGAATATTAACCAACTCTAAGAACGTACACACACAGTTAGTTCATCAGTCTCGAATTCTCCCAATTGAAGGCAATGTTTGGTCGTCAGATAACACCATTGCTCAGGAAACTTTGCGGGGCTTCTCCAATTGCGTCGTCTTCTTGCAGAGGGTTGCCTACAGCATCATCATCATCATTATGCCATACTCGTAATTAACTTTCAATGATTTGCGTTTTCGTCGTCTTTGATTTCTTCTTTAATTTCAATGCAATGTTTTTGCTATTACATTTCTTAGATTTTGAATTGATTAATAATCAAAATGTTATATGCAGATAAGAATGATTAATATGATTTTTTAATTATGATTGGGAGTAGAATCATGGATGAATGGTTTGTTGAAATTGAATTTGAAGAATAAAATGTTATAGGATTGTTGGAAATTGATGTTGAGTATGTTATATTTGATCGATTGAGTAACTTTAAATCATGTAATTGATTGCTGAAATCTGTTTTATTGTTGAAGTTGGCAATGAAGTTTGTTTAAGGACATAGTGGTTTCTGATTATGTGTTTCGAGAGGCGTTAAGGATTGTAGGGAAATTTGGGATATATTCATGAAGTGACCTTTGTCGAAAATGGTCATATGTAAGTGGAGGACGACTCGTTACTTGTTGAGTGATGTAGATAAAATTGGAAATGTAATTTACACTTCTCTAATAAGGATTGTGAAAACTGAAAAGTGAACACAAATGCGAAGTTGGAAATACTTCCTAATAGCGGGTACTAGTATTTGTTTTCCAGCCCTCAAGTTAAATTTTAAGAATATTACTCTTGGATTTTCGAGGGGAGAAAATTAGAAATGATAAAATGTTCTTGAATGAACATTTTAGTTGTTTTAGCGGGCACTAGTATTCGTTTTCCAGCGCTCAAGTTAATTTTTAAGACTCACTCTTGGATTTCGAGGGGATAAAATTAGAAATGATAAAATGTACTTGAATGAACATTTTAATTGTTTTAGTTTGCTTAAGGACAATGCTGTTGAGTCTCCTTTTGTCCACAACATGACCCCTCTAATAGCTTCATGTATCTTTTATGGTTTCTTTTTGTGTGCCCTTTTTATAGTTTTATAATAGTTGTGTTTAAGTGATTTATAGCATGAATATGATATTGCTAAATCATTTAATGTACTCATATCATATTATATCTCTTAATCTACAGCTACAACTAAAGTAAAAACCGCTTACATATAATACTTTGTGTCATTTTCTCATGAAAAAAATTTTCTGCCAAAATTGCTTACGACATCATTTTGTTTTTCTTCTCTATTTTTTGTCCTTCCAATTCAAAGATTGGAAAATAATTTTTTAAAATAAATGGAAGTGTGAATAAACAATTCACCAAAAACACATTAATGACATTTCTTTTTCCAAAACCCTTTTTTATGTGAGTTCCAAAATTTATTGCAAAATAAATTTATTTGTAATACTTTGTTGAAAAGTATTAATTTTTTATTTTAAATTGTGCATCACACGAGTACTAATCTAGTTGTTACTTATTGTAATGATCAAATGTCTGGTCACAAGTTGTCGCTAAGGTGGTAGAGTAGTGAAAAAAGTAAACTAATATGGATATGACAGAGTGCTGTTTTCCTTTTAAGGTGGGCACCGTGCCGGGCTGTGCCGCCGCGGGCCGTGCCTGGCGGACCACCGTGCCAAAGGTTGCGTGCCGTGCCGTGTCGGCCAAAATCGCAGGCCAGCCCACGGCACGGCATGGCCCACGTGCCGAGTAGGCTCGTGCCGGGCTGGCCTGCCGTGCTTTGCTTTTTTTTTTTTTTTAAATGTTTATACTATATAAATAAATAAATATAGATAAATATATAAATATATAATTTATATATAAATATATATATTTATATTTATATAATATATATATAGGGCGTGCCTGGCGGGCTGGCACGGCGGGCCAAGGGGCGGGCTCATGCCGTGCCGTGCCGAAAAGTGCAGCTCCTGTCTGTGGCACGACCCACGGCACGCCTGCATGCCACCGTGCCGTGCCGGGCGGCCTGCCCAGCTATAGTGTTTTGTTTACCTTGATATATGCAATACTCATATTTGTAGGTCAAAGCAACAATATGAATTATCTTGTTACTCTTTAACATTATGTCGTTATTTTCAGGGAATATGATTTGTTATTCTCAAAATGGCTTTGAACATTCAAAAACAAGATCAGGAGGCTTTTTATGGATGTTGCTACATGGACAAGCAGGTGTCACACATGAAACATTGGTTTATACTGTGCTAATGTTCAATTGTCCACGCTGTATTTTATCTTGAGAATTCTTGTGGACATTGCTATGTTTTTAAGTTGTTGAATGTATATGCTCGATAAATCTTAAATTAGTTTTGACACATATCAGGGCACATAGTTTAAGGTGATAAGTTATTGCTTGAAGATGAATTGTTATTTTTATTGTAGAAGTATATGAGATAGATGAATAGTGGTGTATGGTGTTTTTATATTAATTGTTTGAGAGTATGGGGCCTAACTATTGTAGCAGGAAGACTGAACAGAGATGCATAAAAATAATTGAGGGATTTGAAAAAGGAAAGTGCAAAATTTAATTTAGGCTAGAAAGAGTTTTCATATGTTCCTTGACTCTTGATTATAATTTATTAAGTTCGAGAATCATTATTAAGTATTCAATTACTTTTACTTTTGTAGCACTTCTCTTTGGAGGGAGCTGCTCTCTTGTTTTTGCTGAAGAAGTTTCAAATGGAAAAGCCTCTGAAACTAATGCAGGAGAGTCAGCTAATGTTGGATTACAAAGACTTGAGGATGGCTCAATTATATCAAATGAACATACGTCAAAGTGGCGAATATTCACAGATAATGGGAGAGAATTTTTTTTGCAAGTAAGCACTCTGTTGATTTTTACAAATACTCAAGCCTTTGTTTCTCCTTATCAGTTAGTAGGCTCTTATACTTGGTCACCTTATTTTTTACTGCATACAAGTCTTTATTTTTAGCTAAATCTCCACATTGAATTGCTTTTGATTCAATTTAGGGGAGAATGATTGAAGCTGAGAAGTTATTTTCATCTGCCTTGGAAGAAGCTAAAAAAGGTTTTGGTGAGCGGGATCCACATGTTGCATCTGCATGTAACAATCTGGTGAGTTTATGTTCTTTGTTACTAAAGAGGAATTGATGACTTATCCTGGATCAGAAATTGTGAAGGATGTATGTATTTGCAGCGTTTATGCCGGTATTTGTGTGACTGTTAGCTTATTCCTATAGCTTTTGTCTTGTACATGTCGGATTAAAGTATTTAAGTAAGTATGAATGAAAGAGCTGAGTCAGCTGACTATTTTCTGATTTGCCTCGCTCCTCTTTCCCTTTTATCATTTTCTATCTTTTAGAAGACAGGCTTCAACATTTTCCATTGAATGGATCTCACTTAGTTAAATTGTATTTCAAGTAGTTTGAAGGCTTAGTTGAAAGTTATGTTTTGGCTAAAAAGCTTGGTTTGTTTTTTTAGTCTTACTTTCAACTTTAACATTCGGATACACTGTGTTGCCTAAGATGATTCCTTAGCTCTTTGTTTGGATAACTATAGTGAAGGGAAAGGGAGGAAAAGAAAAAAGTGGGAAGGGAAAGGGAGGTGAGGGGAGGGAGAAGGTCAACTTCTATTTTCCTTCCAAATCTCTCCAACAATGGAGGGATTTGGTTTATTTTAAAGGGAAGGAAAATGGATCCTTTCTATTCTCTCCCCTTCCCTTCTTGCATTAGATATCCAAACAAAAGATGATGCATCCTTTCTTTTCTCTCTCTTCCTTTCCTTCCATTTCTCTCTATCCAAACATAGTGTAGATGGAGTCAAGGTGTCAAGTTGATGGTGCTTAGGGAAAGAAACATACCAACATATTTATATGATGTAGCCCTCTCATCAAGGTTTTTAGTTCCTTTTTCTTTTCAGGCTTTTGTATAGCTGGAGTCAAGTTTTAGGGTATGAGCAATATTTGTCTCTTGATTTTGTGGATGAATTGCTTCATAATGTTTTACGGGCATGAGTTGTGTTTTCCTTAGTGTTCCAATTTTACATGGGTGACCCTCCTTTGGCATCTTCTTTATATATATTTCTTTGTTACATATCATTATTGAAAATTCCTTAATGTAGGTGGGAGTTAGTATTTTAACTTGTAATTTTTAAGTGTATTTTGTTTTTGAAGATAGTATATTTCTGGAAACTCTTTTGTGAGGAGCGTGACTCAATTGTAGCATCTAATTTGGTTACAAAATTCAAATTGAAGCTCCCCAGATTTAAGATTAAGTTAACAATTTTTGTGTGTGAAGTTAATCTTGATAATCTAAAGATTCTGAACCCTTTTCTTAATTTGAGAGCTTGGCTGATGAAGCCTTACTATTAACTTAAAACACCCTTAATCTGTTGATTGATGATTGTTTAAGACTACGATCAATTCTCAACGGCTCAGTTTTCAAGCAGCTTGTCTTTGCTGGAGGATATTATTTCTTTTTATGTTCTTTAGCCCCCTTTGTTGGGAGTTATATTACTTTCGTTGGAATCTCAACTGTAGATAACATTTGATAATTTCTGAAAAAGTTGTTTCTGCTCATTCACAGGCAGAGCTGTACAGAGTCCAGAAATCATATGATAAAGCAGAGCCCTTGTATATAGATTCTATTAGTATACTTGAGGAAGCATTTGGTCCAGATGATGTGCGGTAGGTTTCTATGCAAGTAATATGCTCTTTTGGGCCGTCTGTCTATTCTTTAGCTGTGATGTCTCACCTTCTAGGCTTGTTTAACTATGATATATTTTGATGCTATTGGATATCTTCTGTGAGCTGGCAATGACTTTTTGAAGAATAAGTGTTTCCATACCTTGATGAGAATCATGTCATGTGGAGCTTCAAAGGGAGTTATTGTTAGGAAATAAAGTTCCTACTTATACAAATTCTAGCACTATGAATTGGTGAAATAAGAAAATACAAAGTAGTATAATACCAATTACACCAACAAACCAAGCACCAATGAGTTTAGAAAGTAAAATTACAGAAAATCAAACTAAACTACAAGTATGAAGAATTACACTTGCCTCACTCCAAGCCAAAGAAACGACCAAGAACACGAGAATACCATGGACCACGTGAGTCTTCAATACTTGATACTCGTCTAAGACGTGTAAACACTTTCCTAAAGCGATAATTTCCCCACAATGGTGCTTGGGTTGAAGTAGAAATTCGCTTTGAGATACAATAGACGATCACTACAATCTTAGCACTAAGATGTGTAGAAAGATGATCAAATTCTTGATAATTAACTTAATTGATGGAGTTTTCTATAAGAGATTGCAAGTTTCTTAGAGAAAATTTGCGAAGAAGAGAGAAAACTTGGAGAGAAAAACCAGAGAGGATAAAAATAATGAACTGCTCTCATTCTTTTAATTTCGCAATTAAAAGGAAAACGAAACCGCTACTACTAGGAGGAGCGGCGCTCCTCAAGGTGGAGCTGGCGCTCCTCACACAAGTTGCGAAATTCTACAAGAAGGCAGTGAGGGGCGCGGTTTAGGCGCGACCAGACGCGCGGCCGTGCCAACCTCAACCTTCCAAATTGCCTATTTCCAGAGAGGTACGCGGTTTAGGCGCGCTCTCTGCGCGGCCGCGCAAGCGCCTGCCTTGCGCGACCGCTCTTCATAGTTCGCGAGCGTGCAACCATGAACACTCTAAATATCCAACAGTTATTAACAACACATGCATAGCTTTGGGATTGTTGCGCTGTTGAGATTTTATACAATTCTTATTATCAACAAAAATATTCTTTTCCTCGTCATTCTTCCATCCTTTGGCATTTATTGTACTCATAATTGATTTCTTTTTAAAATTTTGGGATAAAGTACATATTGTAACTTGTTACAAATCAAATTGTGATGGTGAGTTGCATGATTACGTGTTGTAATTTTCTCCCTTGCCATTAACCTTAGCTATACTGTTTGAGCCGGTTCTTATAAATTATTATATACTAGGCCGGTTCATTTTACTTTTGGTTTGCTTATAATTTTCTTGTCGTACTCTAAATTGGTAAATCAAAAATATTTCTTGGCTCCTAAGAAGTTAGGAACCATCCATCTGGACTTTCTCCATTATATTGGGGTAGATCCAGCTTGTGTATGTACCAATTACATCTGACTCCTCTTCTTAAGTCCTAAGATACTCTGCTATCCAATGAGTCATTGCCTGTAACTGCCATGGCGGATTTTCCTGGAGCTTCAATGATTCACCCCACCCCCATAGTAGCAGCACATGCGTTGGAATTAAAATCAATTTGAGTGTTCATACATACCTTAGGAGGTTCCATTACCGGAACTTCTTCATCATATTAAACATCATCTTTTGGTTCTCCCATGATCAACTGATTAGACCGGCAAACTTCTCATTCATCGCAAGTAAGCTGTCATTAATCTCCTCATCGAGATGCTTAGCTGCAACCATCATACCTGCCGTGATCTGGTCCGCCACCACTTACCTCATGCTCTTCGGTGCTCCATAAATAACTACTTTGACCTTCACAGTGATGGAGTCATTAGTGGAGTTTAAGAACAGTTTGAATTCCTCCACCTGATTGTAGACCTTTGTTGCCGGTGCCATGGACTATCACTTTGATTAGAGATGGCAATCGGGTTGTCTAGACTCTAGATTGGGTCAAATTGGGTCATTTTTGTGTAAGACTCGTTTCAGTTAACTCCAGGTTCAATTCAGGACAAGTTGGGTCATTTTCGGTTCTATTGCCAATATGCTTTTTTTGATAGTATAATCATGATTAGATACATAAATTATCAAGTCATTTTGGGTTAGGTTGGGTCGGTGTGGATTGAGTCAAAATCAGGTCAAGTGATTTTGGGTACTGTTCGGGTTTTGGGTCAGGTAATTAAGTATGGGTCATTGTTGCAAGGTCTACTTTTGATACATCTTGCTAAGAACTTTGGTGAGATTCCACACAAGTATATAAAAACAGAACAATGTATAATGACTTGAGGAATAATACGGGGGAAAAACTAATCTATTACTTATACTAATTGATGAGAGTAATCAAAAGCAATTACAAGTTACCATGCTCCAAGTGGTGGAACTCCACTCATGAGTTACAGGATTCCCCTCCACCCCCCTCCTCTTTATTTCTTTTATTTTTATACAACTCCTTCCGTCTTTTTAATCTTTACATTGGAATCTTTTTGTGAGAGAAAAATGGTCAAAGTGTAAACATTAAAGAATATGGAGGGAGTAGCTGCTAACAGCATTTTCTCTGCTGCTCCATAGATATCTTTGAAATTCCCTTCTTATGAATCTGGGGAAGGATTGATAGTTTATTGTATTTGATTTTGATTTGATTAAATCATTCAATAGAGCTCCAGATCTCAGCTTAAGTGGCTGGATACTTTCACTAAGGGAAAGCTAATGAGATAAACTTTTTCAATAATATTCTTCATGCTCCTTATCTCCTTAATGCTCTCAATTTATAACATTCCTCCTCTAGCTTACTCACTTGTATTCCTCCTCAAGATAATAGTGAAATTGCACTACTTATATTGCCCCCCTTCATTAAACCAGCATTATAAATGAATGTGAGAATTCCAGTAGATTATTCCTGAATAGAGAACTAATTTGGTTTGATTCACATAATTGAAGCTGTGTGAATGAAACCCTATAAAAATATGAATAAATAAATATCAGCTGTTCGTATTTTTTGACCTGGAAAAACCATATGATTGTGTGTCTGTGTAGAGGTCTGTGGATCCAATAAGGAACTTATTGCATGTGTTTGGTAGCAAAATCCTAGATACCTATGTACCTATAGCAAAAATTATAGGATATTCTTCACATGTGGTGGTTATCAGTAGGGTATCTGCTTGATAGGAAATCTCGTGAGATACCTATTTATTCCTTTCCATATAATATAGGATAAACTTACATGTCTCATGGGAAGTTATCTTCTATAAAATTGAAGTTCCATTTTATTATCACATTGCTAAGTACCTAGTTATCCCATGTGATTTTCTTTGCTATATTTTGATTATTTTTTCTAAAAAGGATGCCTTACTTTCAAAACACAGGTTTGTTAGGTTGAGAAAGAAGTTGGGAACCTAGATGGTATTGTAGTAACTCTGAGTGTGCTTTTTTATTTACACTGTTTATTGCAAGTGTATTTCATCTGGCAGTTTCCATTTAATCTAGGTTGCAAAGTAAATGCTTAACTGCCAGTGCTTAGATGGGCCGTGGTTGAGCTATCTGCATGCATTTAGATATCACTTTATGCCGTGTCTATCTTTATGTGTCAATTTGTTTTATGTTACATTTACAACACGATCTTCCTAGCAAAGTTACCTGTATTGCCTCTACTCTGACTATGTTACTGCTGCAATTATTCATGACTTTGTATATCTGAACTTTCCGTCAATACATTGTTGCTGAATCACAGTGTTGGTGCTGCCCTCCATAACCTCGGTCAATTCTATATTGTTCAGCGAAAATTCGAAGAAGCTCGAGTTTGTTACGAGGTAGGTACAAGGATTGATACAATTTTCTATTTCTTATATCTTGTTAGTTCTATGGTAGTGATAAAGTTGATGTGTGAGATCTCATTTTTAATAGTCACATATTAATCGTGTCAACTTCATTTATCTTTTTCCTTCTAATTTGATTGCTTGTGACAATTGGCATACCGTGGGTCTCTACCAAATATAAGTCTTGATAATAGTTGACATGCTTTTTTATATATCTAAATGTCTGAAAATTATATGAACATTTCAGACGCTGAGAAAAACCTATTAGCAAATTTTATCGCCTTCTTTAAGCAAATCTTAATATTGCGACTACAGTGAGGACTTCTAATATATGTCTGATATCTGTTTTACATTGTTTCATGTTGTCTATCTGGGACTGAGATTTGTGGTTTGGAACAGCGGTCATTAAAGGTTAGTGTTTCTGTCAAATCGCTATTTAATGTGTTCTTTGGAGATTAATGCTTAATTCTCGAAATTGGAAACTAAAAAGATTATTGTTTTGGTTGGATCAATGTTGATCTGCATTCTTCCATTGTTTTTTCTATGTACTTTTTGGCCCTAATATTACTTATTTATTGTTAAAATGCTTTAGATCAAAGGGCGTGTCTTGGGACATGGTCATGCTGATTACGCAGAGACAATGTTTCACCTTGGAACGGTGGGTTATCAAGCATTATATAGCACGTTCAGTGTATCTGAGTGGTTTCACTTATAATCATCATTGCTTTAATATGGCTTTGGACCGCTCTTGGTGATTTGGATTTTTCTGTTGTTCTGTGATGTCGTGGCTCAAACGATGTAATTTTCAGGTGCTTTATCTTCAAGGAAATGCCAAGGATGCGGAGGCCCTTATTAAGGATTCTATTCGGATATTAGAGGTGCTTCTTTGAATTGTGTGACAATGTACTGTATGTGATCAGTGTGTTTATCCTAATGATGTCTGGTACTTTATTGCTTCTTAGGAAGGTGGTCAAGGGGAATCATTCTCTTGCATACGGAAGCTACGATATCTAGCAAAGGTTTATAACGTTCTCCTTTACCTTGTATTAATTTCATGTTTGGATGCTATTTGCTATAAATAACTTCTGCTGTAAATTTGCTGGTTGCTTTATTTGTATCAATGCTACCTTAACCTGGCTACTACATTGGGCTATGATACCTTTTTTTTTTTTTTTTTTTTTTTTGTAGCTAAGTGAGTATGCTTATAATTACTATAGCAAAAAATGCTGCTACACTTGGGTACATGTACAAAGGAAGAGCATTATACTGTTTCTAAAGACCTGAATCCAACCTATGAATAAAAGAAACTCCTTTTTTTATCTTGAAGAAAGCTATTTTCCCCCTGAAGATGATGAGTTACGATAACTTTGTATGGATTAAAGGAAATGGAGGGAAAGGAAGGGAAGGGAAATGGAGGAATGGATCATCTTTCATTTGGATAACAAATGAGGAAGGGAGGGAATTGGAGGGGGAGAAATGGAGTTATTAAATTGTAAGAAATTGATCTCTCCAACAATGGAGAGATTTGGAAGGAAAGCTCATCATTTTTCCCTTCCCTTCCCTTCCTTTCCCACCCCTTCCCCTCCCTCCCCTTCTTTTCCATCCCCTTCTTCTACCCAAACAAATGGTAAGTAGAGCTGTCAATTTGGATATTCGGGTCGAATTTGAATCGGGTCAATGTAGGTCGGGTTAATTCGGGTTGATAGCATTACCTATGCAGGTCGGGTTAGGGTCGGCATGTTCGGGTTAGATCACATTGGATCATGCATCTTATCGGGAATGGGTCGGGTTCAGGTTGGGTCAATAATAGGTTGGGTTGAATTTGAGTCGAGTTAGCAACAAATCGGGTGAAATTAGAGTTTTGGGTCAATCTCGGTAAAGGTTGAGTTCGGTTCAGGTCAATAATTTATGAGTCATCTTTGAGTCGGGTCATGTTCGAGTTCAAGTTTCAAATACTCGGGTTATTAGTAGAAAAAAATATGCTTGCTGACTGAATTAGCTAACAAAATAAAAAGAGTAACAAAAGGATTTTTTTGGAAAATCGTATAATGTTGCCATTGGAGCATGGTTCGAAAATGCAGCCGCACCATTACGATTCGGGCGATTCGTAACGGATTTCATTTTTACCGAACCGGGTGTTAGCGTTTTGGTGCGGATCTTTGAAATACAGCGCATTTTCGGACCGAATCATCCGATATACTCATGAATCGCTTGTGATAACGCGCGAATCAGGGCTTTTTTCTGAAATATTGCGAGATTCTTAAGTAGTTTTCCGGCGAGCTTTCGAGTTCTCCATTAAAGTCGATTGTTTTGCAGCATAAAGATATTTTTATTGAAAAAATAACATGTGGTTGGGACTTGGGAGGGGTTTGCATGATAGCTGGAAAGGTCACCCTTTTATTTTTCTTTGAAATTTGACCTGACCCCACTAGCTGATTACTAAGTAACAGGTGGCTCCCCCATATCTTCTTCTTTTCTTTTTTATTTTTCCCACGTGAACCCCCCCCACCCTTTTTCCCCTTTTCAATTACTACCAGTTTACTACACACAAT
The DNA here is from genome assembly GCF_001683475.1 of Chenopodium quinoa. Taxonomy (NCBI): domain Eukaryota; kingdom Viridiplantae; phylum Streptophyta; class Magnoliopsida; order Caryophyllales; family Amaranthaceae; genus Chenopodium; species Chenopodium quinoa. Next base: position 74,914 of record NW_018742552.1, on the reverse strand, counting down.
AGGGGGTTTAATTTTTGAAATGTACTCCAGGGGGTTTAATTTTAAAATGTACTCCACTAACAATATAAGTAGTATTTATAAGAATATAAAATTTCCAAATATTATGAGAAAAATCATAATACTTTTATTCATAATAAACATATAAAAAATTGTGTGAAAACCGCGACGCGATACGCGACTAACGCATCGATTCCGTTACCGAATTACGCGACCGTTTCCGCGATCACAACCGAAACCGCATTTTCGAACCATGCATTGGAGTGTAGCTTTCCTAATATACTAAAATTCAGAGATCAACCCATGGCTATAATTCACCACTTCTCGGCTGCTCGCCTTTCCTAGACTCCCACTCTCTATTCTCACTGCCACTTTCTATCTTCAACAAGGAGTGAGTAATCGGTCCAAATAAATTTCACGTTCGAATTCTACTCTTAAATTTTGGATCTAAACATTAAATCTTCTTAAAAGATTAGGGTCAGGTCAATAACAAGTCGAGTTGAATTCGAGCGGGTTAGTAACATGGGTTGAATTCTGGTCGAGTTAGTAACAGGATGGGTGAAATTCGACAGGTCAGGTCAATAATTTATGAGTTATATTCAGTTCGGGGTCATCTCCAAGATGGTTCATGTTCGGGTTCGGGTCTCAAATTTTCGGGTTAACTCGAGTCTAGGGTAGGCTTCAGGTCGGGTCATATCGGGTTTGGGTCACCATTTTTCTTGGTTCAAACAGGTTGGTTCATAATCGGGTTCGGGTAAATTTTGTGGGTCGGATTAGCTTTTGACAGCTTTAATTGTAACTATAGATAAGAACTCTGAAAAAAATTTAGCCAATCATCTGCTCTTACTGGCAGCAAATTAACGAGGCCAATTTACTCAAATATGCAAATTAGTATTAGATTAACTCAGCTGCAACCATACATGATTCTTTAAGCGTAGCAGCTTGAGTATTCAAATCTGAAGATAGTGTTTCTTAGATATGCAACCTGATTATATATTCTGCGCATACCTAGGGCTAGAACTGTCAATTTGGTTGCTCAGGTCAAGTACTTGGTTAAATTGGGTCAATGTACCCTTCAAGTTGGGTCAGGTTTGGCTCGGGTCATGTATCATTGTATTTGGTTAATTCATAATTTTTAGATTCAAAATTTCTACGTTTTGTAATTTTGTTAATCCTACTAAGCCAATAAGGCCGAACATGAATTTAACCATACTGTTATTGACCTAACATGAATTTACTTTCAGATTTTTCAGCTTAGGCCTTTTATTTGCTCTTTAATGAAAGAACCTTTGCTAATGTGAAATGCACACTATATGATAACTGCAGCCATGGTGCAAAAACAAGGTAGCAGCCTTTTGTTTGGGCTGCATCATGAATGATTTTTAATTTGACCAAGCCGAAATTGTCATGTCAACAAGAAGTGTTTTAGAAACACGCTATCTCGTCCAAATCAAATGTTCCATGCCGAATCACCCCACATTGAAAGTTACATCCTGTGCTTCACTCAAAAGTTACTTCCCTTTCAGAGAGATTTACCGAAAGATTCCCCCTTGCCTTCCCAATATCGCCTCTAATCCTCTATTATTTTACTCTAACTATTTCAATAGTATACGACTACTTTAAAACTCTAAAAATACTTTGAAACCAAATTATCACCGTGACAATCATCACATGGTACACGATCAATGCATCATTTCTGTTCCTGCAATTCCCGTGGCCACAATTAAAACCATAATTCCAGACCATGACCACAACACAGAAGTCATGAATCTTTCCGATAAAATGCTTACCTTATTGTTGGTTATATAACTTATATTGACAGCATTATCAGAAGATAATTGACAATTGTTATTCTCAGTTTAGTCACTTAGTGTTGCTTCTGACATGATCTGCCAGCCTCTTCATGAATATGCTTTGCTAGCACAGCTATTTGCTAAGGCTCTGCTAGTCAAAAGTGGTTTAATAAGTCTACTTCAAAAAGCTACATTTGTTAGCTTTTGTGAACTACTGCCTCTAGTCCTCTACAATTCTACATCTTACAGAGTTAAGCTATTCTTAATGACAAAAACATGAAAATAAACACTTTTTTTTTTTTTTTTTTTTTTTAACCTTCAGTAAAGTTTCTATTGGGTCCAAACTCCACATGCTAGTTGAAAAGCTGTTGATGAACTGGAGTTAGGAATGTAGATTCTTAAGGGCTTGAACATTTGATATAGTTTTTGAGAGCACAGTGGTCCATGAAGTGCTGAATTATTATGATTATAGAACTGTCAATTATGTGTTGTATTTTCAATGTTAGCTTACTATGTGCCCTAGGCATTTGAATATATGTGATTAGGACTACTTCAGCCTACCTGGCGGTGAAAACATTCTTCTAAATAAGTCTTGGTGTTAATACAAGCTAACAAATTAATTTGGTAATCTGTTTGGCATAGAAGAATGTCATTTTAAAAGCTTGTGTCACATGAAGCTTGACTTACGAGAGAGTGCTAATCTTTAGATTTATTTTTCTTGATTTAATACTCTCATAATCTGACAAATTGATGTGGTAATTTGTTTATGACCTCAAGTTTCATCTGAAAGCCATTTGCCCTCATAGTAGCCCAAATTAAATTCTTGTTGCATGGAGTACATGACAAGTATCATAATTCTTCCTATGCATAATCTTGAAACCTCAATTGGTTCGTTCTTTCCCCTTGAATGATTGAACTCGTTCGGGAATTCAAAAATAAAAAAACATATGTACTAATCTCAAAAGGATGTTAGTGTCTAAATAATAACATAATTGCTCTTCTTTCCTCTTTGATAAGCTTAGGCATAATCAACACTTGAGTAGCAACATGAGTAGGTAAAGGATGCGATTGCCCTCTTTTGTCCCCCACCTTCACTAAATAAACTTTGGTAATACCGTTGAACAACACTCCTCTATTATATTGCCATGGACAACCTAATATAGAACAGGTAGTCATAGGTAGAATGTCACACCACAATATATTGGAATATAAACCCAAAGAGAAGTTTACCAAAGCTTGCTTCTTGACTTGTAGTCCATGTTCATTGTGTAGCCAATTGAGCTTGTAGGAGTAGGGTGGTCTGTAGTAGAAGTTTACCTAAGCTTGTTCTTTGACTTGGAGTTCACCTCCATCGTGTAACTAATTGGACCTCTAAGAAGTACAGATCGTTCTTATCGGGGAGCTTCATATCACCCATCTTGCTTATAGTAGAAGATAATTTTTCCCTTTGCTTTTGCAATAGGAGGAACAAAATCAACATGCAAAGCTCCCCTTAAGTCCTTAAGATACCATTCTTGACCTTCGGAATTGTCAAAATCATACTTTTCCTTCTTATTCAGCAAACATGTGCTCTTTTTCTCTTCTTGGTCTAGGCATACAGTCAACATTCTATATTCTTTTTTAGTCACCTTGTTGCCACAAACTCTAGAAATGTCTCCCATGCCTTGACACTTGAAATATACTTTTCCGGATTTACAACAATCAACTTTCCTTTTCCTACATGGCTACATCCTCTTTGTGAAAACCATTGGGAATAGCCTTAAGATTATTCACCCTTGAATTATTCCCATTGAAAAATGGCTTTTTCCTTTGAAATAAGAATTGTTTTTTTATCTTTTCCCTCTCAAACTTCTCAAAATTTTCAGCTAAACTCAAGACATCATTGAAGAACACATACTTTGATGTTTCTACTTGTGTGCAATAGAAGGTGTGAATCCCTTCATGCATTTTCCTTGAAATCACAAAGCATGCACTATTTCTCAAACTCTCTAGTGTATTAAGAAACACTAAGATTTTTTGGTTCAAGGTCATTCAATTTCAAGACCTGATCTTGGATGTATACTTGTGGTAGGAATCATTTCTTAATTGCCTCTTCAACTCACTCCAAGTATCAATTCGAGTCTCATCTTCCCTCATTCTCTAGGCACGCAGATCTCAAACCATATAGAAGCATATCTCCTATGCAACTTTATAGGCAAAACCAATCGAGTACCTAAATAAAGAAACAAAGATAGTTATAAAAAGAGGTCATGATTTGCATCAATTTTCCTTTTGGTTCTGATTGTGCTTTAACTTTTTGAGGACCAATTTATCCTCTTCACACCCTTTTAGAGGAAAGAAAAAATAAAATTCTCAACGGTTTATGACAAGTATTTTGTCTCTTTGATTCATATTCTTTGTGCAATTTTCTATAATTAAGAATATAAGTTGATATGAAGCACAAGAGTTTAATTACCTACAGTTTCCAACTCTATTTATCTGTTGTTTATCTGCAATTACCTGATGCTCTTGTTGTTTTATTTTTCTGTTTATATAAGGAAACTATTACAAAAGTAAAATTATGGTTTATGCTATCTCCTTCTAAATTATTGAGCAACTTCAAACCAGTTTGGTGTCAGGTAGTGATTAATCTCAATTTACCTTATCTGCAGATTTATATAAAGTCAAAAAAATCAACTGGGGGAGGCTGAGAACATTCAAAGAAAGATTTTGCACATCATGGAGTTGACCAAGGTACAGTTCATTTCTGTCCAGTTTGATTTCTTAGATTATTTTTTTTGGTTCAATATGTGTTGTTTCTTGCTTTTCATCTTTTGTTTTATTGTTTAAAGAACGGCTTCAATGCTGCAAAAGAAGAGCTAGTTACAGAAACAAATGTTCTTCCCCCTTTTTCACCTTATACCCTTGTTTTTAACCCCTAATGTGTCATAATACTAGAGTAGCCTTGCATATTGCAATTTTTTCCTTGAGCTATGTTGTCAATTATGGATTCTGAAAAACAAACCTAATCTCACTTTTTTTCTTAAAAGGGGCAGGGAACATCTAGGGTAATGGACAATTAGACACCCAGGGGAGGAAGCGGGAGTGGGGTGGTTGTGGGCTCACAATCTCTGGGAAGATGTCTTCTGCAAGTTTGCAACCCCTCTTCCATTTCGTGTTAATAGTTAATTATTTTTTCGCTTCAATAATACTCCCTCTCTTCTTTTTTGGTCTTCCTATTTTCTGTAGCATTCGAACCAAGGGAAAGAGAAAGTTACTGGAAAGTGGGTCCCTTTTTGGGTTAGAAAGTGAAAGTTGGTAAGTGACATGGGGTTAAGGAGGGTAAAAGAGATTTCTTTTCCCTAATAAAGAATCAAGAAAAAGCAGAAAGTTCAATGAAGAATACCCCTTAACCAAAAGTGGGAAATTTTTAAAAAAAAAAAAATTACTGGAAGTATACTAAATTAAGTAATGCAAACCTGAGCGAAATTCAATTTGAATGTCACCATGGTCCATGGTTATCATCCATTGTTGTATGTGAAGTGTGATTTAAAAGACAATAATAATGACATGATCAACGAAGTGCTAGAAATTGTTTGTGGTGCGATTTAATACTAGTGTTAAGATCAACATTGTTTAATTCTCTGTAATTTTATAAATTATACTTCGTATTATGATTTCAAAAGGATATTCGGAAGGAGCTTTAATTTTTATATAGTTACTAAGTTTTTATTTTTTAGTTTTTGTTTTAATTTTTGTTTTTGTTTTCCCCCCTCTTACTATCACCTAATTTAAAATGACAACGATATTTATTTATTTATTTTATTTTATGTAAATTTAAATGCAGGTTCAAAGATATTAGGAGTAGTATTAGTTTAATCTTCCATTCATCCTTCCTTCAAAATTACATGAAGTACTTATTCTGTGTGGAATCATTGAGTTTTGAATTGATGCTCTGCATAGTTTGTTTTATGTCAATGGTAGCTCCTTTTTTGCAAAAAAATCTTAGGCGTGTTTGTATAACAATTTAGGGTTTTGGGGTATCATTTTCTTGATTCGTTGGGGCAAGTTAAAAGAGTTGTATTTGTGTCATGATTATAATATGCAATAGTGTAACAATATTTTATATGCATCACTTTATTATCACTAGATTTTCTTATATTGGGGATAAATGCGTGTCTTAGGAATGAATCAATAACTATATACTAAAAAACACACCAGCAATGACACGTGTCATCTTCTAGTATTCTTTTTAACATAATTATGATGATTATTACTTTAGGAAAAATGACATCTATCCACGATTTTGTTATCAAGTATTCTTAGAAATATTCTATATAAATTTTATTCTTCCTATTTTGCAAACATATTTCATCCTTATACAATCAACTAAATATTCTTTCATAACTTTTCATAGACATTATACTTAATTATTAGGTAATACGAACATATGCTAATTAAAAAATTATGAATTTAACGAATATACGAAGTTACGAGTATATGATTATAAATCTCTATTATATATAGGTGAAAGGAGGAGGGAAAAGTGAAAACTTTGAAAAGTTGGTGTCTAAATTTTGAATTTCTTATAATTTACTCCCCTACTTTATTAAGGTCAAAATAAAAAAAAATTTACAAAATGATTAGAAGTGCAAGATTATCATAAAGTTTTTTATTTTCAAATAAAGTATATAATGATTATGTATACACCAAAATAATAATAATTTTCAAATAAAATCCCACATACAGATTACTTTTAAAAATAATCAAGTATTTAAATATGATGTTACTCCATACAACTAAAATGATGTAAAAGTGCATGGTTAATAATTATGTTACTTAAAAAATAAATCAAGTATACCAACTAAAATTTACTCCATACAAGATAATTTCTCACCTAAAAGGTACGGTGAAAGTGATGATTACCATGCATATTCTATTTAACATATAACTGGAAGTTTCGTAATTGTATTAGAAATTTAGAAGACTGTCATTAATGTATATAGGTGGCTAGCCATATGGTGTTACCACATTTGTTTATAATAGTAATCTTTATTCATTGTTATGAGTAAACTCATTTATTCATAAGAGTAACCCAATTTGTTTATAAGAGTAACCTAAATCCACTATACAAGTAATATCAATTAAGTAAAAAAACGTAACCTCGTTTCTTCATTCAAGAACCCTGTTAGTTTATTTTGATTAATAAATTATAATTAATATATTATAATTCCACTTTTGAATGAGAGTAATCTCATTTTCCTATTGAAGTAATTACATTCGTTAAGATATCCCATTGAAGTAACCTTATCCACATATAAGAGTTTGTGCAGATCTTATATACTTCCTCCGGTTTTTTTTAACTATTACACCACTTTTTTTTTAAGGAAGTTTCACAAATATTGCACTATATCCATTTAAGGAAACAAAATATCTCTGTTCACATTGCAAACACCCCATATACCCTTACTTTTAACACTTGATTCTTTAGTTTATGCCTACAACACATGGTTAGTTTTGTACTTCTAGTGTTCTACCCCTCTCTCTCTTCCTTTTTTCCACTGCCAAAAAAATTGTGCCTAACCTATATGGTGTGATAATAAAAGAACGGAGAAAGTATCTTGAATTCTTGATATTATAAATTAAGTTTTGTTTTCAAATTGTATGAGATTAGTTGCACTAATTTATTGTCAATTAATAAACATTATATTTATATCAATCTAAATCAAGTTAAATTATAATCCAGGCATTCTAAATTAGATAATTGCTCAATAAGGAGTGATCAACGAATCACTTTTGCTGGAATTGCAGATGGTTTGTGGCTATCGCAGCCTGTCACAGTTGCACCATCGCGGTAAGCTCAAAGTCTTTTACGATGTGATGCTGTGGCTGAGATTATTACCCTACTATATAATTGACTTGGTGTGACAAAAATCAGCAAGGGTTCCAGTGAGAAGCTAGATTAGTAGATTAGGCTTTTTTTTTTGTATTTTAGTTTTCGTAATTCAAGCTATCAGTGAGAATTACTATGCGGATATTATGCATATAAGACTTAAAATTGTGTCCTAAAGTTTCTAAGCATTATTTTTCATTCATGTCATTTTTTTTTTTTTTTATATACTCCATCAGAAATTTATAGTCAAATTTAATCTTTGAAAAATGTCTAGTGTTTAACTTCAGGAACAATACGGTAGTGACTTAATAAGACATTCTAGCTTTAGATAGGTAGATTAATCTGTATCGTAAGATTGGTACTCTTTAGGCTTTTTATAATCTTACTGAGACAGTCAAACTAAGATTCCAGTTGCACTACATTATGTTTTATCTCAATGTTAGACTGATCATTAGGTACTTGCTTCTTAGAGATAACTTGATTTGCTAACACTTCCTGACTTGGGGTGGTCACCAAAGAGATACACATCCACTTTTGTAAGATAGTACAAATACAAGATTAGTGGACCCTTCTATCAAGGACAAACAGTATTTTGATACCCATTCTCAACAAATAATGGAACAGTATATTCCCACTTACCCACGAAGGCTTCAATCAGCCAAATACTAAGAATCCGAGATCATATCCTCATAATACATCTCCAGCAAACTGATCATTAGATTCCTGCTGTTTAGAGGTGATCATTTTAAGGATCACTACCTTGGGGTGCTTATAAATGGATTTGTGAGTTCTGTATAAACCATAGACTTCTATTTTAAATGTAAACATAATTGTAAATGTCTGCTGGTTTCTGGCTTTTTGGTTACCTAAACTTTAATGATTATTTGCTACGAAAAAATCATCAGTAACTTGATCAGTGATATTTCTGCATTAATAAGCCTCCCATATAAGTGAGATTCCAAACAATTGGAAGCTGCTTCAAATGTATAATTACATGTCATTACAGTCTTTAAAGTCCTTGCTTTTCATCTTTAACAGTGTACTCCTTGTTTTACCCATCTCATTGATCAAGGGTTTAGATTTCTTTCCTCTGTCTGCCTCCTTGTCCCAGTGATAAAAGCAGAGTTACTCTGATTTTGTTATAGTTGCATGCTTTGATTGATTCATGCTGACTGGATGATATGATATTCTACACAAAACTTGTATGTCATTTTGCTTATTTTGGATTTTAAAATTTACATTCAATTGCTTCAATTGACTATTTAAGTTGTGTACTGAACAGGGCTGGGATTCTCTAGACACTGTAAATGCTGCCGAAAGTCTGTCCATGACTTTGCAATCACTGGGAAAAGTAAGGGATGCAAGGGAACTACTAGAAAGGTGAATTTGTTGTGATTACTAGAATTTACTTTTTACTTCAATAATCTTCAGCTTAAAGTAAACACAATATGTTTTTATACATAGGTGTCTTGATGTTCGGAAGACGTTACTTCCTCAAGATCACATTCAGGTCTATGTTTCAATCTTCATTCTTTTAGACATTGCAATTCTTAATAAATTTCAATCTGTATTCTTAAGAATATTGCATTATTTACCATTATCTTTTCTCCTGTTGGTCTCATTTGACGAGTTGTGGATTTTTGCTTTTCACTTGGCTTGTTTGACATGATGCCAAGGTGTATTAAATATACACTATCATTCTTTGGACAGATTGGAGCCAACTTGCTGGGCCTTGCAAATTTGGCTTTGCTGAATTTCAAAAATAACAAATTTGCAACATCAGAAGCAAATTTGGAGCTTGATAGAGCAAAAGATCTTTTGACAAATTCTGTCAGGTTTGTGGCTTCTGATTTATCCACAAATATCGTTTATAAATTTCCACTTCCAAATAAGGTGGAACTACATATTCTCATTAGTCTTATACTAGATTAATTTCTGTACAGTAGAACTACCTGTCTTCCTCTTACGTAATTCTCTTTTCTCTTATATTTGTAATTCAAATCTCTCTTCCTGACAGGATAGCTCAGCTAATTTTGGATGGATCTAAAGCCAAGAGAAACACACAAAATTATGGACAACAATATGGAAAAAATGAACATCCTGCGTTAATCATACTGGTTAGTATCTGGTTTTGCAAACAGGGTATTCTTTCTTTTTTCACATCTGATTACCTAGTACATAGGATAGTGGATTAGTACTGCACCATGATATGAGGTAGTGACAGACGCAAACCATTTGCATTTTCCTTAGGAGTGGTTCAAGACTTTAATTTTTTTCTACAGTGTTTTAAGCACATTTTCTTCCAACAATGTTTGAATTCAATATGCTAGAAAATACGTAGCTGTGTAGATCTACCACTTCACATGTTGGTGACAAAATGCTCTTTGTATTTGTGATGTGTTAGCCTGACCAAAATTTTATGCCTGTCAACATATATGGTTTGTTGATTTGCATGCTTGTCATTGTCAATTATATATGGTCAATCACCCTCGGAGCAATTGGCTTGCAAGTAGACCTTTCAAAACGTTCAGTCATTTCAGGTTGGGCAGTTTTGGGTTCGGTTCATTTTCAGTAATGGGTCGAGGATTTATAATCTGGCGCAGAATGTTTGGTTATGGGCCAGTGAGGTTTATTTTTGGTTGGGTAGTTTGGGTTCAGGTCATTTTCGATAATGGGTCAAGAACTCATGTTCATAACGCAGAATGTTTGTTTATGGGTCAATCGGTTAAATCAAGGACATTAATTATTTCCAATTATGGCAGATTTATTGGTGGTTATTTTGATGTTTTTTTTTTTTTTTTTTTTTTTTTTTTTTTTATATATAAATGATTGCATAATCTAATACAAATGCTAATTAGTATTTAATTTAATTAAATTTTTTAAAAACGATTTTATAAAATTTGTCGAAATACGAGTAAATGATAATGATGTTGATTCAAAACCTAACATAATACCTCTTCTCAATTTACATAAAGTCACAATAGAACTATACAACTTTTTTTTTTGCCTCAAGTTGTTAATGTTACAACTTACAAGGTGTTTTGGTGGGATTTCAAAAACTTTTTATACTCCCTCTTTTTTTCCCCCCCTTATCTTCCAACTTTCTGTTTTGATATTTTTAATTTATTTTTTTATTTTTATTCATCCTATTTTTGCTTATTCCTTTTATTGTCATGATAATTTACACTCTTATCACTCCTTATACCACCAAACGTCCACTTTAAACTATTTAATAATATCAATGCTCTTAAACCACTTTCTATCTCTTACCAAAAAGTGATAGAAGGGACCCACTTTTCACTTATTACTTAATTTTTATATTAACAATATGTCAGCAGTTAGAAAAAGAATTAAAAAAAAGGAGGTAGTAGTAAAATTTGGTCACTAAAACAATCTGCTCGGTTTCGATTCCAGTCAGATTTGACCACTTATTTTCTGTTTTTCCAAGATTGAAAATTTTGGGTTCTTATCTTGTGTTCAACAGGGCAAGTGAAGTGCCTATGATAGCTGACTCATTACAAAGGGATTTATAATTAGTAGGGCCCAAATTTATGGAGAGCGTTAATGAACTACCTTTTTCTTTTTTCTTAAAATAAGTTCATAACTTGTCTTGACCTACTTTCTTTGCTAATTACTACAACTGTCTTAGGAAATGTTGTTACCGCTGCTTATTCATATCTTCTAATCATCTTAATGTCTCTTGAAATTTGAAATTGCCCTTTATATAGTTTTTGTTAATAATTTTTTAAAATATATTTTATGTCAATAACAAAATTTCTTATAATTTTTTTCCTTTCTACAAATAACTCTTTAACCTCCATTTCTCAATTAGGCTGCATGAGATTGTGTACTATGGGTTCATAACAGATATCGGAAAGTGTCAATTCCAAATTAGAGGACATGGGTACGACCAACATACTAATCACATAATATATGTAGAAGAAGAGAACATTTGAAAACTAATTCTACAAGTCACTTATGTATATGGTATCAAAACACCGTTCTACTATATTTTTAAATATGAAAATATAAGTGTAATAAAAAAATGACGTATTTGTAAGTCAATGGACTTAATCTTATATTCATTTTACAAACTGAATTTGCAAAACTTCCTACATAATCTCTCTCTCCTATATCATTGTAACAACAAGCAATTAAGCGCATCGAATTAACAATTACACTAAAAACTGTTTTGATTTATATCCAATATTGAATCTCTTGAGTCTTCTCCTTACTCCTCTCAATTTGCAAATTCAACTACACTACCTTGCAGCGTCTGTTCTCCTCCATTTCTCAAGCCCTAAACATCAGCAATGGAAACACTCACATCATCAACCCTCATATTCTCTCTCATTCACTTTAATTTTCCCAAAAAAAGGTTGGAAAGATGAGGGGACACGGGCTGTGTCATAGTAGGACACGGTTCGCGTTAAAGTGTATAAAATTACCAAGTACAATTGTTTGGATTGTTCGAGATGTATCGTCACGTGTCCAAAAGGTACCCTTGTCCGATTTCACGTCAACACGTACAAATAAGTTGGGTGGTGTTTGTGTTCGGGCTTCCTAGCTTCTCAATTGATTTACCAAAATTAAACTTTTAATCTTTCTTCAACATTAATTATTTATTTATTTTATTTTTCAAAATTATGTTCATCAACTCCGCCAGTTGGTTTTCTGCTGCCAGTCCCAAGCCTGGATAAAGGAGGAGGGTTATGGTAGGCCAGTAACTGTTGGTGTAAAAATTTGTCACATCGCTTGACATGAGCCACACTGATTGAGAGTAGTACTAGGATGGGTGACCTCCTGGGAAGTCCTTGTGTTGGTTCATGTAGCCGACCCACTTATGGGATTAAGACGTTCAAGCAAAAGAAGGAGAAGATTATCTGACCACATTAATATGTCTGTTTTTAGCACTTTATTTTCCCTATTTGTTTGTAGATTCAATGTATGCTATTTTGATTGACGTAATAATCCAAATGATTTTGCATAATTTTAAGAGTTGAGTAGACTTCTAATCTCACTGCCCTGTTGCAATCCCACTATGTTAGTATTGTTATGGGATGTCATAGATTTGAATTGTAGAAAGAGAAGAGTATCATTAGTTAAATAGTCTTGTTTATTATTAGTATTGTGCCTTTGATAACAATATGAATAAATCTTGTTAAATCTCTAGCGCTTCACATGATATATAAATAACTTTTCATCATTATAGAGGGGGGGGGGAATAGTAATGTTGTTTTTTAGGCATCACACTGGTATTTGCATTTTTATGACAATTGCACCTCTTATCTTATTGAAGCCCCAAAAATAGTATTTTTATATCTATTCTTTGCCTTTTGTGTTAGCAAGCAATCCTGTCAGCCGGCAAAAAAAAAATAGGCCCAATTTTCTCAATAATTCACTTGCCTATTTTCTTATTTCACCTTCATTCTCTTAAGAGGGTTATCAATGTGTTACAAAAATAGGAAGAATCAACGCCTAATTTATAATGCATATGGTATAAAGTTTTATCTTTTGTGTTGATTGTGAGCTACACAATGCCAGAGTCGTATATATATATTTTTTAGCTCTTTTATTTTTTATTTTGAAAGAAACTTGCATTATAATCATGAAACGTAAAATGTTGACACCTTGACTCCACTTGCAGTTACAGTCACTAAAAGCTCTTGCACAAGTTGAGGTGGCTAAGCAAGAAGAACAAAAAACAGGGGTTAGTATATTGCTAGCCTTTAAGTAGACTTCTCTCCATGTTTTGTCTGCTTTAAGATTTGCATTTTTGAACATGCAATCATTTCTTCTAAAATCTCATACTTTGTTCGTTCATTATTAGTTGACATGTTTCTTTTGTCTTGTTATCCAATACAAAACTCAAGCGTTATCCTTGACTGTTAATAAGTGAATTTTATATAAAACATATTTTAATAATGCTGAGACGAATCTAAAAAGATCCTGCATTACAATGTTTTTTTATAAATAAAAAAAATCTTAGAAGTTAGTCAAAGTAGAGTTGTAAATAGTGATAAAAGTCAAAACGTGTCAACTAGAAAAGAACATTGGAAGTATTAACTATTTGATCATCTTTGTTCTCCTAGTGAAGAATATCAGTGCCACTATGTGTTTAAGAGATTATTGTATTATCTGGTTTCCTTATAGGGAAATGCCTTTACTTTTTAAGCAATTGCTAGCGGAAAATCTAGGCTTTAAATATATGCACAGATCATATATGTTTATACAAGTTTGAATTCGTGGCGTGAATCAATTATGGCTTGTTTGCCATTTCCTACTTTTTTTGAGGCTTACCTACCTTAAAGCAGATATATTACTGCATCGCTCAACCTGGAATCAGAGTTGACAAAACCCTGGAACACTACTTGCTTCTCCATCAATTTCCTAATAGAAATGCTTCCAGAGTTGCAGGTCTTAAAACTAGGGTGATTTGGGTTTGTGGAATATATACTTTTTCCATACTTGGAAGCTAAAAAGATTTTTGTCTATTGGTAAGTGTTATTTATTAGGTTCTTGAACTGATTCTATTTTACATAAGCCAACTTTTGGAGATAAAGTTTATCTATAGATTTTTTTCCTCATTGTAATTTTCACATCACACTTGTATGATTCCTAATCGTCGCCTAGACCACCATAATGCTGTAAGCTGTATGCAGACTTTTAATTTAATCTCTCTTGGAATCTTGGTGAGTAGAATATATATTTTTTTTAAAAGGTAAGAAGAAGGGGAATCACCTAAGATGGGGGGTGGGGGTAATTCTCTCATATGAGTCTGAGTAGTACGTATGGGGGTTAGATGTACTCTGATCAAGTAATCTATAGAATAGGTTGGCTTGTCATTCTAACTAGCATCATGTCCTTATTCCTCTGTTATCTTACGTAAGTAGCCTATGGACGCCGAAGGATCAATTATGAAGATATTAATTGTACATCCATGATCCAATATAGGAGAAAATATGAAATGAAGTATTCTCACTATTCCATAAACATGAAGTTTATGACAATGCACCTGAAAGTGATGGTTGCGTCGTACTCTTAAATCACCTATTATGTGTTGAGCTGCCTAAATATGCTTTAGGTCCTTTTCTGTTTTCTCAGGTGGTAATCTTATGTATATTTGGATATTCTAACTTTTTATTTAACAACTGTGAACCTTTGGCTTACACATATAGGATCCCATGCTGTTTATTTGAAAGTTGATTTTGAATTTGATAGGATTTTTGAAATGTTTTCCTGTGGCTGTGGAGAATTTCCATTATTATTATGATGATCTCATTTAGAAATCAGAAATTTCTATTTTAGATTCTATCTTTGGTTCCCTTCAATCCTTAGCAAGCAGTCTGTAAATTGATGAGTGATTTAAGTTAGTACAATTTGAAGGTATGGTTTTGGCATATGACTACTTGGCCAAAACCCTGAGCCTCATGCAAATTTGAGGTTGGATGGATTTCCTAGACACAAAATAAAACCTTGATTCATTTATGCCTCTTTTGGAGTTTAGTACTGTTTTATCCTGTTTATGAAGACCGGTTTAAAATTATCATGGAGCTTGTTGACTCAGTGCTAGATTGCTGAAGATGATCCATGATTGAATAATGATACACCTATGTGGGATAAGTCTTCGTTTGCTAG
Organism: Chenopodium quinoa; assembly: GCF_001683475.1. Classification (NCBI taxonomy): domain Eukaryota; kingdom Viridiplantae; phylum Streptophyta; class Magnoliopsida; order Caryophyllales; family Amaranthaceae; genus Chenopodium; species Chenopodium quinoa. The sequence goes on along the minus strand of NW_018742552.1, from coordinate 59,614 downwards.
GTAGCATATTTAGCTTATAAATTCCCAAAGGCATAAAACAGATATATTTGATTCTTCTGTGAGCTGAGGAGCCACATGATTTTTGAGTCTTCTCTGTCTCAAATTCTATGCAAATTTCCCCCAGATAGAAGCCACATTGGGTTTCTGGTTATGTTGCATACAACCTTGACCATGTCGTTTCTTGGATAATAACTATTGGAGTCTGGAATTTATAAACCAGTTTCTGGATGTACTAAACATGATTGGCTATGTGGTAAAGCTAAGTATCTAATTTGATCTTGGAACAGGAAGCTTTGCCTTTCTTGGAGGCTGAAAAGCCGCTTCGCCATTGCATACGTGCTTTTAAACAGGTACATTTTTGCTCATAACTTGCAACAGATAGGTGTGTTTATTCTCCGTTAGGGAATAGGCTCTAAATATTCTACTATCTGGTTAGTGTTCGTGTAAGCTTCATATCTTCACATTTCTTGGTAGTCGGTTCTGTTGTTGTTGTTTTTTTTTTATTTTTTTTTATTTTTTATTTATTTTTAGTATTATCATTTCTTTTTTAAAATTTGGTTGATTATTGCATCATGGGGCCGGGGGAGTGCACAATATTTAGGAGAGTGGTTGAAAGGTAGTGGAGGGACCGTAAAATCCATATAGTTTTAATTTACCCACCGAAGTGGGTGAAATTAGTGGGTAAAGGCATTTAGGAAATGTAAGTAAGGGCATACTTGGATTGATGTGTGAAAAGGATCTGTAAAATAGGTAAGGTGCAATTGATATGCTACGTATGCAAGAAAGCAATTTTCAAACAAGGCAAATGGTGTAACAATTAAAAGAAATGAAGTATTGAATTTCCAAGAAAGGTTAAAATCTTTCTCTACATGGAGAAAATAAATTTTAAGATGAATCACACGAGGAATAGTAGTTCTTGGGGGAAATATGAATTGAAATACTATCATGTAAAGAAATTCTGATTAGAGGCCCTTTCCATCCAAGTGGCCGATTATTAATTTGTCAACTCCTTGTATCAGTTCATCTTTGCAAGTCTTAGTGACAAATTTGGTGTTCTTGCGATTAATAATTGTCCCCTTGCAATCATAGCATTTACATATTAGATGGATGAAGGTAATTTTTATGATTTGCCAATCCCTTTCTCATATATTTCATTTGCTTCTTTGGAAGTTCATCTCTGGCTTTCGGTGCCATCCAATTTTTAATCTTCAATGCTAAGGTTACTTTGTTCCTGGAAGTCTGGAACCATATTTTGTAGACTGATATGTCAGACCTTCCAATTTATATTGATCTGGTGATTTCATCGTCACTCTAATGTCTGTCTTGCCAATAACGAAGCTATTTAAAATTTGATTTATTGTGTGTATTTTGTGAATATATATAACTTTTTCCCATCACATAAATTGCTCTTATCAATTTAAGTGAGTTGTTTGTCTTGCAGAGGGGATGACAAAGTAAATTTGGTAGCACTTATTTATTATCAACAAACATGCTATACCTAGTTCAGTTTTTGCATCAGATTCTTATTAATCATGTGATATCTGAAATCGACTTATTAATCTTTCATTACTCTGTAGTATGGAGCTGTAGCTTCAACCTCTACACCCATTGCAGTGAAGGAAGAGTATGCTTCTTGCTTGAAGAATCTATTGAGCTTGATCATTGATACTCCTAGCGATACAGAGCATTCCCGTAAAGCTGAGGTACAAAAACTGAAAGATGAAATCATGTGTATTGAAGAAGAAATTTCATTGCACAACAACAAACACAAGCTTTAAGTTTACAGAAATCGTACTTGTTGAAATGTAAAAGTTTAAATTTATCTCTGTATCAAATAGATGAATAAATTGTTCATTTCTTCTTGGTTGGAAGGGGTGTATAAATATTAAGCTAAACCGGTATCCTAATTTAAAATATACATTCTACTCCCAAAAGTTCAATTCGCTTTGTATGAACTATGGAGGTTCCTTGGTGAGAATTAGTTGTTAAAAAGACCTCAATTCAAAATCTTAAATTGTTTTACTTTAAACTCAAAAACGCTAAAAATTGCCCAATGAGAATACCACTTTTAATTCGTTGATGGACCATTCAAGGATGATATAATATATGGTACAATCATAGACATTAAAAAGTATTTAATTTTTTTGATAAAAAATATTACTCGCTCCGTTTCATAATATTAGTTCCATATACTATTTTGGGCGTTTTAAAAGGTCTACCCATATTGAATATGTTTCATTTTTAACTTAATTTTTTTGGAATTAATTGGTTGTGGATTGATGACATGGCTCTAAGTAAGGAAATCTAAACTTTGAATTATTCATCATGACTTATGTTTTCCCTTAAAAATCAAAAAACGTAAATAAGGTAAACTAATTATGAATTATTTTGTACTTTAATGTTAGATTTCAAATATTCTTCTTTTCTTATTTTATGTGATTAATTTCATATGGGCTAAACATTATGAAACGGAGAGAATATTTTGTATTAGGTAAATCTCGACAATCTATGAAATGCTTTGAAACTAAATGTAAAGTATTCTAAAAACATAAAAATAATTAAAAAAAAATATTTCAATATTATCAAAAAGTAATTTAGAGGGAGAGGTGATGCTTATATGCTACGTGTTTAGTTCAGTAAAAGTCTGGCTCCTTTTTCGAGTGTTGAGATAAAATGTCTTTAATTATGTTTTTGCTTGTTATTTTGTTTGAAAATTTTAACTTTTTTCAAGGATTCGTTTGGCATCATTGTAATATTCTATTTTTTGGATTTTTGTTCTTCAAAGCCATATGATATGTGTTATATAATAAATAAAGTGTTAGTCAAACTTATTAAAATCATGACAATTTTGAAAACTGACAACAGAAATGTGGAGACACCTTTCTTTTGCTTTTTGATTTTGGTTTTTTGTTTTAAATAAAACACAAAACTGAAAACAAAAAACAATGTCAAACAAACACTTAGATTTCTGATTTTACTACTTCGTATTATATACAAAAGAATCAAAAGGAAAACATCCTCACGGCTACAAAGGATCGTTAGATTGTCTTTCCAACAAGGCTGTATTTTCTAGCGATATAAGCGAGAGACGTTCCACAATGCAAGATCTACTCGACGATCGTAGTTTGTATGAAGGAAAATTTTATTTGATTCAATATCTTATGTATTTGTTAACATCGAATCTGTATTGTAGATGTCGTATGACTTTTAATTAGTGAAATATTTTTGCTATTCAAAAAAAAAAAAAAAATTGTAAAAATAGTAAACTCGGTCAGAAGTTTGAGTCCAAAATATACTTCAAGTTGAGCGTCTTTGAATTGTGTTCTTACGTGCTTTTTACTTGGTCTAAGCTAGAGATAAATTGAAAGATGAAATCATATGTATTTCATTGCATAGGAAACGCAAGCTCTAAGCTTAATGATTGGTTGTTAGTTCGGCTACTTCACAATATTAACTTTAGAAATTGTAACACATTGTTCGTGTACAATAAGAATCGGTTGCAACAGTTACAACCCTTGAATTACTAACTCTTAAACATCGTAGTCTATCTACAATGTTGGATCAATTTATCTTCTACAAGTACATCAATGCATTTCCACTCTAATCATTAGCTCACAAAGCAATTCAGTCGTCTTATTCCAACCTCAGTTACTAATCAAGGATGTGTAAAACATAATCTATAGAAGAATAAAAAGGCGTCGAACAACTATTTTCTACAAACATTTTACATACAAATCAGTAATAGCATAGAACTACTAATTATACATGAAGAAGAAGGGAGGAAGGAGTCAAACATAGCCTATTCTGTTTCACTTATAAGATACAACTTTTGACCATTTTCAATCATATCTACATCAAGTATTTTACCACCATCTTCTGATAATATACATGATCCTGTAAGAAAGTTTAACTTTTCTGATGCCAACCTAATCAACTCATCTATTGTACGCGGAAGCCATAAAACAATCCCTGGTTTTCGGTTTTCTTTTGTTCCCCATGGGTGGAATGGGAAGACTGTGCATTTCTTATGAAGCTTTTTATCTGCAAGAAAAGAAAAAAAAAAATCAACAATGTGTAGTTCTACAAATTAATTCACAAACAAAACTGATATAATTCAGAAAAAAGTGGTTTTATATTGAAACAATGTTCAAATGTTTGATTATTACCAAGCATTTCTTCAATGTGATCAGAAGATTGAGCCAGTTGAGCAGCTTTCGCAGCTTCCAATAGCTTTATCAAGTTCTTATTTCCACACATCCATGCTTCATCTAATGGTGTGTTACCCCATCTGTAAAAATTCACAATTTTGATGTATGAGTTAAGATTACCTTAAGAGATTATTGCATGATCATATGCCAATCCTGATGTCCTAATCAGTTTAGGTTTAAGATCAGATATCGAACTAGTGTTAACATAAATGGCCATAAATAGATTTAGGATTACATACTATGCTTGTCATTAGCCAACAATGTATGTGTGTGCCGTTACCTGTCTTTCAATGTAACATAAGCTCCAGCCTCTACCAACAGTTTCGCCATCAAATACAACCCTTGAGAACAAGCAACATGTAGTGGAGTTCTATGATCATAATCTTTAGAATTTGGATCCATTCCATTAGTCAAAATTCTTTTCAGAAATTCCACATCCCCACTTAGAACTACAGTGCAAAGAAAAGAACCAACATCTTTGACATCGATTCTGGCCTTTTCCTTGTATAACAATGCAGCAACTTTGTCATGTCCATTTTTGACGGCTTCTAACAGTGGTGTATTACCAAAATTATCTGTGGGGAAAGTACTGCATTAGAAAATATGTTGCCCAAGAAAGAAAACAAATCAAGTTAGTCATGTAGATAAAGCACCTGTCCTGTTCACATCGGCTCCTTCTTCAATAAGGAAGAGAACAATGTCTTCGCATCCTCCTGATGCAGCTATATGCTGTGGCCAGAAGAAGTTTCAAAGTTATTTGATTATGTACAAGAAATATTACATATTTATACTCTGTTACAAAATCAATATCGGTTATAAAGAATCAAGCATTCTACATATAAATTCAACAGAGTCGACCTCTCACTAGGGTGTGTTCTATTCATCTTCATCACGTATCTGAACTTACCTAACCTTACGTGCACTTATTAGACCTTATCAAAACTTATTTCATTTGTAATCTGAGCTTATTTTTCCAAAACCAAGTGATCATAAATGGGAATAGAGCATAGACTTTTCCTAATACATCAACTATATATTACATGCTTCCTATATACAATTACCATATCACTTGGACATAATACAATGTGCATGCATGGATAGTGGACCGCTTGAGACTTTGAGAGGGTGTGCTTTGTTTTTCATTTTACTTTTAGTGTAAGATATTATCTTAGATATGTGTCAATAATTGCTAAACTTTTAGTTTACTAACTACTTGTACATGATAGGTGCGCGTAAGTGTACCTGAAAACTACAGGGTAGCACAGTTCTATTACGAAGTATAAGTAATCAAGTATCATACCAGCGGAGTCCTTCCATTGTAATCTGTCTTCTTTAGATCAGCTCCGGCATTAAGCAAACTCTTTAGCTGATAAAGATCTCCATGGTGTGCAGCATTATTTACTTTGAGAGCTAGTTCTGATTCTTGCTTTGCTATGTGAGATGCAATATCAGATTCAACTTGCTTTAAGTTGTATTTTCCATTATTATTACCCTGCATATCAAATAGTAATGGTAGACATATTACTGGTGCACTTTTGTACCAAGATAAGTTTAAATCAATTGAGTTTCATGAGCATAACCGATAAAAGTATATGCAAAGCTGATCTTATTACAGTATAAAAATGAGAATGCATTTCAGAATGATTGAATTCCCTCGTTACCTCAAGCAGATTGTCAAAGATTTTCTTCCCATCATAAAAATATATGTCAATAATATTGCTTAATGACTCTTTGTCAATCCGCAGAAGCCGACACAGATCAATAACTCGGATAATACTAGGCTGAGGAACATTGCAAAAAATGGAGATTTGTCCAAAAGTGTTATTTGGTTCAAGACGAGAAATTATCTGTTCTGATCCGTCTTGCCCAATGCCTACCTCCTCCTGTAGAAAAATCAGCAGCCGAAATATTGCTTAAATCCTACAATCTGTATCCAAATTCTAATACTCCACTCTATAAAGAATCAGAGATGAAATAATGTGTAAATTTAATGCCATTTTCAAGAAATCAAACCCACATGTGAAGCTAATTATTCATAGCACACTATGAATTATAGCTATAGTTTTGCATTAGATGGTTTATTGAAATTACAAACTTTAAAAATCATACACGAAGTATGTAGTTTAATGCTCGATAATGACATGAGGATAAGAAAATTACAAACATAAATGTAGTGGATAAGAAAATGCAGTAACAATGTACGCATACCAGCAATCCATGACAGATGAAATAAAGTTGATCTACTACATTCCCTTGCTCTAAAATCACTTCACCGGGAAGGAAAAATTCTTCGTGGACTCTAATTGCCTACAAAATCACGTGCAATGATTATTGATAAAATTCAAATATCAATGAGCAGAGATATAACACCATAACACGGAACTCTGAAACATGCTAAAAGATCTACAGAAACAACTTTGTTCTGCTTTACTAAAGATCTGCATGAAGAAGCATTCATGAATTATTTATCATTGTGCATACAATATCATCACCAAAGTGCAAACTCCAATATATTATACTTTTTCAAAATGCATAAACAGATGAAGTATCTTAAGACCCAACCTATTCTCCAATCCAATAATCTCCTTGGTAAACTATAAGAAGCATCCTGAAATATATAGGTATATCCATGGTTCTGAAGCTCTTTACGATAGATCATTAGGAGCACCAAAACTTCAGGCTGATTTCATAATGTATAGGAAAAAGAATGAAGTTAAATGAATGGATTATATGAGTTGATATAACATTCGAGAGTGAATTTTGCGCTAATGATTTTTTTTAGAATTGATGAAATCCCATGTTCAACATGTATCAGCAAAACGCAACTGTGTTTGCTACATGTCCCATCAATATGTTGTACAGAACATATATATGATTCATATCTAGGTCCTACATACTTTTTACTAATAAGATAGCATGATATAGGTTCTCTTATACATAAATTCAGCAAATTAAACAAGAAATTAGGAAATGAAAAGGTAGACTTGTAAGTGCTAATTATAACCATGGATAGTTTATGCATTACTAGCTCTCAAGAATGCATAAAAAAAGAGGATCGGAACTTACAATCTGATTGATGAACTCGGGTGAACATCCTTTAAAAAGAGGAACTTTTTCAATGTATGGCATGTATAATGATTGGGATATCTGCACAAACAACATCATTAGTTTACTTTTCAATAATAGACACTGAGTAAAACATTAAACATAGTTAACAGCAAGAACTAGAGGTATTGAATTCCACAATTTAAACAAATAAAATCAAGTGCACATAATTGGCCCTTCAAATTTACAAGGAAACACAAATGATTAAAAAAAAAATGGAAAACAAGAGTGCATATTGAGTATCCAAAATGATAATCCTACAGCGAATTAAAATACTAGAGTGCTCCTTTTTTTTCTTGTGAAAACTTTTAATTGAACTATGATTGAATTTCAGTTCTGTTTTTTTACTAGCACATTAATTTTGAAGAGTTGGATCCCTTTTGATTAGATCAAATTGTTGGAGAATAGTTTATAATGAGGGTAGCGGGAATGTTGTGGTTTACAACAATGCATGAACAATATAATATTGAACGAACTTATACAGCAGTTGCATTACTAAAGGTCAAATTACAGCCTATAAATTTAATTTCTCGAAGGGGTGGAAAGCATATTGAAGGTAAAGTCTGCAATAAGGATCGTTGCACAAACACAATTGTGACAGAGAGTAGTCCTTCAGGACATGACATGAGAGACATTAAATTAAACTTACAAATAATGCTTTTCTTCTTGTACATTACCTTAGCTCGAAGTGATATGGGAATGTCCTGCAGAACAGAAGCCTCAGTATAGCTACTTTCATATTGTAAACGCAAATGACCTTTGATCTGATTGCGGAGGTCCCTGCTAAGCCTATTTCTGTTCATATATTTCATCACTTCTGTCATTTTATCCCTGAATCGTTCTGTTTTCGAGCCTTTAACTATCAGTGCTGTCATATTACCGATCAGATAAGCACCCAAAATCATATCAAAAGACACATAAATCATAATGAATATCATTTCCCTCATATTAACAGCATGAATGTCCCCGTAACCTGCAAGATAACAGGAATACCAAAACATAATAAATCATCTGCACCGTTAAAAGGATCATCGTTTGTTCAGTGAAGCCAATGACTATATGAAGAAATCGATTGCAGGACAAGCAAATTCAACTGAAGAAATACAACATTTTTTTTTTTTTTTGAGGACATTATAAGCTGAGATTTAAATCGACTTTGTTCTATACACTTGAGACATCAAAGGAGTAGCTCACCAACAGTAGCCATGGTAACGATGGCAAAATATAGAGATGTCGTATACCTCCTCCAAAGATCAATCTCCCTGAAATGGGAATAACTATAGTCTCCCAACGTTAAACTGCCAATCCATGTGTAACCTTCTTCACGTTCAGGAATCGTTGTGGCTAAATAATAAAATATGCAAGCTGCTGTATGTGTGCAGTAGAGTTCAACTGTAAGAAGTTTTACAATCCTAGTAAAAAGGTAGTTGATCCTTATATCCTTCTCCAATTTCTGGAGGAAAAAATGTATCTTACGTACTCGACACAACCTGATCCATAGCATGTATCTCACAGCTTCTTTCCTATGAGAAGCCTGCAAAAAAAAATTGTTTTCAGAACTATCAAAATTCTGGATTCTTCCACAATTTGTAAGCTAAAACAACCCAAGATATGGGGAATTGTTGCAGTATACCAGTACAAATTCTTAATTTTAACAGCATAATTATAATAAGAAAATAGCTTAAATTATAGTTTCAAAGTTTACATTGTATAAACAGAACTTTGACTTGATTATATACCTGAATTGAGACAAAAATTTCAGATTTCAGATATCTGGATACATATTTGAAGCTACCCTACAAATTTTACTGCTCATATATGCTTACAAGATAAGTGAGCGGATAGCATAAACGGATTAAATGCAAATTGTTCAGAAAGGTTTACATAGAAGATCATGTTCATTACTTGTTGAATTTTTAATTCCAAGCTGAAATGAGACTATGTAGCATAAAAAACTTTACAGCAGATGAAATTCTTAAGGAGATCAAGTTTGTATGGTGACTCGTGTGCTTGAGCTATGATTCGAAAGCCCAAGGACTCTATCAAATGACCTTGCTCATAGTGATTATAATTGAAATCCAAATAAACACAAACATGCCACTAGAAAGAAAGACATGTAGAAAAAAGACATGATTACATAAGAACATAAATGTTTTTTGTTGAGATTGATAATTGAACCTAAATAAAATACCTTATAAATAAGATCCCATGGCAAACAAGCCAGCAAATCCAAAACAAAAGTTGATTTCAAGTACCTATGAATAAGAAAAGAGAATGATATAAATCAATGAGCAACAACTTTCATTTTTTTTTATTTTTTTTTTTTTGGCTCAAAATTTCAAGACAAGAAAAAAGGGACCTGAAGGCGATAGCAGGACGTTGGTAGACCATACGGTAAGTTTGTTTATCTCTGTATCCGACAAAGAATTGAAGCACGATGTCCATAAGGAAAGCGACTTGACCAACAATGTCTAAGACGAACAAGTTCTCTGGAAGTCCCCTGAAGAACCCAAACTCCATCGGCGTAAAGAATGAAGAATAGATTGCCCATAATAGTATGATGTTATCCCATGCCTTATACCACCTGCATTAGCCACCATTGTATGACACTACAGTCAGTACTGTGTAATGTATATATATGGGCACCCCAAAACAATTTTTGTGCTTGGTTTTATCATAACAAAATAAAATCAAATCAAAATTTAACTTACAAAATTATGTAAAAAATTCTAACAAAATTATGTTGAACGTGTAACATGCAACTCTAAACTACATATAATATGAATCCAATTCAAATTAACATCTTAAAGGTTTCATGATTTCCTCACATGAAAGTTTTAGAACTAGTTTCCACAAAAGTTGCTTACCCTACTTTGTTGTACAAAATTTATGTACCAATTAATGTAGACGGAAATCCATCTTTTGTCTTGAGTATCCACCCTAAAAACTACATCATTAGGGTAGCTAGCTGACATCTACATACATAGCATTTGGTAAAAAAAAAATTCTAAAAAGATAGGCAAATTATAGTAGTTTAACAAGAGTTTCAACTCCTATAACCATTTTTATGAGCATTTCATACAATCCATAAACATTATTCGGGTTAATTATTCTAGCAATGTTTCTATTATTGCATTGGTTTGAAAAGTAACAATTAGTCGTATATTAACTCTTTTTTTAATTTTTTTTTCTTACCTCTAGAAATCATTATTTGCTGTGTTTTATCACCTTAATAAATACAGTAAAAGTTTTGCCAAATATAAAAATAAAAATTTGATTTAGTTATTAAAAGGTGTTCCTTTTAAAGAAATTGTGCCACGTGGCACTCTTCAACGTATATGCACCACATCACAATGCCACGTTATTTATCCAAAGTACATGCATACACCAGGTAAGCTTGCAACTTCATTTAACAAGATAAATAAATTATGGTTTGAGCTAGATTCGAAGCCATAACCTCCAACACATAAAGGTCGTACACTTACCATCTCAATCAACCTTTATTAGATTTTAACTTTCACATAATAAATATTATATATTTCTTTCATTTATTAAGTAAATTAGAGGTTATTTAAGTTATTTATTCTTCACAAGATTAGAAAATAAATACATATGAGGTAACAAAAAAAACCGTAATATCCGAGGCAACGCCCGGATTACACACTAGCTATACAAACAGTCAAACATAAATTATCAAATTAAAGAAGTACAAACTAGCAATTCGGGGCATCACCCGAGCCACGCACTAGTTATCAATTAATATAAGTGTAACACTTCAAAAAAAAATAAAAAATAAAAATTTAATTAAAAAAATTATAAAAAAAAAAAAAAACATAGAGGGATAGTAGATAGTGTGATTTACCATGTAAATCAAACATGCTAAGTAATAACTGTTACGAGTAAATTGTTTAAACTTGGATTTTTACGTCACAAGAAAATATTGTGGTAGGATTGGATTAAGATGGATTGATTTCAAATTTAACACGTACGATACCACAAAAGTAACTTTAAAAATTGTCAATGGACAATGGACAATGGACATCCATATCATATATGTGGTTGTGCACACCAGCGCATGCATAACGTAATTTAATTACGTGTTATAATTAACTATGATTTAAAATTTGCTTGTAAGTTTCCAATGTTTTAGCATTGCATTGAATATGGATATAGTGGATGACTAATAAACACAAAAGTTGAAGAAAGCTTTTTAAAGACTTTTATATAAATGGGTATACAATAAATATTATCTATTAACAGTTATGTCACTTTAAAATAATAAAAATTTATCCCATATAGATAAAAGTTACCCTTTATAAATAAATATAGCGCTTTTTTGGTGTGACTAGCCACACCCTGCAACAAGCTGACACACACCAAAATACTGATCGGGTAACTCTTAACCGATCGAATAACCCTACATCGAGTAATCCTTGATTGGTCGAGTAACCTCTGATCGAGTAAACCCTAACCGACTGAGTAACCCCCTTGACCGAGTAAAATCTGATAGAATAAACTCTAACTGAATAACCCCTGACCGAGTAATCCCGACCACACCGTATGCCTAGCCACATACTCCGATCCCTCTATTTTTTTAATTGTCCCATATCCTTGGCCACATAGTAATAGGCAAAAGAACAAAATAATATATTTGGAAAATGTGAGAGATAAATATGAATGGGGACGACTAGAAATAATGTGAGAGGGAGAAAATATTATAAAATGGTAGATGGGTTAAAAGGAAGAGAGAGCAATAGTATATTATGTGAGTGGGGTTTTCACTTTTAGTAATGGGGCACTTAAAAAAAAGGCCGTTTTAAAAAAGTGGAGCGCTTAAATAAACGGAGGGAGTATGAAAATTTGTGAAATAAAAGTTACTTATGTTATCAAATCTCAGTGTGTGTAATATTGTGAAAGTAAATACTAAAACAACAACCTTTGACATTATCACTAATCTTAAATTGTACATGTGTCATTCTCTCATTAAAAATTTTCACACTTAAATAAAAATGATAGCATCATAATTTTTTTTATAGGTTAAAGCTGTTTTTAATTATTTGACTGTTTTTACTCTGGATAAGTGTGTATACTAGTCTAATACTATTTTTATCTTTGATTAAGGGTCCGTTCCGATTTACTGAAAACAACTCAACTGAACTGAACTGATTGGAGCTGAACTAAACTAAACTTAATAGAGCTGAAATGAATTGTTTATGAGAGAAGGAAATTAGGAATTGAACTGAACTGAACTACACTACACTGATTGGAGCTGAGCTGAGCCGAACCGAGCTGAACTGAACTGAATTGAAATTAAGCTAAACAGAACAGGCCCTAAATGTATTTGGCATTTTTTTTTTCATAATACGAGTACTATTTTCTCCTAAAAACACACGCATTTTGCATATTTCCTAAAATATTTAATGATTGAATTGACTAACTACACATTTTTCCGTGGATTAAAAGTAATATAAAAATTGGTGGCTGGACAATTTTATTTTTTAGAAACTTTTTATCTCCTCCTATAGCTACACTATACATTTATAGCGAATTGTATGTTTTTATCTCCTCCTATAGCTACTCTATACATTTATATCCTATATTAACATAACTTGTTAATATCAAGGGTGTTTTGGTGAATTCTTAAGCAAATACCCCCTCTCTCTCTTCTATCACCACTGAACCACCTTCTACTGCCGCATGCACCACCACTAACACCATCATCCGACCATCATACGACCTTTAATCATCTACTACCACCACCAATCGACCACTACCACTACCAATTGACCACTTCCACCACCAATCGACCACTTCCACCATTGTTAGTACCACTAGACCACTATCACACCTCCGCGAGCACCACCCTTTCCCTAAGGGGTTAGTATGGGTCCACTTTATATATGTCTTACTAGAGTGTCTTTTATTTGGCCGGTTGAGACTCGTGATGGTGGTCGAATGGTTGACAAGGCCATGAGAGGGGAGGAGAGAGAAGGAATAGTGGCCATGGAAGGGGAGGAGAGACAAAATTGAGTGGCCATGGGAAGGGAAGCCATGGGAGTGGGGGAGACAGAAGTACTATTATTTATGAGAATGCCACTATATATTAACAAACAATGCTAATATAGGATATTAAAGGGGACAACCTCCTTTATTAGTTCTTCAATTTATTTATTTTTTTTAATGAAAGATAAACCAGTAAATTAATGCTAACATCTTAGAAATAAGTTTAAATTTTATTTAAATTACGAAGTATGTAGTATAATATATGATTATAATACTTCGTACTTAACATCACATATTTTGTTATAGCTCGATTATCTAATAAGATCACACGATTTAATATGTTTTTCTTAAATACGTATCACATACAAATAAACAAAAAAAATTGTTATTTAAATTATGCTTTACACGGGACTAACCTACTTCTTTGTAAACTTTTACTCTGTCGTCTCTGTATTTAAATTATTTGATTATCGGTAGTCATAAACGGAGTATAGGAGTGCATCTTGTGTCACACCTTTTTGTTTTTTCTTCAGTTGTGTCACACATATAAGAGAGCGAGTCAGGAACATTTGGTTCTGATCTAAGTTGATTCACTACTGGATTTCCTGATTTAGATCAAGTTTGATTAAAGTCATGTTGGCTTATTTTATGTTTTATTTCAAATAGATATCACTTATTTTTGTGACAAAATCAAATGTTACGTTAAAAAATGTCATTAAGATTCCAAATTAAGGAATAACATTGGCCCTGTTAGATAGAGGTGTTAATACGGATGATCGGATCGGGTCTGATGAGGTTGGAGCGGGTTGGGTTAATTTTTAAAGTTGAGTCATGCTAAATTATCATGTTCATGCGAGTCCAAATCTAAATCGGATATTTTCCGGATTGATTTTGAATCGAGTCGGGTCGGGTGTACTTTTGATACCTCTACTGTTAGATACCAGATTGTAAATGTAAGGAATCTATAAAGGGGAACGTAGACAATCAAAGAGAAGCAACCTTTAAACGAAAACAATCAAACGATCGTCGGTCTTCCAATCTAGAGGCCGTTTGGTCGCAACGCATCTTACTAAATAAGCACATTTTTGTACTAAAATCAAATATTTTTGGTATCAAAAAAAAAATTATCAAAAAAAGTCCATTGGAAAGCCTAAATTCTAGTTAGTATGAAATTTTATTTTGGTACAAAAATGTGCTTATTTGATACTCCCTCCATCCCCTATTACAAAGTTTTTTTTGATTTTTGCACGGGAATTAAGAAAGTTATAAATTCTTTAAAACTAATGATTAAAAGTACATAGGTACATGTGGGGTGTTAGAGAGAGATAGAGAGAAAGAAAAAGTAGTTGGGAATAATTAAAGAGATAGAGAGAGAAAGTGTTAGACATTGATGTTAAAAGTGCAAAAAAGTAAAGGGAAAATGACAACTCATCAAAAAGAGGGTAATAATGTAAAAAAATACAACTTTAAATAGAAAGAGGAATTGTATTTTGGTTTACCTTAAAAGGAAATGAGGCTTTGTATTAGAAGACGGATGGAGTACTTTTAAATTTGTAAATCTATCACAGTTACCGCTTAAGACCTTCCCTAACTTTAATTCACATAAAACAGGGTTTATATTAGAGGACGGAAGGAGTACTTTTATAAATTTGTAAATCTATCACAATTATCGCTTAAGAACTTCCCTAATTTTAATTCACATAAAACCCAAGTAAATTTATCTGTGTAATTTTCAATCACTTGTTTAATGGGGTACCTAAATAAATTTCCGCACTCTATTTGCTGGTTGAACACTACGCTCACTTAGTAATTTCAAAACGATATTCCTACGAGTACCATTTAAAAAGTTTGAAATTACTCTGTTTAATAGTGTTTGACCCTTTCAAAATGTTTATTTATAAATTTGCCCTCATTATTATCACCTTTTTCTTGAACTCTTAAAAATAATGAGCGAACATTTATACTCTTAAAAATATTTATTTACACATTTCCTTTTTAATGCTGCCAACAACTAGATTTCTGACATAAGGGCAAACCAATAAAACATCCCAAATATAAATAGTTATGATGCGCGTATCACACACGTTTCCCGGGATAATTATAGTAGGAAAAAATTGCACAACAAACTTCATTATAATTACAACTAAATACTGATTTGATCCCACCTTTGAATAGTGTTCATAATTATTATATTCTTATAAAGAATACTTTTTCTTTGAATTATAATTTAAAAAATTATTATAAATAATATAACATTTGAACGGTTAAAATTTTTAAATAAGACAGCATTTTGGTTATTCCTTAATATTACAAGTTTTTGGGGTCTAAATTTTAAACAGGTCAAAAAAAAACTTGTAAGTCTGTTTAACAAGTAAACAGGTTACTTGTGATATGTGTCGACGTATAATTGGTCTACATAGTTAATTCGGTTTTTAAAAAAAAAAAATTGAAAAAAGATTATAAAAGTAAAATAAAAAACCCTCCTCCCATATCTCGCCAACTATTAGTTTTTGAGTAGCTTTTGGATAACTTTTAGTGATTTGACCAAGTTAAACCACTATTTAATGAGCGGCGTTTGGTAAAGTAGAGTGGTAGAGGTAACTTTTAAGTAGTTATTGATATTTTTAATCTATACTTTGAGAAAATACAAGTTTATCTTCATAATAAACAAAAAAGTGGTTATAGAGTGGCATTTTTGTAAATAAGTTAACAACTTTTATTAAATGCGGGTCCCACAAATGTTGATTTATTTACAAAAAAGCTATCCTAATTGGGTTGCTTTGTTAATTTATTTACGAAAATGTCACTAGTTAAACGATTTTTGTTTATCACGAAGATAAACTGGGGTTCCCTCCTATACTTTTAGGGGGTAAATATATTATATGCAACATCAGCTAGTCAATAGCTACTTACCGAACACTCATAATAAGTTGATTATCTATCTTCAAAGCTAACAGCTTGTTAACAGCTATAAATTAATTGCACAGTTATTAGCTACTACCACAACTAACAGCTACCTCCACAACCATGGCCATGTTCGGCATAATGTAGCTATAGAGGTAGCTGTTAGCTACGGGAGTAATTGTTTTTAATTGTCAACAACTGTTAGCTATAAACATAAATAATTAAGTCTGAGTGTTTAGTATAGTAACGGTTGACTACTTGTTACCTTTAAATATATAGGGAAAAAAACCCTACAATTACCTCTAACTTTCAAAGAGCGTATACGACACTAGCTTTTGAATAGCTTTTAGGTAGTTTTTAGTGGTTTGACTTATTCAAACCATTACTTAGTAAAAAAATATGAGTGTTTGGCAATGTATTGTGGGAGTAGAGTATATTAGTTTGAGTAGCTTTTGTGAAAAGTTAATATTATTAGCTTTTGTGAAATTAGGTAGTTGTTGGAATTTTTCTTCTATGTTTTCATAATTTTTACCGCTAATAGCGAGTCAACATCTACTTTACCAAACACTCATACTTAGTTATTTATTTTCATATCTAACAACTACTATCACAACTAACAACTACCTCTACAGTTATATTTTGTCGAACACGCTCAAAAGCTACTAATATTAACTTTTGATAAAAGCTACACCCACCACTAAAAGTTACCTCCGCCACTATATTGCCAAACACTTAAATTTTTTATTAAGTAGTGACTAGACTTGGTCAAACCGCTATTAAAAAGTTACTCTAAAGCTGTTGCCGAACACGCCCTCAATAAAAAAAAATATTAAAAAATAAAAACAAAAAAAGAAAACTAATCATTTGGTTTCTGAAATTTTAACTCACTATTCATGTGGTTAAAATAAAATAAATTTGTTATATATTATGATTTATAAGTAGCTTATAAAGTAGCTTATTTATAAAATAAATTTGTTATATATTCTGATTTATTTATTCACCTCATTGTAAATATTTTAAATATCAACTTTTTATAATTTTCATTTATCTATAGTCCAAAATATTAGTGATCAAATAAACGCAGAGAAGACTACACAAATACAAAGTAAGACCCTGTTCACTTCACCTTACAAAAATAGTTTTAAGTAAAAATAATTTTAGTTCAGTAAAAATAATTTCAATTCAGCAAAAATAAGTTCAGTTCAGTAAAAATCAGTAACCTTAAAAAAGAAATATAACTGAAAATCAGTAAAAAATAATTTAAGTTCAACAAAAATAATTTCAGTTTAGTAAAAATAATTTAATTTCAGCAAAAATAATTTCAGTTCAGTAAAAATAATTTAAGTTCAGCAAAAATAATTTCAGTTCAGTAAAATTAATTTCAGTTCAGCAAAAATAATTTCAGTTCAGTAAAATTAATTTCGATTCAGTAAAATAGTTTAAGTTCAGAATGGACCCTAAGTCAAATTTTGAATAAAAAACATATTACTACGATAGCAAATCAAAAAAATGAACAAATAATTAAAATTAGAAACATTATATGAGGCTGGCCGTAGTTACACCAATTTTATCTAAAAAATCAATCATGATTTTTTATTTATTTTTATTTTTTTGACGAAAATGAATCAATCATTAGTTACACTATCTCTTTATTTTCCCTATTTGATTTGATTTTTTTTTTTTTATTTATTTTTTTTTTTTACGAAAATGAATCAATCATTAGTTACACTATCTCTTTATCTTCCCTATTTAACGTACGGATAAAAAACAAATCGAATAACAATATGCTAAAAATAAATCAAAAAACAGTGAAAACAAAATGGAGAATGTGATACTCTACCTGTTGTGCTCTGGATGAATAACAAGACCATGGTAAAGATCCTTAACACCAACAAAGAACCCTTCTCTTGTAAACTGCCTTTGACTCGACTCGTGGCTAAACTCCGTCACTAGCAAGTTGAACCGGCTTCCTACCGATGCGTACAGCCGTTCTCGCGGCCGCTCCACCATGAAATCCTCCTCTCGATTCGACGACGAAGACGACGTTGATCCTTCCATTCTTTCTTCTCTACCTCTAGTCATCATTATCCTTGCTATTTGTTTGGGTTTCATCGTAACTATATTAATTCGCGAATATTTTGTCAAATTCTTTCTAATTTAAGCCTTAAACGTAGAAAAAAAACATAATAACAAGTATATCTTTCTAGCAAGAAATAATTAAACTGACACAAAACTTGGTATGACTATTCTATTAATGAATTAATTTTTAAGAAAAAATAGAATGTCTTTAGAGTAAGAAATGATGAATAATCTGACCTTAGATGTAACTTTTCGGAAACGAAAGCGTGGAAAGAGAGACAATATATATCACGGGGATTCTAACGAATTTTGACGGTGAAAAAGTGTAACGAACTTGATCTTTTGTTTATGTAATCGACCCCACCTTCTGCGATTAAGGATTTGACATTGTTGTTGTTATGGTATAACTGGATTGTAATCGTACACTATTTTAAAGTTGAGTGATGATTTGGTTTATTTCGAGGGTTTTAGTGTAGAAATGATTTGAAATGAAGAGGGAGGTTAAGAAAGAAAGAGAGAGCTTATGTAGAGTTGGGTAATATAAATGGGTTTATAAATTAAAACGCAATTTGGCAATATGTACATATGTAGCTGTGTTTATCACTTTCCACTAGTTGGTTGATGATAATTAGCACTTTGCCCATAGTATGTGGTTTTAGTTTAATTTCTAGTTGAATTAATTAACTAGGATTATCTAAATCAATGTGAGCCCTACCATTAGATTGATCAACAAATAGATGTGTTATTTCCTAGTCATTATTCTTAAATCTTATGTTATGTGTAATGTTGAATAGGGCCGGGTGTATGTAAGGAGATTGGATAAAGTTTAACGTCTAATTAACTTTTACAATTTAATGGATTTTTTTTTTTTCTTTTTTTTTTTTTTAAGGTAAGGACTAACAAAGTGTTGGCTCAATTGATAATACCTCAGAATCTAGAGGTAGGGCTGTACACCGGTCCAAAACCGGACCGGACCTGGACCGGACCTGTTAGGACCGGGACCTGAATCAGCCAATTCTGAGGACCGGGGACCGGACCTGATTCAGCAGGTCCGGGTCAGGTCCAGACCTGAGCAATCAGGTCCGGGTCAGGTCCAGACCTGAACAGACCTGTTTTGTGTGTTTTTTTTTTTGTTTTTTTTTAAAGAAAATAAATAACCTGTTGGACCTAATTATAGACCTGTTTACATAAAATCTTAAAATATCAATGACAAAAACTACATAAAATCTATAAGTCTCAAATATAACAAATAATTCATTAAATTACATAAAGTCTCTAAGTCTCAAATACTAGAAATACATAAATTATCCAAAGACAACTTGAATTTTGGCGAGTTGCTTTCCCTTTGATTGCGTGATTCACACTAATGAGTCAACGAAAACAACTTCATCGTCTCCATCGTTAGATACATTATGTTGCACCTCTAAATAAAAAAACATTATAGAATATATTAATGAATGATAACAATGAAATAATAAATTTGGTTAACAAAATTACAAGTACATAAAATTAATACTACCTTTCTCCATTTCTTGTAACTCTTTCAAATTTTCTTCCATATCCTCTTACTTTTTCTGTTCCATATGTATTCCCGCCCCGCTTTTAACTTCTTATCTGGAGGCAAAGTAGATTGCAATTCTTCCATATCCTTTTCAAAAAGTGGCTGTGACATTTCTTAAGAAAAAGCAGCAGATCTTTTGGATTGAGAGCTCTCCATCTTCAATATAATTATACACAATCTTCAATATAATTATACACAATATAAGTAATTTTTAAGTAACAATTATAAACACATAACATTTTATAAAAAAATGTGAGAACAACTTACATTGCAAGAGTAAGAATCCGTGGTTCTTGTTGATCCTAAACATATAAAACGATAGAATTCAATTACAATTCAAATTGAATTCACAAAATAAACAGAATACATACAAATATACAATACACCAACAAGGCAGCAAATTCTACAATATGAACTAAATTCGAAAGAAACAGATTTTAAACAGATTTATCAATCTACTTTAAACAGATTTATCAATCTTTTCTGATTTATCAATCTACTCCCAGCAAATTCACGGAATAAACAGATTTTAAACACACAAATCGAAAGAAACCAAAATTCAACATGCATTCGAAACAAATGAACTAAAATAATTAAAAAACAGTTACTTAAAATAAATAAAAAAACCTCAAAAAAAATCATGAATTCGAAAAAAATGAACTAAAAAACAGAACTTGCAAACATCAAACAATCATAATAAGCAATTGAAATACAAAATACCCAATTCAAATATAATTAGATTTAATTTTAAAAAAAAAAAGAACTTACAGGATACCAAAATTCAACATGCATTCGAAACAAATGAACTAAAATAATTCAAAAACAGTTACTTAAAATAAATAAAAAAACCTCAAAAAAAATCATGAATTCGAAAAAAATGAACTAAAAAACAGAACTTGCAAACATCAAACAATCATAATAAGCAATTGAAATACAAAATACCCAATTCAAATATAATTAGATTTAATTTAAAAAAAAAAAGAACTTACAGGATACCAAAATTCAACATGCATTCGAAACAAATGAACTAAAATAATTCAAAAACAGTTACTTAAAATAAATAAAAAAAAACCTCAAAAAAAAATCATGAATTCGAAAAAAATGAACTAAAAAACAGAACTTGCAAACATCAAACAATCATAATAAGCAATTGAAATACAAAATACCCAATTCAAATATAATTAGATTTAATTTAAAAAAAAAAAAGAACTTACAGGATACCAAAATTCAACATGCATTCGAAACAAATGAACTAAAATAATTCAAAAACAGTTACTTAAAATAAATAAAAAAAAACCTCAAAAAAAATCATGAATTCGAAAAAAAATTAACTAAAAAACAGAACTTACAAACATGCAAACATCAAACAATCATTATAAGCAATTGAAATACAAAATACCCAATTCAAATATAATTAGATTTAATTAAAAAAAAAAAAGAACTTACAGTGAGATGCAGATGCAGGGTGTAGTCGTCGACTCGTCGTTGCAGGATGTACAGCGTGTAGTCACTGCTGGTCTGGACGTCTGGTGGGCGGTGGTCTGGAGGGAGTGGGTGTTGCCGTGTTTGCTTGTCGGCTGAGAGAGAGAGAGAGAGAGAGAGAGAGAGAGAGAGAGAGAGAGAAGTGAGTTAGGGTTAGTGTGTTAACAAAAATGAAACGGATTCTTTTGAAATTTGGGATTTTTTTTTTTTTTTTTTTTTTTTTTTTTTTTTTATAAAAAACGCATTTTTAACGGGTTTCAGGTCCAGACCTGAAAACCCCGGGTTTGGACCTGATCCGGACCGGGACCGGAAACCTTGATTTTCAAGGACCGGGACCGGACCTGAATCTACAGGTCCGGGTCAGGTCCGGTCCCAACAGGTCCGGGTCAGGTCGGTTTTCAGGTCCGGTCCTGTTCATGTACACCCCTATCTAGAGGTATGAGATTCCAATCTTAAGCTACCAAGTGGGGATACGTACTTGGGGGTAAGGATTCCCTTACCCTTCCTTCCACTCCCAAGTGCTTTGCCTGTAAATATTAGAACGAAAAACCGTGAAGGTTGAAGTCTGGTTTGGATCCTCCTTTCTAATAAAAAAATAAAGATTTTGTGAAATATGGGTTGATCTTGTTGTTTAAAGGTTATTTGGAACTTGCAAACATTCATCTAAATTCTCAATATAAAAACTAAATGATTCTGTATTAATGGCATCGCTTCTAATATGCTATCTTGAATAGCAATTTTAGATGTATTTGTGCTCTTCTTGACATAACCATATTGATGTATTGTCGTTGAGATGATGGCACTTCTTGATTAGCAAATTTGCAAGACAAAATTTTCAAATCTGCAATGCTAATACTAAAACACTCAATTCCACATGTCTACAAGACAAATCTTCCAAATTAGTTTCCCTACACACATGAAAAATAAACAAACAAACAAAATTATAATTTCCACTATGGCAAACATATGGGAACCGACTAAATCAAACTTACTATTATGTCAGAATTTAAGAAGATTAGGTCCCTCAAATAATAAAAATAAAAATTAAGAAAAGATAGGTAAGCGGGAGCTGAGGCATCAGGGAAAAGGTGAATATTTTTTTGGAAAAGGGTATGTTCTGTTCACCTTATTTTCACTTAGGTGTAATAAGTTTAACTATGTTTAGTTAAGTTCAAATAAGTTCAGTTTAGGAGAAAAAGTTTTGATAAGGGTTATTCGGGTATAAATTACAACTAAAATAAGTTTAAATAATTTCAGGTAAGTTCAGATTAGATCAGATAAGTTTTGATAAGTGAAATAAGGTTTTAAATGATGGAATTCACCAAAAAAAAAATAGTAGTTAAAATATTAAGAACTTTTAAAAACAAATAAAATGGAAACTGTTAAGGTGATTCAGAATCAAAGGTAATAATATGATTCAATGTAACAGGATTAAGCAAGTTTTGATTGAATTTAGTTTACCACATTTTTTTTAGGATTAATAATACTGTTTTTTAATCCCAACTTTCATCAATTTATTTTTATTAATCCCAACTTTGGATTATTCCTCAATAATCCCTACTTTAAAGTGATCTATCTTTCTTCATACCCAAATCGGTCAACAAAAATCAATGACCTAATTTTCTAGGTCACTTGACATGTGTCAAGCTGTAAGTGGTCTAAAAAATTAAAGAAATTAAAGAAAAAATCGATTAACAAAAAAAGAAAAAAAAAATCAAAACTAGCCACCACTAGCCCACAACCACTAGCGGTGACCCCTTCCTCCACACCCAACCCTGAACCACTGCCTCCCTAGCCCCAACCCCCAAAACCTCCCCAGAAACCACACTAAACCCGCGAAATCGGCCCCCTCTACCTCCCCTCACCGCCTAAACCAGCCATAGCCAAACCCTTGCGTCGAAACCGCCACCCATAAAACCCGAAACCACCCATAACCAAACCCCACATCCCTGAAACCGTCCCCATTATCCCCCCCCACCCCCGAAACCACCTGTAAACCCTCGAAATCACCTCCCCCACCCCCGAAACCACCTAAAAAATGCAGCCCACTCCCTTTCTCTCTCCTCTCATTGTCGGATAACGTAATCAACGGCAGTGATGAGAGGGTATCCGGTGCAAGGAGGGTTTTCGGCAGGTCGAAAAACTGGGGTTGGGGGGTCATAGAGGGTAACGGGTGTAGGTCTTGGCGGTTGAGGAAGTGCAGCACCAGCCACCCAACGCTGGTGGTCTTTGGTTTTTTTTTTCCTTGTTTTTTGTTTTTTTAATTTAAATTAATATTTTTTTTATATTTTTGAACCAATTAGAGTGCAACACGTGCCATATAATTTGTTTTAAAAAAAATTGACTCTTTCTTCAGGTAACCAGTAAACCGGATTGAAGAAAGGAAACGCAGGTGAAAGTTGGGATTATTGCAG
The DNA here is from genome assembly GCF_001683475.1 of Chenopodium quinoa. Classification (NCBI taxonomy): domain Eukaryota; kingdom Viridiplantae; phylum Streptophyta; class Magnoliopsida; order Caryophyllales; family Amaranthaceae; genus Chenopodium; species Chenopodium quinoa. The sequence goes on along the minus strand of NW_018742552.1, from coordinate 35,858 downwards.
AATAATCAAAAATTGGGTTTATCCAAAATAAATTGGTGAAAGTTGGGATTAAAAAACAATATTGATCTTTTTTTTTTTATCCAAAAAAATAAAAATAAAAATAAAAATCACTCCCATCTCAAAAATCCACTTACCAGCAATCCGAGGACCGGGTCCATACATACATTAAAAATAAAGCAATGTTTCAATGGTTGCCTCGCTCACTAATTTATGTTTTTGCTCATTTGCTTAGTTGAAGTTCTTTTTGAGCAAATTAGTAAAATAACCAAATAACATTTTTGTCTCTACCACGCAAGTAGAATAACTATATTGTCGTTAACATGTATGGTGACCGAAATGGAGTACAGTAATTATGTGAATACTGTTAAACTTTAAGACAACACATAACGGACATGGACAATCCAAACAAAGAGGAGATCGAGTTAGTCTACAAACAAGAATCAAGGAGGTTTCATACTAAAATGCGGATCAATTTGACCCAGATTAGCAGGCAATATCCGTTAAATGCAGGGAATTTTAAGTGCCCCAAAGTCGTGCCTCTATTGAAAATTGATCTAATGTGATGAAATCCTTCCTAAGATACCAAGAACTACTTGTTTATTGATTGATTAAGTTAATAAACAAAATTTGAAGGTGGTATATAAGAGTATTATAAAATTATCGGTTTTTTCGCCATATACCTCTGATTTTTTATTTATTCACCATGTACCCTTGAAAATTTTCAAATTCACCATATATCCCTGAATTGTTACAAAAATTCACCATTTACCTCTAATGATGACAAAATGAGTAAAATTTGGTTAATTATGCATCGAAACCATCTTTAAATCACTCTCTCCCCCATCCCCGAAACCACTCATCTCCTTTTTTCAATCCCCGAAACCACTCCAAATCTTCATAACCATATTTGTACAATTGATTTTAAGAATGAGAAAAGGAAATTTAGGGTGGGTTTGGGGGCTGGAATAAGGAATGTGGGTGGTTTCGGGGGTAGAGAAATGTATTTAGCGTGGTTTCAGGTCCTAATTAACCCTAATAATGACTGATGAAAATAACAATCAATAGTTATCAAGGGTATATGATGTATTTTTGTGAAACCTAGGGGGTATATAATAAATTTAAGAAAGTCCAGGGGTTTATGGTGAATAAACAAAAAACTCAGAAATACATGGTGAAAAAACCGTAATACACAATTTATTATTCTATAGTAAATCAGAGTTTTTTTTTTTTTTTTCAAGGAATTTTCCATCGTAAACTCAACCTTTTTTTTTGAAGTATTAATTTGTTTAGGAAATTCATTATATCTATTTATTATTATAATTCTTTTGAAGACTATTATTATAATTGATTACTATTGTTTTATACTTCATATTTTCCTAGAAACTTCTATAATTCAATTATTAATCATTTACGAGATCGGGCATGACTCGGGTATTATACTCCCTCCGTCCCTTAATTAGATGCCTATTTCTAAAATTACACGGGAATTAAGGAACTTGGAGAATCCTTAAAACCCATGATTGGGAAATATAAAGGAAATAAAAAGACATTTACTGTTGTCTTTGAATAAAACAAAATAGAATGAAATTAAATTAAATGCTTACACATGTCAACAATCCTTTAAGAAAAAAAGGACCAATGACATTTGTTTATGAAAAATAAAGGGACCAATTAAATTCATTTAATATGCTGCACATGGATTGCAATTATTCAAATGGGGAATGAGGAGGAGAGAGAATAAAATGTTTCTGTGCAACCATGAGGAAGTAGTAATGTATGAGCAAATACATAACAATACTAAAATATAATAAAAGTACATAGAAGAGAGATAAAAAAAAAAGTGTTGTGGGTCCCATTACATGTAAAAAGAGGGAAAATAGTAATGAGACCACACTTTGACTTGTACAATTAGAAGCTTATAAAAATACCATTGGAATTTTTATTCAAGTACTACTGAAAGTATATATAGTACCACTGAAAGCATTTATAATATCACTGAATATACAATGGTACTATTTGACTACTCAATGAGGATCACACTTTATTTGTACCATTAGAAGCTTATAAAATACCACTGAGAGTGTATTTCGCACCACTACAAGTATATATAATATCACTGAATACATACAATGATACTATTTGATCACCCAATGATACCACGTGAAATTTTGTGCAATTTAAAGTGAAATGATTGCACTGTCTCTCGTTATGTATTTGTAAATGCCTCACTAACTCTCTTTGGAATGCCTCGTGCAACCATTAAATGCCAAAAGCAAAAGTAAATAAAGTAGTGACACATCACACTGATGATTTGGGGACATTTTGGGGAATAAATTTGGAGAATAAGAATAATTTGGTAAAAATATCACTTACTAAAAAAGGAAATAGACATCTAATTTTGAAACTCTTAAAAAAGAAACTAGACATCCAATTAAGGAACGGAGGGAGTAATCTATATTATCATATTTTCTTTGTATTTCACTAAGTTAACTCCAACTAAGCAGTTGCAATCTAACCAATAACTCTTGATGAGAAAGTGCAAATGTTAGGTATGTAGCTCTCTCCTTTTCATTTCGTGAATTATGCTGGTTTTATACACTCTGCTTACTTGACGTGCATTGGTTCTTTCTTTTATATTACAATTACAATTTATGAACCCATTCGTGCAAATATTGTGGAGCATATTCCAAAAGTAGGAAGCCCATGAACCAATATAACTGAAAAAAAATATATTAGTTCATAAACATATACGAGTATATTCTATAATAACCTATGATATGCATGTCATATGATAATTTGTAATTTTATTGGAGCTAATAAGGTAGTTAACGTGCGTAATGCGCGCATCATAACTAGTTATGTATTAGGAGTTGTTGTTTCGGTTTAGTCTTATGTTACAAATAGTTGTTGACAAATAAATATTTTTAGGGGCAAAAATGTCCGCACAATATTTTTAAATATTAAAAAAATGGCAATTTCATGAAATGTCACTGAGCACTTAAAAAATACACCAAATGCCATCGCGTTTTTCAAAATTCACCAAACGCCACTGAGGTTTAGTACAATATCACCATATGCCATTTCCGTTAGTTGACCGTCAGTGCCCGTTAGTTGACCCTACCACTTGCCACGTTTCACCTTCTGATTGGTCCGTTTTAAAAAAAAAAAAAATTAAACAAAAATTAAAAAAAAAACCAAAAAAAATTCAAAAAAAATAATAAAAAATAACAAAAATAACAAAAAAAATTAAAAAAAGGGGAACTCAGAGGTGGCCAGCCACCACGTCCTCCCTGTCGTCGAGCCCCCTGCCCACCCCAAAACCTTAGCCGCCACCACCCCCTACCGCCGGGGCTAGCACCGGGAGGCGCGTCGGCCACCAGCGACCCCTCCCCTATCCCGCCGCAATCCCCTAACCTGCGAAACCCAACCCCCCTTCCTCCACCACCCCGAAACCCCACCCCCCTTCCTCTCCCTCTCTGATTTCCAGCCACCCTACCCAAAACCCATCCCCTTCCCATCGGTTTTCGATTCCGGCCACCCCACCCAAAACCCCCTTCCCCATCCCTTTTCGATTCACCTTTACCAACCTTATTCAATCCAAGTAAAAATAGCTTGTGTTCATCTTCAGTCCATGGAACTCCTAATCAATCACAATCACAATCAATCGATTTTTCAATCAACAAAAAATCCTAAATTAATCAATAAAACAAACAAAAAACAACTTCAATATGCGACGCTGACTATCTCTCTCATACCTCTCGTTTCCGTTCACGACTAACACCACCAGCATCACACGCATTATTCATAACAACTGCATCATCGGCAGAAGCATAACCACCACCAGTAGCAAGAGGAGGAGCGACGTCGTTTGAAGAAGAAGAATCAAGGCGATGTTCATACCGAGAGAGATTATTCAACGAAACACTCTTCCTCAAGGAATCAGCGACAACACGAACACCGAAAAGCATGATCTCGCCAGCAGTTGAATCCGCTTCCTTGGCCAACTCCGATGAAAAAGTCGTGGGTGGGGTGGTCGATTTTGAGGGTGAGGGTTGTGTGGGTGGGGAGGCCGGAAATCGGAAAGGGGGGGGGGGGGGGGGAGGGGGAGGGAAGGGGTTTTGGGTGGTGGCTGGGGTTTGGGTTTTTTTTTTTTTTTTTTTATTTTTTTAAAATATTTTTGGTTTTTTTTAATTTTTGTTTAATTTTTTTTTAAAAACGGACCAATCAGAAGGTGACACGTGGCAAGTGGTGGGGTCAACTAACGGTCAATTAACGGGTACTGGCGGTCAACTGACGGGAATGGCATATGGTGATATTGTACTAAACCTCGGTGGCATTTGGTAATTCTGAAAACGCGATGGCATTTGGTAAATTTTTTAAGTACTCAGTGGCATTTCATGAAATTGCCGTTAAAAAAAGATATGTAATTAACATTAATAAGGGCAAATAAGTAAATAAACTTTTTAAAGGTTATTATCATCCAAATACTATTTATTAGGGTTATCTCTATACGTATTTTATATTTTAACAAACTCCCGAATTTAAAGGGGCCGTTTGGTTGGGGGTATTCAACAAAGGGAATGGGAATCGACGGGAATCATTCCCTTTGTTGTTGTTTGTTAGGCCATTTTTCCAATTCCCTTTACCCCCTTCATTCCCCCAAATTCCTCTAAGTTCATTCCTCACCCCCAAGGTATTTCCATTCCAATCCTTGCCACCACACCACCATACCACCACCCTCCTACCTACCCATATCACCGGAAACCGCACCACTGCCTACCCTTCGCCGCACCTCTTCCACCCCTCGTCGGCCATCCCCTCAACTCCCCCACCCCTCGCCGGCCATCCCCTCAACTCCCTCGAAAATCGCCGGTCATCCCTTCAACTCCCTTGAAAAAATTCCCTAATCCCGGCCATCCCCACGTCGTACCAGTCACCGCCCCTCCCTAACCCTTCACCGGAACTCGCCGCCCCTCCTTAACCCTTCGCCGCCCCCTGAAACTACCTTCCCTCCCCGAAAAACCTTCCCCACACCCACGCATAACCCTAGAAAACCCTTATGCGTGGTGTGGGGAAGATATTCTAGGGAGGGAAGGTAGTTTCGGGGGGCGGCAAAGGGTTAGGGAGGGGTGGCGAGTTCCGGCGACGGGTTAGGGAAGGGCGGTGACTAGTGCGACGGGAATGGGGTGGCTGGAAAAGTGGGAAAGTGAAGAAAGAGGGGTGTGTGGGTTGGTGTGGTGGTGGTGGTGGTGATTCCCATTGTTTTTTTTACACCAAACAACATATTACATGTGAGGGATTTTCAGTCCATTCCATTTCATTCCCTTTGTTCGTTCCATCCCGTTTACTCCGTACAAACCAAACGACCCCTAAGTATGATATGAAAAAAAGGGTTTTTCTATATAGTAATCTTGTTAATTTCACTTTTCTACGTTGTGCCTCAACATATATTACTTTCCACACTGTAACCCCAATATATACATTTTGTTTTCATACGGTAACCTTGCCGTTTTCCCGTCATTAAAAAATTACTTGAGTGGGGCCTACTCTCCATTTATTAATATTTTTTATTGATTTGCGCGTTGGAAAACCTTCCGTTAAAGGTTTGGGGGCTATTTTATTCCTTAAATGCCTCGTTTTGCTTATTAATAAATGTCTCGATTTACGTGTTCATGTTTTAATACGCAAAACGAGGCATTTACGTAACTTTTTGTGAAATCTGAGTTCAATTTGGTTCCATAAGGCCCAAAATAGCCCCCAAAACGTTTAACGGAATATTTTTCAACGCGCAAATCTATAAAAAAATATTAATAAATGGAGAGTGGGCCCCATTAACGGAATTTTTTAACGGCGAGATAACGGCAAGGTTACCGTATGGAACAAAATGTATATTGGGGTTACAGTGTGAAAAGTGACATATGTTGGGATACAATGTAGAAAAACGAAATAAACAAGGTTAATATATAGAAAAACCCTAAAAAAAAAAAGTATCTAATGAGTCTAGCATTACCCCTTTTTTAATTAACTCAACGCAATAGAAGGGCCAATTGAAGCTGACTCTAGCTGTTATTTGACCACAAGCTAAAGAGTATAAAACTACCAAAACTGGAATCCAGATTAAAAGCAATACTAGTACCTTTTTGGTTATACGTTCATCCTAGTTGACATTAATACTATAATTATAATTATTTAGAGGTTGCTTTAACTTTTGCATGGTTTCTAAATGAAGTGCATTAGTACGTGTCTTAAATTAACAAAGAGAGATTATTATTGACCATTTTCGGCTTAGTGGTTGAGTTGGCAGAACAGCTAGGCCATTCAGCTACTATAATTTTGGTGCTAATATATTAATTAATTAGATAAACAGTTTTGAACAAAAGGGAAAAATTGCTTTCTGACCCAATTTAGCATTAGGGGCAAATAGGGTAAAGAGGTAATTATATAAAAGCCAACAAACTTTGAAGAGCCTTGACCTAATAAAAAAATTTGCATTTTGTAGGATCAACCTTCCTCTCAAAGTGCATGCTTCATAAACCGATTTAGATTGACCAATGAGAAATTACGGCTCAATAAACCCTTTTCGTTAACTTTTTTTTTTTTTTTTTTGAATGAAGACCCTTTTTGTTACCGATTACTCAATTCGCTTCAGCCTTATTGATACTTTATTATTGATTATAATTCTCCATTGGCATATATAAATAAATTAAATTAAAAAAAAAAAAAGAAAACAAATAAATAAATTAGTGACTCCCAAGGTTGGGATGTGGAATTCACCCGCACTACTTATTCCCCAATTGGGATATTAGAAGTGGCTAATTATAAAATGGATAATTTAGAAGGAAAAATAGCTTTTGGCTATAATATAATACTACAATAATCGTCAATTTTGACTATAATCAACAACCAAATGCAAAATTTTGTATTGGATTATTGTAAAGACTAAAAAAAATTGAACTCAAAAACTACCTAACATGTTCCTTAAAAAAAAAACAAAAAAAAAAAAAAAAAATACATTACAAAATTAGTAATGTAATATGGAGAAAATTAACTTAGCTTGTGTAGTCTGGTTCGTAAGAATTCGTAAACAAATTCCAAACAACAAAGTATTTCCTCAAAGTTAATTTGACATTCTTAACTTTATGTGGTGATTTTGGTGGTGGTGGACATTGCATGGATAGTGGATAACTAGGGAGCGGGCGTTAATAAATCCAGTCATGTTAGATTGACGCCATAGTTTGTACACATACCTTGCCCCGATTCCTCTTGTAATATCATTATTAATATAAGGTAAAGTTATTTCCAACCAAGTCTTGCCAATTAGCCTATCCTTGATCATCAACCCGATTGCAGCATAATATATTTCAATGTTCACCATACATGACTTTTGGTTGTTTTTGTTCACCCTCATGCTAAAGGTGTGGTTCCAATTTGGGTTCAACCCACCTTTCTCGTCAATTCTTGTATACCGCTTCTTAGTTGGGTCAATCCACCATACGGCCTAGGTTCGAACCGGATGACCAAGGCTAAGCATAATGAGAGTTTTACGGATTGGCACGACTCTATGGTCAACTCAATATCGCATAATGATGACTCACTCTCTAAATTTGTTGTTGATGATCCTACCATCCTTCTCTTTTCTCTTGGATGTACTATATTATTTTATCATTCATTCATGTACATATATATACATAATATAAGCATGATCAATTATTTTAACTAAATTTCATTTTTTTTTGGCGTGAAAAAATAATCAATTTATCATATGTTCATCTTATCATTAAGTACTCTGTAATATCTGTTAAAAGAGATAAACTTTAGGCATATCTTAACTTGCTAATATTGTGATACGGATTGAAATAGGCTATGTCAGCTTAGAAAGATATGGATGAATTATTTCAATCTTATATACGTAGTATTGGTTTATTTGAAGTTATATGATTTATATTCATATAGTTGAAATTTATTAATTTATTTATTTGTTATTTTTTTTTTTTGAAGAAATTAATTCTAAATTCAGTCCAACTTATTAGCTTAGAAAGATATGGATGAATTATTTCAATCTTATATAATTTCTTTTGTGACAAGTTAAACGACGTCCTTATTTTACCAGGTAACGCCCATATTGAAATATGAATGGACAAACATACCCTCGCATGTATTCCATGTTCTAACTCAATCTAATATTCTCTCCTCCCAACAAACCACCGACCGAGGGCAAGATCATCGAACACATCGCCGGAACTAAAGTCGTTTTTTTTTATTTTGTGAAGGCCAAACGCCTAGTTTTTTCAAAACTCTAGGGGAGAAACGCCTAGAATTTTCAAAAGTCCCTAGGAGATTCGGAAATTCTAGACGTTTTATCTCGTAGAATTTTTCAGTTTTTTTGTTTTTTTGTTTTTATCATAACTTTTGATCTAAAACTTGGATTAAGACAATTAATATATCGTTGGAAAGCTATGGAAGTCTACTTTCCAACACAATTCAAATCAAGTTAATATTATTTCTAGATCTTAAGATATGATCGAAATAGTGTAAGGGTGTTGGTTTTGGACCAAACTTAGTATTGTAACCATATATTAAGATCTAAAAATGATATTGATCTGATTCTAATTGGGTTAGAAAATATACTTCTAGAGATTTCCAAAGATATATTATTTGTCTTAATTGGAGTTCTGAATCAAAAGTTATGATAAAAACAAAAAACGCAAAAACTGAAAAATTCTACGGGTGGAAACGCCTAGAATTTTCGAATCTCCCGGGACTTTTGAAATTTCTAGGCGTTCCTCCCCTAGAGTTTTGAAAAATTTAGGCGTTTGGCCTCCACAAAAAAAAAACGACTTTAATTCTGGCGATGTGTCCGATGACCTTGCCTTCGGTCGGTGGTGGTTTGTTGGGAGGAGAGAATGTACGATTGAGTTAGAGGCCAGGGAAGAAAAATATGGAGTACACGCGAGGCTATCTTTGTCCATTTATGTTTAAATGTGGGCGTTACCTGGTAAATAAGGGTGTCGTTTAACAATGATTTTTTTAATTTAAGAAACTAATTTGATGTAGCGTTTGAGGTAGCGGTTAGCGTTTTGACCAGCCAAAACACTACTAGAAAAAATTTGAGAGTGTTTAGCAAGTTAGCGATTTCAGTAGTGGTTAGCGATAGAGGTTGTGTTTAGGTAACTTTTCTCAAATGTTAAAAATAGTAGTGTTTAGAAGTAGCGGGTAACGTTTGACAAATTTTTATTACTTTTTAAATAATATTTATATGAATTTTTATATATTTTTGTGTTTGTAACCACTACTTTTGCCAAACACTCATACTATCAATCGTTACTTTGATAGCTAACCTTTACCACTACTAATTGACAGCTACACGTTACCTTAATAGATACCCGCTACTCGACCGCTAAAAGCTACCCGCTATCGCTACTTTTGCCAAACATGACCTAATAACATCTAATAAAATTAATCATAGGGTTGTTGATCAAGCCCCGCTTGTAGAGTGCCTAGCAACATACTACGTAATTAAAATATACTAATGTCTATGCATTAAAAAAAATATATATACACTTATGTCTAATGACTAATCCCGTATTGGGCTTGTGAGAAGAAATATACCGGCTGCCGCGGCCGCAAAAGGAGGATCACAAGGACCCACATCAACTCCTTCGCCTTCATCAAAAGGGTTGGCATTATTATATTATGGTAATCAAGATTACTCTTATGGAGACAAGTTGAGAAAAAAGCAAATGATGAAAGAGATGTTAATAAGAAGAGTGTTATCTCCGCCACCGAGACGGCTCACGTTACGGTGGCAGAACTTTCAGCCTACACCGAGCCACCTTTCGATGATGTCAACGGCCTCATAATATTAGAGAATTCTAGTTAGTTCATCATTCATAACATGGTGTAATTTTATTTTATTTTTCAGATTAGAGGTAGGAAACATTGTTTGTTTTACGGTGTATATAATATTGTATGAACTTTAAGTAAAGTAATGTCTTATAACATCTAGCAGGAATTTTTTGGTTAGCTATAAAATTTTCACTAGAAGTTCAGATTTTAACAGAATACTGCAAAATTTGCTGAAGCATATATACAGATCAAGGTCAAGGGAAAATCATACAATACCGACCTTGGTGCACCTAGTTGCGCCGCCGGCCCGGCCGTGGTCCGTGGATCAAGTACGTGCACTGGAATTATAGATGGATATTCAACTAAAATAACTCCAGGTTTGATCATAGATTATTACAGGATTAGTCATTAGACATTAGTATATATATTTTTTTGGATATTTTGGTTTTTAACACCACACAAAAGGTTAACACCCCCCAAAAAAAACTTTTATTTTAACACCACATAAAAATTTAAAAATTGGAAGTTAACACCAGTTAAAGTTATCTGTGACGGAAAACTGACGTGGGTCCCACAATTTGGTTTTAACTCCAATTTTCACAAGACATTCTCTCTGTTTTTTTTTCTCTCTCCTCTCTCTCTCCTTCATTCTCTCTGATCTCTTTCTCTCTCCTCTCTTTCTCCTTCATTCTTTCTAATCCTTTTCTCCTTCATTCTCTCTGATCTCTTTCTCCTTCATTCTCTCTTTCCAACAATGCCGGACGAATTAAACAGCGCAAAACTAGCAATTCAAAGGCCTGGAACTAGCAATTCGAAGGCCAAGAAACACACAATTCGAGGGTAAAGATCCGACTATGTTTGTAGATGAAGATTCGGCAATTTTAGGCTAGAATTCGACTAGTTTCGCTGCTCAAAGTCCGTCGAATTCGCACCCAGATCCCGGTGACTTTGCAGGCAAAAAACCGGCCAAGTTCCGGTAGTAAATCCGGTGATTTGGGCAGAAATCCGAGAGTTAGGGTTAGGGTCATTGAACGCCGGTGATTTGGGCATAAATCCGGTGATTTAGATGTTCTGATTTTTATTTTTTTCTTTTCCTTTTTTTTGAATTATTTTATCTCTGCTATTGCTGCCTTCGCCGGAAAGTGTCTGGTGGTGGTGGTGGTCCTAATGACTATGAGTACTGGGTATGATTTCTCTCTTTTTTGCACTCTAATTTTTTTATTTTATTCAATTTTTGGGGCAACAATTTGTTGATTGGTGGTGTTTCGGGGTTTTTTGATGTGTCCTGCAGGAGTGTTACGGTTCCAAGACTGAGCTGCAGGATGCCTGTACCTGCAAGATCACGAAGACTCCGGTTGGTAGGAGCTTCACCTCCGACGATCAAGTTAGTATACGTACAGGAGGAAAAGAGTATGGAATGGGCAAAATTCTTCTCGCTGATTGGGAGAATTCCGCAATTAATATTGCTCGGTAATAGTGTTTGTATTTATGAATGAATGCTCCATTAATGAGGTTTGCCCCACTATTTATAGTAGGGTAGACAAGTTCCCCATGGAGGGTACCAAGGACACGTGTCAGCAGGGGATTGGAGCCCTGTCGACTAATAGCGATGCGCCACGTGTAACCAGCCCATTGGGCCACGCGTCTAGGGTAATTTTTACCCTAAACATTTGCCCCTCACAGGTGCTGACGTGGATGTGCCACGTGGCACCTGTGAAGAACTCTCTCTCTCTTTTTTTTTTTTTTTTTGGATTCTGGCTGTTTGGGTGAAAAAGCGAGAGAAGCAGAAGGTGAAGAGTCGGGACTCTTCGCCTTCTGAGGAAGGGCCTATAAAATAGGCAAACCCCCTCCCCGAATCCTCATTTACAAACTTTGCGAATTTGATTTTTCGAGAGCAGCTGGTATTTGTGAGTATTTGAGAGATAAAACACAGCGTGATCATCCGGCTTTCAACCGTCTGAGGGGTTTGATAAAAAACGAAATTTGCATCTGCACTTCAGACAACACAGCCGGCTCAAGAGACGCCTGCGTCTTTGCAAGCAATCCCACAAAATTTCCAGCGATCAAGCGGTTTTCTCCTTCTCTCTTTTAGGTACCGCCTCTATTCTTTCAAGCTATTCCATGTATTTTCGCTTGAGTTTTTTGTTTACTTTCTCGCTTATTTGTCCCATAGTTAGATGGACCCTTTATACCCCCATCCGGAACATAATAATGAGACCAGCCGGTCTATTAGTACGGCTGAGTCTAGAACTGGAAACACCGACTGTAGCCTCTGGGATTTGCCTTGTTTATCTCCCAATCCGACCGTCTCCGTGTCTGTGCAGGACACAATGGCCAGAACCAAGAAGACGGCTGTGGATCCCAATTACAGAGGCGGCGGCTCTGACGAGTTGCCGCCTGATGAGAGGACCCCTAATGAGACAGCTGTGGGATCTCTTGGAGGCATTCCCAGCACGCCTAGTGATAGCATTCTAGGCTTTGATCAGGGAGGCGGTGAGGAAGCCGCCTCCGTAGAACGAAGAAATCATCCCAATAGGCTTCCTCCTCCACCTCCGGCTCTGCTCTCGGTCCTGTAGAGAGCAGCTCTAGCTATCTAACACCATTCGCTGATAGCGAGGAGGAGGAGAGACCCTCCTGGCAAGCTAAGGGTGATCCCTTGATGATCACCGTCTCTACAAAGGATAGGGCCATGATGCAGGACAATTTGGCCGATTTCGTCCTCAAACGGCCCCTTGGAATGGGATATAGAATGGTGGTCCCGCCTGCAAAGGAGACAATTGCTTGGGAGGATGACCAGCGCAATGCAGACGGCTGGTTTGGCTGATATGAGGCGGCATTCTTGGCGGCATTCTTGGCGGGGCTCCGCTTTCCCCTACACGACACAATAAAGGCCATACTAAGGGGGTATGGCCTGGGCATCTGGCAACTCACCCCAAACTCTTGGATGAATATTCTTGGGTACATCGCCGCCTGCGAAATGCAAGATTTGAACCCCGGATGGGAGGCGTTTGCCCACATGCACTACCTGAGTAGGAGCCCAGGCGGCTGGAGAGCCTGGTACACCCTGACCACCTACCCACAATACCTCATGACGCTTGACAAGCCGTCTAAGTGGTCAGACTGGAAGAGCCACTTCTACCTGGTCAAGGCTCCCACCAATGAGGAAAACAGAGAGTTCCGGACATACAACCGGAAACCGAACTTCTGGGGCAAAAATGTCGGTTGCCCCCAGTACCGGAGAGGGATAGGGAAGCAATCCTGGACTCCCAATTTTTCGAGCTCGTCCCTTCCACCCTCTCAACCGGAGAGTTAATAAGGGTGCCCAGAAACTGGGTGCCCAAACATGAGTTTTTAAGGGACGAGGCCTTTTTGTCCGTCTGCGAGCTCAGCAACATGTTCGAAAAACGTAGGTTAAACACCTCACCCGGCGTGTTTTATGCCGGATGTCTATTTTCTCTTATTACAATGCCTGCTTGTTATTGTATTGACCTTGACCGGACGTATTTGATTTGTGTTTTGCTGAAGAAGCAAAGAACTTGTTGCTAACAGCAAAAACGCCTGCTAGGAAGGCTTCAGACATCCGCAAGGATAATCTGGAGAAAAAACTTGCCGCTCAGGCGGCTAAGAAGGTTAGACCGCCTGACTTTTCCTTGGCTTGTTTGCTTTACTCCCGTTTTGCTCATTTCTTCACCTGACCGTTTGTGACTTCGTTTCAGGATGGGAGCAAAACTCCTCGCTCCTTGCAAAAACAGATTCGGCAAAGGCCGACTGTAGTGGAGCCTGCATCTAAGGTGCAGAAGACCACTTCCACCGCTCGGGCCACTACCGGCGGTAAAACAATAAAGACCCCAGGCTGGTCAACTGCTGAAACGGCCTCGAAAGAGGTCACATCAATAAGGACCGCAACCGGTCCATCTACTGACGGAGGCCAGAGAGGTTTCCAACAATAAGGTACAAATCCCTTCAGCCTCGCGCTGCTTGACCTGCCCATGCGGGTTAAGTCTTATTCTCAGTCTCAGCCGAGAGATTCTCCAATCAGCTGGCAATCTATAGGCGGAGCATATGCAGCTTTCTCATCGTCTGTTTCTGGTGTAGATAATTCCCCCCGCTGACCAGATGCAGCTCAGTATGCCTAGGCCATGCTGAAAGCCGTCCCCCGGGACGAGAAGGAGGCGATTCCTGGAATCAACACCTTTAATGCCGACCGTGTAATGGTCGAGCTAGCTGATGTAAGCTGAAAGTACCCACCCGACATTTTATTTGTAGTATGCGCATCCGGTAATTCTACTGACACTGGTGGTGTTTTTTTGCAGGCACTGCTGCGCGTGGAGGGGCTAAAAAAGGCCTACATCCGCAAACAAGAGGAGGTAAGGAGAGCCAAACGTTTTGCGGATGACACACATAACGTTGCTGAATATTCAATGATTGTGCATGACTTGGAAACTAAATCTATAATCATGCAACAGGCGGACCAGGTCAAGACCCTCCAGAAAACCCTCAATGAGTCCAAGACCAAATTGGATAATCTCAAGGTGGCGCTGGACAACGTCGAGTAGGAGCTCAAGGACCATGAGGAGCCCCTCAAACGATTAGATCAGGCGGAGAAGACCAGCTCCCGCCTACAAAAAGAGAATGACCGCCTGATCAAAGAGGCGGCTGCTGCACAGGGCAACTTCCAGGCCACCCTTGAAGAAGAACATAACCGGCTCATTGAGGAGAATGAGCAAGACTGAGAGAATAGAATGAAGAGGGCGTTCTCCATTATCCATCCGGGTACAGATTACAAGTCTGGGAGCTCGCCTACAAATATGCATATCTCGCCATTCTGGCTGAAGAGGGGGGTCAGCCGGTGCCTGAACCCTATGAGAAGTGGGTCGAGGCGGAGTTCAAGAGGATAGAGGCGGAAGCGGCTGCTAATGAGGAGGCATTTGAAGATGAAGTTGCTCCTGGCTCCGTCCCCACCGTTGACCTGTCACACCCAAAAGGGACTCAGGCTCCGGAGGACTGGGTGACTGTGCAGATAGAGTAGCAACAACCTCCCGGCCTGCGCGCCGTGCATTATCTTGTAATCGCGCCGGATGAGTTGGCTTACTCTGCCATTGTTTTTCACTTTGAATATCTGCCGGTTTTGTTGAATGATTTCTCCCTTCTTGCACTTTAAATTTTACTTTCAAGATTTTTCCAAGTACTATTGTCGTGCGAAACAGAGAGGGAGTGGGGTTGAGTATATTGCCCCCGGACAGGTGACTGGTAGAGCTGAGCTTAGCCAGGCGGCTATCCGTGTGCCCTCGGTTTAGGGACCGATGAAATTTAAACACATACAACCCGGGTGAGAATGCGGTTTTAAATACCATGTAGCTTTTATTCCGCTAGGTTGCCAGTTGCGTTTTTTCGTTAGGTGCTAAACGCTAGAATTGAGTTAGTATTAACATACTTGTCCTGCGTCTGCCTCTTCAGAAGTGGCAGGCGGCGGTTTAGATGTACTGGGAGTACCGACTGCCTTTTTCAAGGCTAGCTTCTATCGGTACTGCTTTTCAAAGGGAAAGCCGGCTGTACTTTTGGGAGTGCTAGTCAGCTAATCTTTGATGCGATGGATCATTCAGGCGGAAATAATCAGCTTAGTTTCCAAATATTAAATTCGCCTGAGTTTTGACCGCTAGAATAATTTACCACTCAGAAGGGAGATGCTCTCTTCGGTGAATTCACCCATATGGGTTTCACCGGATGCGCCGCTTGGGAAGTGCCCAAGACATGGCGCATGAAAATTTAAATGATAAAAGCTGCTTGGGTAATGCCCAAGACATGGCATATGGAGAGTTAAATGATGAAAGCTGCTTGTGTTAAGCACAAGACATGGCAGAGATATACAGAAACGTAATGAAGAAAACTGTTCTCATTAATCATACGGTAATTACAAGAGATTTACAGTTCTTAGAAGTAGTACTTTTTTAAGTTGTCTAATTCCAAGTTTGGGGCAACTTCCTACCGTCTGGGGTCTCCAGGCGGTATATGCCATTTCTAACTTAGATCTGGTAAGGGCTCTCCCAATTTGGGGTAAGTTTGCCCTGCTCATTTGCCCTACCGGTTGCCTCCATTTTGCGGAGTACAAAGTCCCCTACTTTCAAGGGCCGCTTGTGTACCCGCTTGTTGTAGGCTCTAGTCATTCTCAGACGGTAGACCTCTTGTCGTAAGGCGGCGTTGCCCCTTCGCTCTGGAAGAGCATCTAGGGCCAGACGCATGGCCTCCCAATTGGCCTCCTCATCATATAACATGACACGGAGAGTTGGCTCATAGTGCTCAATATGGAGAACAGCCTCAGAGCCGTATGTCATAAAAAACGGGGTTTCACCGGTTGCCCCTTTCTCAGTTGTTCTGATGGCCCAAAGAACATGAGGCAACTCATTTGCCCATAGACTACCAGCCCTTTCAACTTTCCTCTTAACACCGTCTACGATAATCTTATTGAAGGCCTCAATTTGTTCTTTTGCCTGGGGTCTGCCTACAGACGCAAAGCAATGGGAGATGCCCTGATCCCCCAACCACCCCTTGAGCACATGCGTCTCAAATTGAGGACCATTGTCGAAGACCATAGACATGGGGACCCCATACCGGGTGATGATATTTCTCCAAATGAAGGAAATCACATCCTTGGTCTTTATGCCTTTGACCGCCTCTGCTTCAACCCATTTGGTGAAGTAGTCTACGGCTACCAAGATGTAGCGTCGACCGCCTGAAGTAGGCGTGTAAGGTCCCAATATTTCCATCCCCCATTTTGCAAACGGAACTGGACTGCGTATAGCTGTAAGATCCGTTGCCGGACGATGAATCAACCGGCCGAACCGTTGGCACTTATCACACCTCTTTACCAGGTCCATGGCATCCGCCTCAAGAGTGGGCCAAAAATATCCTTGCCGCCTGGTTCTTTTAGCCAAGGCTCTGCCGCCTATATGCGAGGCACAAAAGCCCGCATGCAGATCTTCCAAGACTTCCTTTCCCCTTTCTGGGGTTACACACTTCAGAAACGGCTGTAAGTGTCCCTTCCAGAGAAGTTCTCCTTGGTGCATAACAAAGCTCAAAGCTCACTTCTTGAGCGCAGCTGCTTCTGAAGGGACATCCGGCAAAGAGCCGTCTGTCAGATAAGCCCGGATGGGATCCATCCTGGTGGCGTTTCGGTCCAAAATTCCAATGGGATCATGCTCTATGCTTCTTTTATCCATGACTTCCCAGAAGACTGTCCTCGGCGCATCACAGGAGGCGGATGATGTCAATTTGGAGAGCGCATCCGCCTGATTGTTTTCCAACCGTGGCACTTGACCCACAATTTCACAAAACAAACATCCATGAGGCATGTTATTAGAAGTAGAGGGAGAAGAGTTAGAATTCATACCTCTCCCCTTAGATTGGGAGGGATGCTCTTGTGTTGAACTAGAGGTCTCTAGTTTTGCCTTAATGGACGTCATCTCCTTTCCAAGGTTGGCGATTTGGGAGGTCAAATTGTTGATGGCATTAAGGTGATCAACGGAGTAAACCGCATTTCCTCCCTTGTTTAGAGAATCTCTCTCTCCTTCTTGCCAATCCATGTGGTGCCTCACCACATCCTCAATTATCTCTATGACTTGCTCCTCCATCTTGTTCATAATCGGGCCACCCGCTCCTGCATCCAAGCTAGTCTTTCCTTGTGGGCTCAAGCCCCCATAGAAAATTTGAAGCACTTGATATGACGGAATGCCATGATGAGGGCACTCCCTTTGATATTCCTTGTATCGTTCCCATGCTTCATAAATGGTTTCACTAGCTTTTTGACGAAAACCTTGGATCAAAGCTCTTGCCTCGGCCGTCTTCTTTTGGGAATAGAATCTTCCTAAGAAAGCCGTGGTAACCTCGTCCCAAGTTCTCAAGGAGTTAGGCCTCACCTCCTTCTCAAGCCATTCAAGAGCTCTTCCTATCAAAGAAAAAGGAAACAACTTTAGTCTCACAAACTCTTGAGTTACCCCATTTACCTTGATCGTGTTACAATATTTTTCGAACTCGTTCAAGTGTGCAAGAGGGCTCTCATGTTTTGCTCCACTATATTGCCTCCTTTCAATCAAATTGATCATTGCGGGCCGAATCTCGAAGTCATTGGCTTGAGTAACGGGTGGAGCAATGCCGCTTGAAGCTCTATAAGCTCCCGGAGTTCCCAACTCCTTTAAAGGTCTTTGAGGTGGTGGTTCCGCGTCACCCATTTGATCTCGATCCTCCTCGAAATTGGTCTCTCTAGCTGGGGGAGTAGTAAACGGCCTAGAACCGGCTCTTTTTCTCCTTCTATAAGTTTGCTCAATCTCGGGTTCGTAAGGTACCAAGATCCTGTTATGAGTTCTGCGCATACACTCTCAACAAACGCAATTAGTACCAAGGCTACAAGTGTAGCCAAAAAGAAACAATCTTTTTGAATTTTTTTTTATGGTGAACTAGACTCAAGTAATCAATTAGCTATCAACAACACCGTTCCCCGGCAACGGCGCCATTTTGATGGGCGTTAGAACGGTCGTACATTCCACACTCAATCAAACACATTTATTAACAAACACCTTACAAACCAAGCATAATGACAAGTAAGAGTTCGGTCCACAAGGAACGGGATATGATTGCCAAAGATCTTTACACTTAAGCTAACTCGAAGTCAATTGGTGAATTGGGGTTCGTCAAGAAGACAAATAAACTATGGTTCTAAATCAATGAGTTAAAGATACTAGGGAATGAGATCCACTCAACCAAGGCAAATAGGCAAACGGGGATTAAAATAGACGAGGTATAGCAAGGACTATATGTAAAATCAACCTCATGCAATTAGAAAACAACTCACACTACTAAACTTAGATTCCTCATTAGTTTAGCAATAGATGATACATAATCAAATTACAATAAGTAATGACGTACTCAATTTACACTTCCATGTCAAATTAGGCATATCATACTATCAAGCTCCTTAGTCAAGGGTAGCTAAACCTATCATGAGGAACTAACAAGCAATCTCATATAATCAATTTAATTGCAATACAAACATCAATGCTTCTCCCACATTTGCATAGTTAACCCAAAAGGTCGAGCTTCACCCAACCCCTAGCAAGAAGACTACTCACAACTCATGTTTATCAACATGCAATCAAGAATTAGGGTTCTAAATACTTCAATAATTGGGGAAAAGTGGTTAACAATTGAAATAACTATCATCCAATAACAAATTACCAAGAACTAAGAAGATTTAAATAACATGCAAATACCAAATAAAA
The DNA here is from genome assembly GCF_001683475.1 of Chenopodium quinoa. NCBI lineage: Eukaryota > Viridiplantae > Streptophyta > Magnoliopsida > Caryophyllales > Amaranthaceae > Chenopodium > Chenopodium quinoa. The sequence continues at coordinate 16,740 of NW_018742552.1, read as the reverse complement.
TCTGAAATTAAAAGGAAGAAGGTTGGAGAAATTACTAATTGAAGCTTCAAATGTTGAATACAAATTGCCAAACTTTGAAAATAATTCTTGCATTTCACTAATACAATGATTTGATTTGATGAAAACTAAGCTAAATTAATCCTAAGGAATGTTTCAAACTAAGAGAGGTTTCTGAAAACTAGGCTACTGTCCTTCTTCTCCTGTTTTTTAAACGATCTCAAAAGGACCTTAAATAGTCCGTACAAAATTGGCTGAGATCGGGAAAAGGTCCGACCGAACTCTGGGAAGGTTCGGTCGGACTCAGGGTGGGTTCGGTCGAACCCTATGTAGGTTCGGTCGAACCTCCCTGATCCTTGTTTGGTCGAACTTTTGAGGTTCGACCTCTCCTGCAAAATTGCTGAAAACTGGTTTGACACTGCCTTCACTGCACCCTGGAGGTTCGGTCAAACTTTTCAAAAGTTTGACCACACCAAGGTTCGACCGGACCTTTCAGAGGTTCGGCCACACCTCCTCTTGCACTTCTTTTTCTTGCTTCCTCTCCTTCCCTTTTGCTCCTCTTGCCTTTGTCCATGGCTTCCATACTTGGCCAAGGGGCCTCCCACCGTGCATAGGACCGTCATGGAACCTGCAGAAGATACCAAAGTTCATGAGAGCATGGGGATGATAAAATAATGCATAAAGATTATCAAAATAAGCGCAAATAAGCATTACTTTTCATCAACACAAAAAGAAGCCATAAGAGGATAATAAGGTGGAAAAACTTGAGAAAAATAAGAGGAAAAAGACCTAAATACTACCCCTAAGAGTGACACAAATGTCACTCATCAAACTCCCCCACGCTAAGCCTTTGCTCGCCCTCGAGCAAAGCAAAGGAAAAAGAAGAAGGGAGAAAGAATTAGTTATTCAAACATGCAAGGAACAAAAGAAAAACCGAAATTGCTTTTAGCAAAAGCAACAAGCCATTTAAACCCCAAGGTCGCCGATGAGGACGAGTTGTGATCTCGTGAGGGTTTCCAGAGAGCATACCCCACAACTCTTACAAAATTGCGTTCAAGACAATCCAAAAACAAGGGAAAGAGAAACAACAAATCCAACACAAATCATAGCCAAATCGAGCTTTTGGAGATAACAAACATGAATGAGTGTCAAACTTTCTGAGTAGTAGAAGTGAGCATGCAAGGGGATGCCGAAAGTTGATTGAAGGATAAGTTATGCTAAGCATAGAGAACTCAAACATGCACCACTCCCCCCGCATTCCATACAATCTTACCGCGTTCCCTCATCTAGGTTCAAATCCGCCCTTGGAGATAGCATCAAGTGACTCCTCGAAGGAGCCGGAACAAAGATAAAACACTGCAAAATGGGGGAACCCGACATCTCACCAAGTCATGCCTTCTCCATATGCTTGAGTTCCAGCTCCCTCCACCGATTAGTGACTCAACCAACCTAGGTCAACAGGGCATTGAAAGGGTTGTAACGATGGCTAAGGGGTAAGGGTGTGGAGGAATTTGGAAATTGGTGCTTAGCCTAACCGTGAAGCAAAGGGTGATCAAGCCTCTTTTTCAAAATCAATCATCAACCAATTTTCAAACTACGTTGCCACAATCTTGAACTATAATGCCAAACACTTTTGAGCTTTCGCTTTCCTCTTACATCCTCATTCATCAACTCTTCGTTTGTCACATTCTCTCTGTTTTTTTTTTTTTTTTTTTTTTAGCTTCAAAGGCTTTTTCTAGGATTTACATTTGCTTTTCTTGAACATATATTCACAAAAACACTGTTTCACTTTCCAAGTAGAACCATTCCCTTCCAAATTTCAAATCAAAACTACAATAAGCCCTAATGGCTTGAGCTTCACGATTCTAAGGGTGAAAGTAAAACAAAAGGGCCATGGGCTTACAATGTGCTATAATCAAGGAGGGGAAGATTCAACATGGTAAGGGAAAATGCAACCCAAAAATACAAAAGAAAAAAAAAAAAACTAATACTAGAAAACAAAAATAGTCACCGAATGAAGAATGCCTTTGTCATTAGTAGGTTAGTTCGGTCTCGATCTCGGGAGCCAGACGCCAAGTTCTAGATCTAAGCATGCCTTGGTGAGGATCCTACGCCGCTCATACAAGTAATGTTGGAGGCTTGAACAATAAAGCTCACATCGGGTTACAAAAACCATCTCTAGGGCTTCAAATCCCCTAATGAGAGCAACACCTTCTTACCACAAACAAGTGAATTTGGGTTCGATGGGCCTAACGAGTTCTAGAACAACTACCTTAGCATGAACATGTCCCAGAGTCAACCAATGGCAATCCTGAAGCATGCAAACTTATAACACTCAAGAAGCAAAGCATTCAAACACACGAGTCAACATTATTATGCTCGAAATGAAAATGAAACAACTAAGCTTTTCGTGGTTTGCCATGAATAAAAAGGAAAATCTTTTTCATTTTTTCACATTTTTCGAATTTTTTTTTATTTTTTTTAATGCAAGGAGTACAAGAGAGATAAGAGGCTAGTAAACATATAATTCTCAATCGACAAACAAAGATCGTTCGGCATCAATACCAACGATCACCAGATTCCGAGGAATCAAATGCAAACAACCTCGAACAATCAACTCCATTATAGTCTAAACTAACTATGAACACAAAGAAAAATAAAGGAAAGTAGGGAAAGATCTCACCAAATGTTGCTTGAAATAGAACACAAGGCAAAATTGCGATCTCACCAAGGTTTCCAAAGCTTGAGTTGCTCCTTATCCCATCATTTTGTGCTTCCGTTTTCAAGCTACAAGGAAAGTGAGCCAAAAGAAAAGAAACACTACAACTATACAAAGAAAAGTTAGTGAACAAAAGGAAAAGACTAGAATTATAAATAAAAGAAAATGATTGACAAAAAGCTATCTATAAAATTTGGATTAAGGGATTTGGATTTTGGGATTTGGATTTTGGGATTTGGATTATGGGATCAAGAGAGAAGAGGGAAAAACAACTTCAAAATTTTATTTTATTTTATTTATTTCTTTTTTTTTTTAAAAAAAAAATGGTTCATAACATCATCATCATAAGAATATTACCAACCAAAAATCATCTCTAACTACAATAAATTCATTATCCCTGATGGTTCTCCATATGCACAAGCTACCATCCTACCACACTACCCTCCTATGTACACTTCAACCAAAAGGAACATCCTCCCCCACGCTAGTCTTTTGCACGTCTCGAGCAAAAGGAATAGGCATGAAAGTCCGGGGGGGGGGGAAGGGAGGGAGAGAACCCTCATTGGGGGTTTCTATCCTCCCGTTCCTTAGGAGGGTTCATGAAATCAAACCCCGGGCGATCCATGAATGGATGGAAAGGTTGGTTAAAGTGCTCATAGGGCCACCCTTGTGTACCCCAACCACCATCAAAAGGATTCGGGTTGATGGACTTGCCGGATCATAGGCGTAGTCACACCCACCCGGCCGATAAGGGTTGTATGGTGGGGTACCAACACGTTGGGATGGGTCGATAGGACCTTCCCAATAAGCATAGGTGTTGGGGGAGGGGTTGTTAGGGTCATAGGGGTCCCAATGTGGAACTGGACCCTCTTGAGGCGGGTGGTAGGGATAGTTAACATAGGGCGTTTGAACGCCCGCTTGCACAAGACTATCATAGTTCATCCTTGCGTAGTACCCCCATTGTTCAATAGAAGCCTGATTATCAAAACGAATACCATCGAGGGTACTACGCAGGGCACTCATATAAAAAGGAGAAGAGGAAGAAGAAGAAGATGTCTCACCTCCCCCACTAGGGGGGGAAAGGGATGCTCCACTTGGTAGACCGGTTGAGGGTGAGGGATTGCACCGCGGGCTTGTTTTTTCCTTAATTCATCGGGGATGAATTTTCGCGCAATCTTCCACCTTAGCGGGTTGGAAGGGTCTACCGAAGTGTGAGGAGGATCCGGGAGGACACACCATTCTTCTCCATTATCTACCAAGAGGATAAATTTGCGATTCTGGGTGGAGTAGTTGATGAAGCGTTGGTTGCGGAGAGCAACAATAGAAAGAGCATAAGGGGGGAAGCCGACAGCCTCTTCTTCTTTGTTTTGGAGCACATGGGGGAGCAAATCAATTTGGTCCTTGTAAGCTCCACCATTCAAAGAAAGGGCAATGAGGGTGATCATGCCCCCCATGTGTATCTCATCACCAAGCCGCCCATCTCGAGTGTCCAACAATCTCGAGATAAAAGTGGTGGAGCATTTGAACTTTAAACGCTGAGGATTGTCGGCCAAGTAAAGGCAAGCTACCTCATCTTTCACCATAGAGCCGAGGTTTGCCTTGAAGAATACGGCATACTGAAGGAGCCGGGAAAAGTACCTCAAAGCAATATGGATGATGTTGTTGACCTTTGCGGTGTTAGTGCGAAAGATGGGCTTGGTGGAGATGCTCTGCCACCATTCTTGTTCATTATAGGGAATGCGACACATTGAGGTCATATCGGAAGGTCGATGCATCCCGGTTGCTTGCCAATGGAAGATCTCATTGAGCTCACTCTCGGTTAGGGAATGGTCTTCGTTGAACATACGAAAGTGAAGAATAATTTGAGATTCATTCCCTTCATCATCTTCTTCAATGACTTCCTTGCGGAGGGAAGCAAGGAACTCCAATGTGACGCGCTCATAGGTGTGAGCGTGGAGGTCAATGAACTCGCCCCAACCAAAGTTTTGTGCGAGCCGGACTACTTCATCCATGATGCCAAGCTTTCTTAAGGTGTTCCCGCAGAAGAACCTTGTAGATCGTATGGGACGGTCTATGAGGGTTTTATAGACATCCCAAAAGTGTTTGTTTGGAGCGATGATGCCATGATCATAGATGCCGGGTGGAGGAGGAAAATTTGACGATGAAGATTCACCCGTCCTCTTCCTCTTGGACTTGCTTTTGCCAAAAAGATGCATTGTGAATCTACAAAAAATCGCCAAGAATTAACATTAGGAAGATTCAAGCCAAAAGGGGGCACAAGAAGCTCGTCGAGATTAAAAGTGTGTGCAATGAGAGTAAAAGCCATTAGTTGTGAAATAGATGTAGACGGTAGCAACAATATAATTCAAGGCATTAATGGACACTTATAAACCAAGGCATGAGCTAAAAATCCTATGGCAATCGAATGCAAATCCTAAGAAAACCTAGGCGAAATTGGGCATGATGTCCCCTAAAATTCATGAAATCCACTCAAAACTCATCGAAATCAAACCGAGAACAATGAGTAATAGTCACAAAATTCCATCCAACTCAAGAATTTCTCAATCAAAATGTAGCATGAACAACCTAGTGAAAGATTAACACATTCAAGCAAACAAATTGAAATCATGAAAACCCAAGTCATACATGCATATATATCATGAAACAAGTTCTACTAACAACAACCAACCAATTACAACAAGGAAATCCCAATAACCACTTAAATCAAACAAGCCATGACTAACAATATCAATTATACCACATATCATACTTGAACATGTAAAACATGGTAAAACAAAGAGAAATTGAAGAAATGAGCTTGCAAAAGCTAGAATAACCATACCACAATTGATTGGAAGTAAGTAGAAATCAAGAAGTTTCAAGTCACTCAAACCCTAGAAATTGGGGAAAATTTAAGGAGATTGTAGGAATTGAGTAGTGGATGTTAATGAAGTGAGGAGGGAAAAAGATAGGAGTGATTTTTATGGAGATTTGAGGTTGAAGGAGGGGTGACAATGGAGTATTAGGGTGAGAAGGAGAAGAAAAGGGAGAGGGAGAGCCGAATGTATGAAGTAAGAGTGAGAAAGCAGCGGCTCAAGCCTATTAATTCTGGGCAAGCTCGAAAAAGGTTCGGTCGGACCTTATGAGGTTCGGTCGGACCATAATAAGTTCGACCAAACTTATGAAAAGTTCGGTCGAACTTTTGGATTTTCCAGAAACTGCCAGAATTCAGCCTAATTTGATTTCCAGAACAGGAGCGGCCGAACTTTCTGGGGGTTCGGTCGGACCAGCATAGGTTCGACCAAACTTATGAAAAGTTCGGTCGAACTCTTTGATTTTCCAGAATTCGACAGTTTTTAGCCCATTTTGAGTTCTAGGGGAGGAGCGGCCGAACTCTTGGGTGGTTCGGTCAAACTTTTGCAAAGTTCGGCCGAACCTTGTTGCAGTTTGGTCGAACACCCCTAAATCCCTCTATCTGAAAATTTGCACAAAACTTCCCCTCGAGACACACTAAAATACAACACAATCATGCCTAAGGTATATGGAAAATGCATTCCTTTTTAAGGCAAGACAAACAAGAATACCAACACAAACCAAATACACGCAAAACCATCAATCCAAAGTTGTGAAAGAAGAAAAGAAAACATCAAGCAAATAGAATAGAGGAGGGTTAGAAACTCGGGTTGCCTCCCGGAAGCGCTTCTTTAACGTCACTAGCTTGACGTACTTCACACACTCAAGAGATGAGATTGCATTGCATTGACTCAATCAAACCAACATGAGCATCCTCATAATAAAGCTTGAGGCGATGCCCATTGACCTTGAATGACCTCGATCCATCCAAATCATTTAGCTCAACTGCTCCATGGGGGAACACCTCCTTAACGGTGAATGGACCACTCCACCTTGACATGAGCTTTCTGGGAAATAGTTTCATCCTTGAATTGTAAAGCAACACCTTATCTCCAACATTGAAGGTCTTCTTTTCAATTTGCCGGTCATGCCACTCCTTTGAACGGGTTTTGTACAAGCTTGCACAATCATAAGCATCCATCCGTAGTTCCTCTAACTCATGCAAGTCTAGCCACCTTTGTTCACCCGCACTTGCCAAATCAAAGTTGATCTTTTTGATAGCCCATTGAGCACGGTGTTCAAGTTCAACCGGAAGGTGACAAGACTTACCATATACAAGCCGGTAGGGGGTAGTGCCGATGGGGGTTTTGAAAGCGGTACTATAGGCCCAAAGGGCATCATCTAGCTTGTCCGACCAATCTTTCCTATTCCTAGCCACTGTTTTCTCAAGAACTACCTTGATTTGGCGATTGGAAACCTCCGCTTGCCCACTTGTTTGTGGGTGATAAGTCGTGCCAAAGCGTTGATGGACCCCATTCTTTCTCAGCATTTTTTGAAACACATTATGAATAAAATGAGAACCATATCGCTAACCACTGCTCTAGGGATCCCAAATCTTGGAAATATCACCTTTTTGAACATCTTCATCACTACCTTGTGGTCATTAGTTGGGGAGGCTATGGCTTCAACCCATTTAGAAACATATTCAACCGCCACAAGGATGTATTGATTTCCATTAGATGAGGGAAAAGGTCTCATGAAATCAATGCCCCACACATCAAACACCTCAAGTTCAAGAATCGGTTGTTGAGGCATTTCATTTCTCTTCGAAACATTACCGGTTCTTTGGCAAGAGTCACATGTTTTCACAAATCCCCATGAATCTTTGAAGATATGAGGCCATCATAACCCTCTTTGTAGTACTTTGAAGGCTGTTTTGTTGGCACCCATGTGCCCTCCACAAGGATCGGAGTGGCACATCTTCAAAACGCTCTTCACTTCATCATTTGGCACACATCTACGGAGTAAACCATCTACTCCTCTTTTGAAAAGGATCGGATCATCCCATATGTAATGCCTTGCTTCCCTTTTCAACTTCTTCTTCTGGTTCCTTGAAGCATTTGGAGGAAACTCCCCACAAGCCAAATAGTTCACCAAATTCGCAAACCAAGGAAGATCTTTCTCGGCCAACAAGTAAAGCACATCATCTTTTAACTCATCACAAATTGGGACCCCATCGTCATTATCTTGCACGTTCTCTAACCGGGATAGATGATCCGCAACCACATTTTCAGCCCCCTTTTTGTCCTGAATCTCTACATCGAATTGTTGAAGTGATAGCACCCAACGAAGAAGACGAGGCTTGGACTCTTTCTTTGCCACAAGGTACCTAACAGCCGCATGATCAGTGTAGACAATAGTTTTGGAACCAATGAGGTAGTTCCAAAACTTCTCAAAAGCATGAACCACGGCAAGAAACTCTTTCTCCGTTGTGGTGTAGTTCCGTTGAGCTTCATTCAAGGTCTTAGACATGTAGTAAATCACGTGAAGCCTCTTCTCTACCCTTTGCCCCAATACTCCTCCAATCGCAACATCACTTGCATCGCACATAAGCTCAAATGGAAAATCCCATTTTGGCCCTTGCACAATTGGAGTTGAGATTAAAGCCTCCTTTAATTTGTTGAAAGCTTGGAGACACTCTTCATCAAAAATAAAGATGGCATCTTTTTGAAGAAGAGCATTTAGGGGTCTAGCAATTTGTGAGAAATCCTTGATGAATCTCCTATAGAACCCGGCATGCCCCAAAAAATGACCTTACTCCTCTCACATTGATTGGTGGGGGAAGCTTTTCTATCACTTCAACTTTGGCCTTGTCAACCTCAATCCCTTTGTTTGAAAATCTTGTGACCAAGGACAATTCCCTCTTCCACCATAAAGTGGCATTTCTCCCAATTCAAAAACCAAATTGACCTTCTCACATCTTGTCAAGCACTTGCCCAAGTTGGACAAAACAATCCTCGAACGAAAGGCCCCCTACCGAGAAATCATCCATGAAAACTTCCATTTCGGCTTCAAGCATGTCCCCAAAAATACTCATCATGCATCTTTGGAAGGTTGTCGGTGCGTTGCAAAGCCCGAAGGGCATCCTCCTATATGCAAAAGTTCCATAGGGACAAGTAAAAGTTGTTTTCTCTTGGTCATCCGGGTTTATATGGATTTGAAAGAAACCCGAATAACCATCAAGAAAGCAATAATACTTGTGCTTGGTTAGTCTTTCAAGCATTTGGTCGATAAAAGGGAGAGGAAAATGATCCTTGTTGGTGGATGCATTTAGACGTCTATAGTCTATGCACATCCTCCAACCAGTCACCGTTCTAGTTGAAATGAGATTACCATTCTCATTTTCAACTACGGTCATTCCTCCCTTTTTAGGGACCACATGAACGGGGGAAACCCATCTAGAACTCGAAATGGGGAAGATAATGCCGGCATCAAGGAGTTTGGTGATTTCTTTCTTCACCACCTCCCCCATTTGAGGATTAAGTTTCCTTTGCCTCTCAATGGAAGGCTTAGCACCCTCCTCAAGTGTTATGTGGTGCATACATAAAGCGGGGCTAATACCTTTGAGGTTATCTATGGTATAGCCTAAAGCACCTTGGTGATCTCTCAAAACACCACATAACATTTGAGTTTGGCACTCGTTCAAAGAAGAATTCACAATAACCGGAAAAGTTGAATTGGGGCCCAAAAACTCAAACCTTAGGTGTGATGGTAGAGGTTTCAACTCTACCATTGGAACACCCTTACCTTCTGTTGAGGTAGCTACTTCTAATGCATCATGTGTTGTGATTCCCATGCACACTTGCTCATTGCTTGATTCCGTACTTCCTTCAAGCATCTCTTCATACAATGCCATCTCTTTGCTTTGGTCACCTATCTTTTCCTTGTTCAAAAGGACATTCTCAAGGGCATCGTTAGTAGTGAGCAAGTGCTCATGCATAGAAGTTACAATAGAATCAATAGTATCAATCATCATGCAATTATCAAGACTAGAGCTTGGATATTTCATGCTCTCATTCAAATCAAATTCTATCACCTCATCTCCTACTTTTAGTGAAATTTTAGCACTTTGAACATCTATTAAAGCACCCGAAGTAGCAAGAAAAGGTCTTCCTAGAATTATTGGAATGTTAACATCTTCATCCATCTCTAACACAACAAAATCCACCGGGATTACAAACTTCCCCACCCTTAGAGGAACATCCTCTACCTTACCCTTTGGGAATTTAATAGAGTGATCGGCCAATTTGTAGGGTGATGTTGGTAGGTAGAAGTTCCCCTATCCCAAGTCTTTGGTATACCGAGTATGGCATTAGGCTAACACTAGCCCCTAGGTCACACAAAGCATTATCAATTTGCATCTTGTATATTGCACATGGGATAGAAAAGTTACCGGGATCTTTTAACTTTGGTGGCATCTTATTCATGATAATAGCACTACAATTCTCGGTGAGATTCACCGTTTCCACCACATCACACTTTCTCCTTCCACTCAAAATATCTTTTAAAAACCTAGCATAGTTAGGCATTTGCTTGATAACATCGGTAAAAGGGATTGAAAGGTGAATTTGCTTCAGTGTTTCAAGGAATTTTCCGAATTGCACATCTAATTTGTGTCTCACAAATTTATGGGGATATGGAAGTCTTTGCAATTGTTTGGTTTCTTTTTCACTCTCTTTTTCTCTTCTCTCTTTCTCAAATTCTTTTTCTTTCTCACATTCTTTCTCCTTTTCATTCTCATGGTTTTGCTCTCTCTCTTGTTCAAAATCACTTTTAAAGGGAGGCTCACTCATGTTCACTTTCTCATTGTTTTTCCTTAGGGACACTCTCTTCCAACACTTTCCCACTCCTAGTTGATATAGCATTCACCGGTTTCTTGGGGTCAAGTCCTTGGGGTGGAAGTTTAGAAGTGCTAGCTCCCTCTTTTAAAGCATTGGCCAATTGAGAAATTTGTGTTTCAAGCATTTTGTTATGGGTCATTACTTCACTAAATTTCTTTTCACTTGAGGCCATGAAAGAATTGAACATTTTAGTTTGATTTTCCATCATTTCCTCCAAGCTAGACCTACTATGTGGTGCTTGTGCATAGTGGTTGTCTTGGGAAGCCCTATTACCTCTAACATTTCGAATTTGGACGTATTTTGATTAGAAGAACCTCTATTATTATTGTTGTTCCAATTGTTCCGATTATTAGAGTTTCCCCCTTGGTGAAATTGCCCTTGATTTCCATAGTTTCCTTGATTATTATGATTATGGTTACCATAACCACCTTGTTGGTTGTAGTTACCTTAGGGATTTTGGTCCCTTTGGTTCCTACTTCCCCATTGATTTTGATTATGGTAATCGTAATCATTTCCTCTTTGGTTATAGGAATTCCCCCCTTGTTCTCTTCTATTTGGTGGTAAGTATCTTTGATTGTCATTCCTATGTCTATTATCATAAGACAAGGCATTGACTTGTTCATTTTCATTTTCATTACCATCTTCGTATTGGGGTAGGGGTTGGAAATCATAACTACAAGAAGAGGTATCATGGTCATAAGACCCACAATTTCACAAAACAAACATCCATGAGGCATGTTATTAGAAGTAGAGGGAGAAGAGTTAGAATTCATACCTCTCCCCTTAGATTGGGAGGGATGCTCTTGTGTTGAACTAGAGGTCTCTAGTTTTGCCTTAATGGACGTCATCTCCTTTCCAAGGTTGGCGATTTGGAGAGTCAAATTGTTGATGGCATTAAGGTGATCAACGGAGTAAACCGCATTTCCTCCCTTGTTTAGAGAATCTCTCTCTCCTTCTTGCCAATCCATGTGGTGCCTCACCACATCCTCAATTATCTCTATGACTTGCTCCTCCATCTTGTTCATAATCGGGCCACCCGCTCCTGCATCCAAGCTAGTCTTTCCTTGTGGGCTCAAGCCCCCATAGAAAATTTGAAGCACTTGATATGACGGAATGCCATGATGAGGGCACTCCCTTTGATATTCCTTGTATCGTTCCCATGCTTCATAAATGGTTTCACTAGCTTTTTGACGAAAACCTTGGATCAAAGCTCTTGCCTCGGCCGTCTTCTTTTGGGAATAGAATCTTCCTAAGAAAGCCGTGGTAACCTCGTCCCAAGTTCTCAAGGAGTTAGGCCTCACCTCCTTCTCAAGCCATTCAAGAGCTCTTCCTATCAAAGAAAAAGGAAACAACTTTAGTCTCACAAACTCTTGAGTTACCCCATTTACCTTGATCGTGTTACAATATTTTTCGAACTCGTTCAAGTGTGCAAGAGGGCTCTCATGTTTTGCTCCACTATATTGCCTCCTTTCAATCAAATTGATCATTGCGGGCCGAATCTCGAAGTCATTGGCTTGAGTAACGGGTGGAGCAATGCCGCTTGAAGCTCTATAAGCTCCCGGAGTTCCCAACTCCTTTAAAGGTCTTTGACGTGGTGGTTCCGCGTCACCCATTTGATCTCGATCCTCCTCGAAATTGGTCTCTCTAGCTAGGGGAGTAGTAAACGGCCTAGAACCGGCTCTTTTTCTCCTTCTATAAGTTTGCTCAATCTCGGGATCGTAAGGTACCAAGATCCTGTTATGAGTTCTGCGCATACACTCTCAACAAACGCAATTAGTACCAAGGCTACAAGTGTAGCCAAAAAGAAACAATCTTTTTGAATTTTTTTTTATGGTGAACTAGACTCAAGTAATCAATTAGCTATCAACAACACCGTTCCCCGGCAACGGCGCCATTTTGATGGGCGTTAGAACGGTCGTACATTCCACACTCAATCAAACACATTTATTAACAAACACCTTACAAACCAAGCATAATGACAAGTAAGAGTTCGGTCCACAAGGAACGGGATATGATTGCCAAAGATCTTTACACTTAAGCTAACTCGAAGTCAATTGGTGAATTGGGGTTCGTCAAGAAGACAAACAAACTATGGTTCTAAATCAATGAGTTAAAGATACTAGGGAATGAGATCCACTCAACCAAGGCAAATAGGCAAACGGGGAGTAAAATAGACGAGGTATAGCAAGGACTATATGAAAAATCAACCTCATGCAATTAGAAAACAACTCACACTACTAAACTTAGATTCCTCATTAGTTTAGCAATAGATGATACATAATCAAATTACAATAAGTAATGACGTACTCAATTTACACTTCCACGTCAAATTAGCATATCATACTATCAAGCTCCTTAGTCAAGGGTAGCTAAACCTATCATGAGGAACTAACAAGCAATCTCATATAATCAATTTAATTGCCAATACAAACATCAATGCTTCTCCCACATTTGCATAGTTAACCCAAAAGGTCGAGCTTCACCCAACCCCTAGCAAGAAGACTACTCACAACTCATGTTTATCAACATGCAATCAAGAATTAGGGTTCTAAATACTTCAATAATTGGGGAAAAGTGGTTAACAATTGAAATAACTATCATCCAATAACAAATTACCAAGAACTAAGAAGATTTAAATAACATGCAAATACCAAATAAAATCTGAAATTAAAAGGAAGAAGGTTGGAGAAATTACTAATTGAAGCTTCAAATGTTGAATACAAAATTGCCAAACTTTGAAAATAATTCTTGAATTTCACTAATACAATGATTTGATTTGATGAAAACTAAGCTAAATTAATCCTAAGGAATGTTTCAAACTAAGAGAGGTTTCTGAAAACTAGGCTACTGTCCTTCTTCTCCTGTTTTTTAAACGATCTTCAAAAGGACCTTAAATAGTCCGTACAAAATTGGCTGAGATCGGGAAAAGGTCCGACCGAACTCTGGAAGGTTCGGTCGGACTCAGGGTGGGTTCGGTCGAACCCTATGTAGGTTCGGTCGAACCTCCCTGATCCTTGTTTTGGTCGAACTTTTGAGGTTCGACCTCTCCTGCAAAATTGCTGAAAACTGGTTTGACACTGCCTTCACTGCACCCTGGAGGTTCGGTCAAACTTTTCAAAAGTTTGACCACACCAAGGTTCGACTGGACCTTTCAGAGGTTCGGCCACACCTCCTCTTGCACTTCCTTTTCTTGCTTCCTCTCCTTCCCTTTTGCTCCTCTTGCCTTTGTCCATGGCTTCCATACTTGGCCAAGGGGCCTCCCACCGTGCATAGGACCGTCATGGAACCTGCAGAAGATACCAAAGTTCACGAGAGCATGGGGATGATAAAATAATGCATAAAGATTATCAAAATAAGCGCAAATAAGCATCACTTTTCATCAACACAAAAAAGAAGCCATAAGAGGATAATGAGGTGGAAAAAACCTGAGAAAAATAAGAGGAAAAAACCTAAATACTACCCCTAAGAGTACATAAATGTCACTCATCACTGCCTTACACATACGCATGTCGGCTAGCAAGGCTTCATATTTTGCCTCGTTATTTGAAGCCTGGAACTTGAACCGTAGTGCGTATTCAAACTTATCCCCTTCCGGAGAATGGCAAATAACGCCTGCACCACAGCCGTTTGCTGTAGAACTACCGTCTACAAACAGCTTCCAGACCTGATCAATATTTTCCGGTTGCACCGGCCTAGTCATCTCAACAATGAAGTCAGCAAACGCCTGACCTTTCACTGCCCGTCTGGGTTTGAAGGTTATTTTCAGGCTTTGCATTTCAACAGCCCATTTGATCATTCTACCGGGTGACTCTATGGTGGTCATTGGGCGCTTGAGTGGCTAATCAGTGTATACAGTTCTCGGATGAGCTAGAAAATAGGCTTCAACCGCTTGACTGCTTTGTAGAGGGCCAACCCAAAATTTTCAATCATAGGGTACCGGAGCTCAGCATTTCTAAGGACATGACTGATGAAATACACCGGGAGTTGATTGTCGTCTCTCTCAGCAAGGAGAACAGCACTAAGGGAGTGATCTGAGACGGCTAGGTACATATAGAGAGCCTCCTGGGGCAGAGGGCTCACTAGCCTTGGTAAAGAATGCAGATGCTGCTTGAGCTTCTGAAATGCCGCCTCAGCCTCTTCTCCCCATTCAAACCTTGACCTCTTCCTAATTGCTTGGAAGAAATAGAGGCATTTGTCGCCAGACCGGCTGAGGAATCTCCCCAATGCCGCCAGGTAACCGGTGAGTTTTTGGACTTCTCTTACAGTGCGGGGTGACTGCATGTCGATTACCGCCTGTACCTTTTCCGGATTAGCCTCAATTCCCCTTTGATCAATTAGAAATCCGAGGAACTTCCCAGACTCAACACCAAAGACACACTTCTTGGGATTGAGCATGACCTTGTGCCGCCTGAGTGTGGTGAATGTTTCTCGGAGGTCAGTTAGGTGATCCGTCTGTAGCTTGGATTTGACTATCATGTCATCGATATACGCCTCTACATTCCTGCCTATCTGATGGAGGAAAATTTGTGTTTATCATTCGCTGAAATGTAGCAGGCGCATTCTTCAACCCAAACGGCATCACAGTGTAACAGAATAGCCCCTGGTCAGTGACGAATGCCGTCTTTTCTTGATCTTTTTTCCAGAGGGGTATCTGATGGAAGTCTGAGTAGGCGTTCTTGAAGCTCATCAAAGCATGACCGGATGTAGAATCGACCAGGCTGTCGATCTGTGGAAGCGGGTAATTGTCTTTTGGACATGCTTTGTTCAGATCTGTGTAGTCTACACACATCCGCCAAGTTCCGTTCGGCTTTTTAACTAGGACAACGTTTGCTACCCAATCCGGGTAGTAGCATTGCCGAATGAACCCAGCATCTAACAGTTTCTTAACCTCGGCGGCTGCCGCCTGAGATCTCTCCTCGCCATGATTTCTCTTTTTCTACCTAACCGACTTCTTTTTGGATCCACAGCGAGTTTGGACAGCTAGATCCGGGCTTACGCCTGGTATCTCTTCCACTTCAAAGGCAAAAATGTTTGAATTCCTTCAGCAGTTGGATAAAATCTGCCCCTAACACCTTAAAAGAAACTGTCCCAACCTTGACGGTTCTGTCGGGCCGGTTGTCATCCAGGACGACATCAACGCTCTCTCCTGCCGGTTGAGGTCGAAAGTCATCCGACCTTTCTCCGGCAAGTGATTGCTATTGCTTTTCTTTTTTGACGGGTTCCAGTTGGTCCGCCTTTATTTTCTTACCGGCTTCCCTTGGAGCCGGGACTGCTGGATCGCAGTTATCAACATCTATGTGCTCACCTTGACCGGTTGTACCCATAGTTGGCTTAACGTCACAGAGATAGTACTCCCTAGCCGTCTTCTGGTCCCCGTTTAAGGAACCGACTGTACCATCATCCTTCTCAATTTTACTAGCATGAGAGACGGGATAATGACAGCCTTAGACTCGTTGAGGGTCGGACGGCCAAATATCATGTTGTAGGCGGTTAGTTTCTCCACAACTAAGAACTTGACAGCCATGTGGCGTCCTTTCCCCTTTTCACCCAACCGGATAGGAAGGTCAATTCTTCCTACCGGATACACCACTCCTCCCCCATAACCAATTAAGGGGTGAGGCGCCTGCTGCATGCTGGTGGGCTTGTACTTGAGCTTTGTCAAGCACTGATAGCTGATCAGGTCAGACGAGCTCCTGGTATCTATTAAGATCCGGCCAACCTTTTGGTTGGCCACCTTGCATTCGATGATGATGGGGTCATCGTGAGGCCTTCTGACCTTGCAACGGTCCTTTTCAGAAATAAGGACCTCAGGAAAGGTGTCTTTCAACGCCTGGCCCTCATCCACTGAGTTGGCCAGCTTCCTGATGTTGTCTTTCGTTCCCCGGATGGTTGGGCCTCCACCGGCAAAACTGCCTGCTATGGTGAAGACAGTCTCTTCATCCGTTTCAGAGTTAGCAGGGTCGGTTTTTGCCGTCTGCCCCTTGTTTTTTTGGGGTTGCCTTTGGGTTTTGGCATGTAAGACTTTAGGGCTCCCTCGTCAGACGGTCTAACAGCCGCCTGAGGCTATAGGAGCTATTAGTGTCATGGCCAACATCCTCATGGTATTGGCAGTACTTGCTCTTGTCCCGGCTACTAGCGGGACTTCTCATGGCGGCCGGTTTCTGAAGGGACAACCGGTCCTTGATTTCCATGAGGATGGAGGTGCAGTCTTTTGTGAACTCGTACTTGGGGACGTACGGTTCGGATTTTCTTCTTGCCTTCTGGGCCGGC